>NC_031976.2:11298409-11628909 GCF_001858045.2 Oreochromis niloticus | reverse complement strand
CACATCTTTTACCCAGTCCTATTCTTTCCCAGGCACGTTGTGTTTAATTAGCTCCTCAGTAGCATGAAAATTGCTTCTGTTTTTGTTTTGTTTTTTTGGTCTCTGAGATAAAATTGCATGGGTCTTACTGAGAAAGTGTCAAGATTGTCATTGAGAGTGGAAAGTGATGGCTTTCAGCAGTGGAGACACATATGTACACAATGCTGGGTCAGTTGTGTGTGTGTCTGTGTGTGTGTGTGTGTGTGTGTGTGTGTGTGTGTGTGTGTGTGTGTGTGTGTGTGTGCGTGTGTGTGTGTGTGTGTGCGCGTGTGTGTACTTTGTGAGTCTCCCACAGCGACTGACAGTGAGGTGGTAGGTTTGTGTCTCTTTATGAAGCAATCTGGAAAATGGCTGCAAGAAAAGGTTGCAAGTTGGTTGATCCACTACTTTGATCCAGCCGAAATACCTCAGAAACTACTTTACAGTAGGTCCAAATCCTCTCATGGGATGCAAGATGAAAATATGCCTAGGCTGTGTTCCTGATTTTATTTTAGTTTCAGTCACAAACCTTCATGATTGCATCAGGGATCGCCTCTGAGCCCGTTCTTGTTTGCAGTGTGATGGACAGATTGTCAGATGAGATCAGGCAGGAGTCTCCATGGACTATGATGTCTACAGATGGCATTGTAATCTGTAGTGAGAGTAGGGAGCAGCTGGAAGAGAGCCTGGAGAGGTGGAGGTATGGTCTGGAGAAAAAAAATTAAAGTCAGTAGAAACAAGACAGAATACATGTGTGTGAATGAGAGTGAAACAGATGAAAAGGTAAAATTGCAAGAAATAGAGATGGCAAAGGTAGATGAGTTTAAATACCTGTGTTCAACCACCCAAAGGACAATGCACAAGAGAGGTGAAGAAGACAGTGATGGGACGTTGTAGTGTGTGGAGACGATTGTCAGTGGTCATTTGTGAAAATCAGAGACCAGCAAGAGTGAAAGGGACGGGTTACAAAGTGGTAGTGAGACCTGCTATCATGCATGGTATGGAGATGGTGGTACTGGCAAAAAGACAGGAGGCAGAGTTGAAGATGTAAAAAATTTTATTGGGAGTGACCACAATGGACAAAGTCAAAATTAGTTTATCAGAGGGCCAGCTCATGTGGAGCACTTTGGAGAAAAAGTTAGAGAATTGAGGATGAGATGAGGAAGGACCTCAGAGAGAAATTGATGGGTGTAGTAAAGGAGGATGTGCAGATGGTTGGTGCAACAGTGGAAGATGCTAGGAATAGGGTGAGATGGAGGCAGATGACCCCTTATTTCTTCTTTACTGTGCATCACCATGCCCAGTTCTACATTATTATTGATCAATTTGAGACTTAAAAATGCTATTGACACTGTGCTGGTATTAATGATTTAGTTTTGTACAACAAGAATAACCCTGCACAGATGAAATATTATATCGATTTTTAATGACATTACTGTAAAAAATTCAGTTAAAACAAAATTAGAATAATGATATAAAAATAGAATTGCATTAACATGCCTGCTTCTTTCAGAGACTTAACTTTGGTCCGTACCAACCAGGCTAAAATATTTGATTGTCAGCGATGATTACTAAGATCATGGAACACTTGTTCTTTAGAATCATTAGGCAGGCTTGTGATTAAACTGTGAATAAATAATTAAACTTAATAGGTAATCTGAAGGTCTTTCTCTGTTGCCAGGCTCAAGTTCGCAATGCTTTGCACTAAACAAAAATCATGTAACAATAAATGAAGTAAATACTCTCAAGAAATGCACTGGACAACAGGTTAACAGTTACTATTTCTTGTTCTATAAAGTTGTAAACTGTGGAATGTCATCTTTTATGGAACAACATGAGAAAAAATGCAGAATTTGTAATCCACCGATCTCCCTGCACCATTGCCACTCTAAAGCTTTGAACCCCTCTGAATTTCTCTATTTATTTTCTGTGTTTATTTTGTGTGTGTGTGTGTGTGTGTGTGTTTGTGTGTGATGATATACATAAGCATGTGTTTATGTGCTAGTAATGAATATGAGTTAGTGGTGGTAACCTTCTCTCCCTGCTCAGAATTTGTGAAGAGAAAATTATTGATTCCTGTTCAGTACACAGACTCTGATGAGAATAAATATGTTCTTAAACTGTGTGTGTCATGGACTTCTTGCCCCCTTATTTTGTACCCTATCAAAATTTTACTGCTCTGCATTGATTATCATGTTCTTGTTAATGGGTCTGTCTCACTTAATCATGCTGCTGAACAGTTAACAATGTATGAAGCAGACAAAAGACCGGCAACCATTAAACGCACTAGATGTATCTGCAATGTTACATAGAGGGCTGAAAATATCTCTTTCTGTCTAGACTTGTGATATACCTGGAGAGAGACCTCCGCAAAGCCACTCCTCTCAGAGAGAATCCCAGCCAATCAGGATACTTGTCTCAGTGTCTCGATTTACTGATTGCATATCTGAGCAGCACCGCACCAGTGATTATGGGTACACACAAATACACACACTGCTGTATGATTATCCATCTGCCATTTGTGTTTTTACCTCCATATGTACAGAAAGTTGTAAATCAGTTTATTTGACATTTTGATTTCCATTACTAAATCTGAGAGTTTTTTGTTTTGTTTTTTTAATCTGAAATCTACAAAACCCTTCGTTCATTGTCAGGTTACTATGGAAACCTGATTTGTTTCTTGTTCTTGTGCTAGAAGAAAAAATGTGATACTTAGGAAAAATAGACACATGTATTTGTAGGGTTTAAGACTCCACAGAAATTTGCCAGTATATAATATATAGTATATCTTAATGAGGGTAGATCATAGCCACCTTCTTAAATTCCTTCTCATCTGTTTCTGCGACTCCTTGTCTCCTTTCTTTAGAGGATGTCCTGTGTGCCCTCAGAGGTGTGATTGGGAGAAGACACCCAACTACTCCTCAGAGTAAACAACTCAAACAAACTTTGCCTACTTTGTCCATAGTGCTGGACCTTGTTTCATCTCAGGTAACGTGGAGCAAAATTACTTCTCACTGTTTGGTTTTGAAAGCTTTAGCTGTTTCTTACATACATTTTCTCATAAATGCCAAACAGCAGTCCTTATTTTTGAACACAGAGTTCCCATTTATTTAGTACATGGCACTAAAACAAAAGCGAGGAGGCTTTCCAAAATAGTCACATAAAATAAACCATAAAAACGAGGCAGACCTAAATCATCACCTCCCTCCTTACTTATTTTTGTTGTATTTTCTCTCAGTTGTCATCTGATCACATTATCTTGACTTAGCTGTGTAAAATGTGTCTGTCTCCTCACAGGTCTTTAGATCTCACATTGTAACAGGACAGTTTCTGGCTCAAATTGGATTGCTGTTGGTAAGTGTTTGGTAACCAGTCATATGTTGACACATTATCTGTCTCCACATGCTAAAGGCAAATAATAAAACTAACAGATAGGGTGAACTAGGATATTTGTAATTTCAAATATTCAAGTGAAGTGAAGTTTTTAGTTGATCACATTTTGTCACTCTAACATGGAGACATGTTGATTATATATATTTTTTCAAATATAGAATAAATGAAATTA
This sequence comes from Oreochromis niloticus, assembly GCF_001858045.2. Classification (NCBI taxonomy): domain Eukaryota; kingdom Metazoa; phylum Chordata; class Actinopteri; order Cichliformes; family Cichlidae; genus Oreochromis; species Oreochromis niloticus. The sequence continues at coordinate 11,625,326 of NC_031976.2, read as the reverse complement.
ACCTTAATTATTTTAAAGCCAGCAGTGTCGTTTCAGTTTTACAAATTGCACAGACTGGTGGTGCCTTTCTTACTGTCAGTATTGAAATTCTTAAAACATCTCTGACATACACACAGCTAACTTTTATAAGGAAAACTTTGAATTTTTGACAGTTTCAAAGCAAAACTCACATCAAGTTTTTAAATATCTCCTGACAGAACTTCATTGCCTCAGTAGAGTCCAATGAAACAAATCTGGCTAGTGCTATGGGTGAGTATCTTTACAGGTATGAATACTTTATCACTGGATATCAACCCCTGCCATATCTGCAGTAGTATTCCCTTTTCACATGATTAGTCTGTGATACTGTGATTCTACAGAGCTTCATGTACTGCATTGTTTGTTAAAGTTGCACAGTGTGTTTGGTTAACTTGCCAGGTTAAAGAAAGGATAAAAGAAATAAATAACTTAGTTAAAATGATTTTTATAAATTCGAGCTTATCTCACAAGTCAATATTGAATCGTAAGAATATGACATGGAGAAGGTAAGGAGAGAGACAGATACAGCACTTGAAGACAGTTATGACACTGAATTACAAATACCTGCCAACAAGGCAAGCTGCGGTGTGGGCTCAGCCACTCTTCAACCACCCGAATCAAGTGCTGATAACATGCTCAAAGGCCATGTTATCAGCAAATCACGAACAGAATATATGTCTGTCCTTAAAAGGTATTCAGTTACGGGTCAGTTTTTATTGAGAACATGAGTATTTGTATTATTATGTTTGATCTTCTTTAGGTACAGCAATATGTGAAGATTTAATTAGAACATCTCTGTCCATTGTGGAAGTACTGAGCCAGCACCATGCACTAATCAGTCCACATCATAGTGATGTAAGTATATCCCATTACTCTATATCCCATTAAATGAATGGTTGAGTGAGCATTTGTTGTAGGTTTTTGACTGGCTACCTGTCTGACTGACTGGCTGTCTGCTGATAGTTTAGTACACCAATATAGGACAGGTATCTTGTGATATTCAACAAATGTCAGTGCATTTCCTCTGACGGGACTTTGGAGACAACCTGTCATCATCCTGTTATTCTGTTATTTTTCTGCAACTGTCAGATTTTCAGCATCGATTTTTCCCCTTTTCTCATTTAGAAAAAAACATAATATGCAAGTTGCTTTGCTAGGATAGAATGAATTTCTGCAGACTTTGTCAATAATATGAATTGGCCTGTGGTATTGTGTTTACTGTGTGTCTTCCAGTCTACTAAACTTGTCTATTAGTGATCAGAGGACAGAGGGTTAGCATGTGGACTATTAGGAGAGACACTAATCAACTATTGAACCGACAGACCTTCATCAGATCTGTGTGTGTGTGTGTGTGTGTGTGTGTGAGAGAGAAAGAGAGAGAGAGATGTGGATGGGATGGGACAATGAGATTGTGTTTAATGACTATTGACGTATGGAAGTGGAGAGCAGCAGGAAGCTGACAGGATGGAGGGAGAGAGAAAAGAATAGACTTGAGGAACAGGGGAAAGGAGCAAAAAGCAAGGTTGTGGATACTGATAGTCAATAACACAGGAAGACACTTTAATTACCCACAGCCAACTCAGATTAGCTTTAATTGTCCTCTGGACAAGGACACACACTCATGTTTGACTTAGTTTACGTTTCTGAATTCTTGTCACAGTTTGAATAAAGAGTAAAGTTTGCAGTTAGTTTTGCCTCCACAACTGCTCTTTTGTTAAAACAGATTTTATGTGATGTGGAAAATGGCATTTTAAATTGCTGTGCAGACCTTTAAAAAACTCTAATACCATAACTGAATACTGTTTGAAAATACTTTGTCAATGGGAATGATGTTTTGCCTTGAATGTGCATTTGAAAGATCACTTCATTACTTTTTGGGTTTATTAGTATATTTAAAAATTAATAGAAAAATAGTTTTCACTAAAAGACTGCAACATAACTTTTAAATACACTGTAAATAGCCACACAACACACAGCAGTACAGTACACAGCAGTTAGTAACGATCAGGTACGATTGTTGTTGAAACCAGCTGTTGTTTTATAATAAGGTAAGTTCTTAAAAAAGTTAACTCAACACTGATTTTTTTAGTCATGTTCAAATGCAAATTAGACACTTTAATTACTTTGGATATTTATATTATACAACAAATTAATCTTTAGTTATTGTTGGAGTGCTGAGATTTCTTTTCTGTACCGCTATGAAAGCAGCTAGGAGAAAGACAGGAAAACGGACAAATGTGAAGAAGAAAGGCTTTCATAAATACGACGGACGCACTGCCCATAGTTACAGAGTTCAGAGAGAACACACCCAGATCTGCACGTCTCAACACACACACACACACACACACACACGGCTCCATGCAGTCTTTTGATGGCTGTGATAGTAATACACCAACCATTAAGTGGTGGACAACATCCTTTGTAGTTTTTTTTCTTCTGGCTTTCAATGTAATGACCTCACACATCCTCACTCAGCATTAGTGGTGTTTCTATGGTAATATTAGTAATCATGCAAATTCATGCAATACAGATTCATACCTAAATAAGAGCTTTGACAGTTGTGAAACTACGCGTGCGTGTCTGTGTGTTTGTTTGTTTGATCAAAGAAACCATTCAGCAGTGCATTTCCATAGTAATTTGATCCTCTGTGACAGTGGCCTGTGGTTGATGCTCACAGAATTAATATAGTGCAGCGTCTCCTGTTCAGTTTTATCTAAAAATATAGACTCTGCTTTTAGAGATGTTGTACAGAATATTAACTCTATAGCTGTTTAGAGGAAGACCATGATTATGTTTATAAATACCCTCATTTGCCTTAAATTAGAATATATGGGACATTACTGAACTAATATTTACACCTTGTTCTTAAAAGCCTTCAGCACAGGAGTGGATTTTTATTTCACTTCAGTGTTTTAACCTGAGTTGTTTCACATCCATGACATCATTTGTAGCTGACCTTGTGAAACACTAGATTATAACAGATTTTTCTAGCTTGTTACAGTTTTAATACTAAAACCAATTTGCTTCTTTGGTGACCAGGATCAAATACAGTATCTGATGTATAACATTTTTTGTTTGTTTGTTAATGTCTCTTGAAGGTCGTGGATGCCATCCTGCCTCCTCTGACAACAATGGCTTTCAGCAAAAATGGTATGAATGGTGGGGTCAGTTTTTTGACTAGAGGAAAGAGAGTGTGAGGGAGAGAAGATGGGGGAAGAATTGTTAATGTCAGAGTGAGAGAGGAAGAAATGGCAAATGGGGAAAGAGGCAGAGCGGGTTCAGAAGCCTGATGGCTGGGGACCTTTAGTGCCTGTCACAGGCAGTGATTTTCTTCTTGTTTCCTGTTTGTTAGGGTTCTAATAATTCTCCAAAGACATGGCTCATTTTGTTACTCGGTTTTTCTTTAAAGTAAAAGAGAGAGAATGTAGATAGATAGATCATTTGATGTGTCTGTACAATATAAAGCGCCTTGAGGCGACTTTTGTTGTGATTTGGCGCTATATAAATTAAATTGAATTGAATTGAATTGAATTGAATGATTGTATCGCAAGTAAAAAGTTCACTACTTACCTAAACAATCTGTAAATATTGCAGCATTTAACAAACTAGCATACTGCCAGCTCCACACTGATATTGCGATACAGGTAGATAAAACTGCAATACAGCATTGCTTATGTTTGTACCACAACTGGGCGAAATGCCAAAAAGTAATCTTAAAAAAAAATATAGGTATCTGCATTTATTAATTACCATATCACTAATACAATAATAACAGCTTCTTTTTGGTTTTGGAACCTGAATGAGTCATTACAGTGTTGACTTTATGGGTCAGTATGCAAAAGAGCCAGCTGTCAGGGTAAAAGGATGTTTAGCCAAAGGATTGTTAGCCATTATTATGGTGGTACTGCATGATCTAATTTCAGCCAAACCTTATCTGTCAGACACACGGCCTTCCATTTGACTTAATACTTTCGTATGATAAAATACTTTAGTATACAGAGGAGTTCGCGGTCCACCCAATGATTGCAGGGTGCCCAAGTCCTATTGCTGCAAAACTGAGGCCTATAGAATCAGAGATTTAGGTGTTAGATTTTTCCTTAGACTATGTTCATTCTTTAATCCTTAATCTAAAGTTTTGTGACATCCTAAAGTTTCAAATGCCATTCAGCAAGTTCTTTCAGAATGTTTATGTTTATGTGTCTTTATGTTTGTGTTTATGCATATTATTGTCACCCCAGAACCCATTGTCCCCTTTCATTTATGGAAGTAAATCATGTGAAATATACTTGTCCAACTAAGACTACCCCAACCCCCAACACACACTAATCTAATCTAATTGACATAATACTTTCCCTAGCTGCTTACTCTAACCATCAAAAATGAATGCCTAACCCTAACCCTTAGCCTACACCTAACCATAACATAATTTTAACCCTGACACTAAAACCACATTTTGAGTCTCAAAAATGCCTTCAAACTTGTGGAGACTTGGATTTTGTCCCCATAAGGGCTGTTGGTCTCCACAAGTATAGTAAACTTGCAATTTTTGGTCCCCACAAAGATATGTAAACATGGTACTCACACACAGTATTCTAAACACTTGCTCCTAATAATACTCTCTCTTCCTGTCTTTGTGTGTGGTGCAGTGGAGTGGTCTGTGTTTGTTTTGAGGGTGTTGTCTGAACTCAGTCTAATCCTGCTGGTCCAAGATGGTGTTGATACTGAGTTAAAAGAGGAAAGGACAGAGGAAAATAAAGAGAGAAGTGAGAAGGAAGGAAAGGCGGCAGAGGAAAGAGGGGATGGACTCTCGTGTATCACTGAATCTCTCCTTTCAAGGTTGGTCTGGTTTATTCTAAGTGCAGCTTCAGTGTTTCTAGATTCCTCCTGTATTTGCTGTCTCTATAGGAACAGATACATTTTACTTTCCCCTTGAATGACATTTTTAAAATCACTACAGCTTAACCAAAATAATGACATACTGTCAGTTTAAATGATAGATATAATATAATATGTAATATACAATACTAAAGTAATTTCTACCCACTCTTTTGTGCTAGAGTGTTTAGGTTCACATTAAAGCAAAGTTTCCCTTGACTGTTTTACAACCAAGACTATAAGTCTGACCTAATCCTTACCTGACACAGGTAATTTACATAAACATAATATTATAACCAAAAGAGCTTCATTAGTGATGCTGCCAGGTTAAAGACAGTTCAGTTGCAACAAATGATTTCAGAGTTGATCTTTAAAAAGTCTGTGAGACTGTAGTATAGAAGTCCAACAATGGAAAATTGTTGTAATGGGATTTTTTTGAAGATGTATATCAAATATAAATGATATGTTGTGGATTTGTTGATATCGAACCTCTTTATAATATGTTGTAGTTTGTAAAATGCTTCTACAATTACAGATTGTTCAATCTATGAAAAGGGGACAATGCATTTTACACAAGTCAAAAAATAGCTACACAGTACAAAAAAGATGCTTGTATGATAGCCTCACAGGTTACCCCTCGTTCACTTTTATTTCTACCAATATCTTTCCTCCTCACAGTTACTCCTTTCTTCCTCCCAGTTTCTCCCCTAGCTGCTTCTCTCTACGTTCTTTTCTCTCCTTCTCCTATTATAAGTCTAGTTCTCCCCTCCCCCTCTTCTTCACCCCTCTCTCCAGATCTGTTCTAGTTTACTCTCTCTTACTAATGATCAGAACAGTGCATTAATTATTAAGACTTCGAAAGCCAAATGTTGTACTCAGACATGTTTATGTCTAGGTACGAGACTCTTCTACGAGCACCAGAGCCTATACCCCTCCATGCACTCAAACTGCTGGTATCAATGACTGAACACAACGGTCAGGCCTGCAGGTAATGTGAACACATTAGCCACACACACAATTAATCACAGACATCAAAGACTGTTGAAGCATTGTGACATTGCTATATTAACTTTACTAGTAATCTTTATTAGCTTAATGTTGTTTACTGGTAATATATTAAAGAAAGTATTACAAAATACTCCTACCATCCATTTAAATCCATTTTTCTGCTTCTCTATTTTTTTTCCAAAATGCAGAATAGGTAGCACGCAAGTATTTCGCAGTCCTAGCAGGTTCAGATACAAATATACACAGGCGCATTTTAGGCACTCTGTAATGTTTTAATGCCAAGGCCATTCATTCCCAATTCAGCACTGTGAATCATTCACACACACACGCACACACAGTCTTAAACACACACAAGCACACTCCTCCTTATTATAAGCAGTAATTTATTTGCCAACTCCAGTACACAGATATACACAAATGGTTATTTGCTTGTTGTAGGTGATGCACATTCAGAGCTAATAGCAACAAAACCTTCACAGCTCCAGCACTGCTGGTGATCTGTATTCAATGAGACCCTTTGAGCACCCTTAAAGGCGGTGTTTTCTACATTAGTAATCAGTTTAGTGGCAGGCATAAGGTGCTGTATCAGCTGAGATGTGTAAAGACTTGACATGTTGTGCTGATATACCTTGGCACACTAGCTAGTCCAGAGAAGCTTTGCTTAAAAATGCGCCGCACGCTCTTTAAATATACGACACTAAGACAAAATTATTGCTGGTGTTGAAGTGAGATTCACTACTGCATAATGTGGAAGTAATTCACTATGCAGGAATTTAAAAAACATCTCTTAAAAAAGCAGTCATCTGACACCCAAATAAAAAGTGGTAATGATGTGTTACTGTTGCACAGGAAATTTGCTGATTCCTTGTCTAGCCATGAGATGACTCACTTGTGTGTGCGTGTGTGTGTGTGTGTGTGTGTGTGTGTGTACACATGTGTGTGCACGATGATGTATGTGTGTTTGATAGATGTGCTTTGACAGCAGCTGTCAGTAAGTCTTGATTCTCTGGTCATCTGTCTTCTCTTCTCAGCTGTTGGCAGGGATAGAAAGTGTGGGTGAAAAGAGAGGAGGCAGAAAGATTGAGGAAGGGAAGTGGATAAAGGTGCCAGAAAAAGGATAGGAGGAGGAACTAGGAAGGAGAAACTTGGGAGAAAAGAAAATGTTGATGAGGCCAGAAGGATTGAGAATAAAGGAGAAGTGTTAATTCGTTAGAAAGTATAATTAGATGTGTGTCACCTGGCTCAGAAGATAACTGGAGGAAAGAGCAGGAGAAAACTGTAAAACTGTGTGCAGTTTACACTATGAGATACACATTTCAGCTCAGGAACACTATGTTGTAAACTGTAGTTGTTACTTCAACAATACTCTCAATATTTTTAGATTTAGTTGACTCTGTGTAAGGCACTCTATTTTAGCTCTTGAAATGCAGTCATTCATATTGGTGGAACACAAATTGGACATGGACATGTACCTGGTCAAATGCTGCAGCTGATCCAGAGATTTACGTTTAATCCTTCATCTTTAATCACTAAGTATTAATTTGGAACAATGATTAAACCTCTGTTTTGTGGTTCCCTCATTTCCGTCCCAGCTTCTTTCCACATTTTATCTTCTCCAGCAATAATAGTTCAGCAAATCTCTAATCACTGTTATGCCAGTCTCCTTCCATCTCTATCCATCCCATCCTCTTCTACTCCTAGAGTTTAAAGTTCGTCCTCACAGCCGAGTATGCCCCTACTTCTCTTATCAGTAATATTACCCCATTTCGTCTCCATCCTTCTCTTCCACCACCTCTCCTCATCCCCCTTTTTCCTAGACACAAGTAGAGTGACGTGAACTTTTCAAATTGGTGTCAGGACTCTTTCCTCTACATCTGTTTTCGCGCGCACTCTTTTCCTTTGACATTATTAACAACATTTTACATTTTTTTTCTCTGCCTCCCTCGCTCTCATTCTCTCACCATCTCTAATTTATTAACATTAGTCCACATTTTTCTTTTTCTCTGTGCCCTTTCTCCACAACTTTCCCTCCATCACTGCGGTTATACAATCAGAAATTAAATTGCCTGGGTCTTGGTTAGATAAGTGTGGCTATGAAGCCAGCCGAGCAGTAATTAGATGGTAAATTGGGGACATTAACGTTGGGAAGGCAGCCTGCTGTCTCTCTCTCCATTATCACAGTCCAGACACACCTTCAAACAACTACATTTACTATGACCTTTAGCCGGAGAACCTCATGCTGTGTGGTTACATATGTGTTTGCCCATGGATTTTCAATTTCCTTACAGCCATCTTTTCAGCATGCCTGTATGCCACATGTGTTGATGTGCTATTTTCACGCATACCTATCAACCAAGTAAAGAGGTAGTATTTGTCATAGTTTAACACTTATAGTTTTTATTTCTATAAGATTTTATATTTAAACAACTCATGTTTTCTGCCTGTTTTTTTTTTCTTTTAATATGGACTCATAGACTCAGTCTATGAGTCTAAATCCATTATATCAAATTGCAGTAGATAATTGGACACCAACATCTCTCTGTTCCAAAGTAAAGTGGATTCATTAACTGTTAACACAAAAGTGGTCATTTTCTCAGGCTAAAAGGCTGTAATTGCCTGTAACAGCTTGTTTTACTGGTCTTACTCTCCACTGTAAATAAATGAAAAAAAAGTCTTTTTTTTTTTTAGGTAGTTATTAGAAAAACGTGTAATTTTTCTCTCTAGGCAAGTACTAATGCATTATGATATCAGATAATTTGTCAGTGCTGTTAATTATAATCCCCTGACTGTAGCTATCTACTTCGTTGTATTTATCATCTCTTTATGTGCAACGAGGTTTCATTTTGAATTTTTGTTAGCTTTACAAAGCTGTGCAGCTGACATGAAGTATCTAAAACTAGAGTAGAGCCGAGGTTAATCAGCGCATACTGTGGTATTTATTGCATTACCTCTAATAAAACAGCTGTTGAGTGAATGTGTGATGTGATGATGATGCAGTGCAGCGTAGTCTCGTCTGTGTTTTCCTATTATAGGTTGTCTGTTGAACCCTGTTCATTGTATGCTGTTGTCCTGATGAATGGCTGGTAGTTTAAAGGTGGTCCAGTTTATCATGTTGTGCTGGCCTGGCCTGTCCTCTCATCTCTGAGCCTGTCACCTCTCTAATAGGAGGCCATCCATCACATCTACAAGCAAACAATCAGACCCAAACAATAACAAATGCACACACACACACCCACACACACACACACACTCTTTAACACATTTCTAAAAGGTTGAACTGTACATTAAAATACATCACCATGGCAGGTAAAGAGAACCTATAACAGTAATTCATTACGTTTCTTAAATTCACATTTCTACAAGCTTCCTGCACCTGTAGTCAGTGATTGTTTTCAGTAAAGAGTATGAAGATTGAGTGACTGCAACTAAAGCTAATGTTACACTGTGCTTATACTTTTGTGGTGCAGAATAGTAAATGCTTTGTTCTGGCCCTTGGTTACAAGGTAGGTGAGAGGACTTCAGTATCTGATGGAACAATGAGATGATCATTTGGTATTCTTTGCTGTTCAGATGTTCTTTTTACTCAGTCATCTGACTTTTTTTTTTGTTTTAATGAAAAAGCCTCCAAGTTAATGAGCCATTGTTTTCAGTTTCTAGAAGCATCACACCAATAAAATGCTGTCCCATATTTGTAATGAAGTGGAACATTTTGTTTGCTAATTTTAAAAAAGGGCCAATTTTTTAAGTGTAAATCCACATTTCCATAGGTTGAACGATCCTGCTGGAAAACCTATAAATCATAGTTAGAACGAGGACAGATTTTTAAATCAGTGGGCTGGCTTTGTTACCGTCAGAATATCAACACCTGTCTGATTTTTGCTAGCTTTATTCACATTACTGCCTGAATGCTTTCTTGCTTACTAATTCACAGAGACCCATAAACAAAATGTGTGTGCATATATGTAGACACTCCACCCACTCAGTAACTGATTGTGGTTTAAAGAACATCAATCAAGAAGTAGACAGAATGTCATTGTTAATATAAACATCCATCTCCCTCCCTCCATCTTTCTTCTACTGTCTCTCTTGCCTTTTCCCCCCAAGCTTTTCAGTGTGGATTTATCCACATTACTCCTTTTTATTTTCCACTTTCCTCTCATTCGTTTGTTCCTCCTCCACCTCACCCCTCTTCTCTAATCTTCCCTCTTTTTTCTCCACTTTGCAAAATGTAATCTTTTCTAACCTTATCTTGTTTTAAACTCTCATCCCCTTTTTCCATGTCCTTCCCTCTTGTCTCTCACCTGCTTTTACTTCATCTGCTCGCATCGCTTCTTCTCTTTTTCTTCTCACAATTCCACTGGTACTAGACAGAAGTCATTGTACCAGAACTCCACCCTTAATGAAGATGAAATAGCCAATTTTATCTGCTTGTGTGTGAGTGTGTGCAAATAGCATGCCTGAACAGCACATTGAAAACATTAAATTAATTCCTTGCCCTTATTTTTCTGCTGCTACCTAAAGTGTATTTTCTCTTTTTCTTCTCCTTTTCAGGTTGATCAAACGTAGTAGGATCCTACCAATGGTCTTTCAGCTCATTATGGTAAGAAACCAGTGATGTTTCATCATTTAGTTTTCAAGCCAGTATCTAAATCACTTGACTAGTCAAACTGGTCAGTAAGTTCAGTGCAGTTTTAAAATAAGCCCATCAAAGTTTGTATTATTGTAGCATTTCTATTCTGTTTATATTCAGTCTATTATGTCTGTTTCCTTCTTTTTGTTCTCTCCTTCCATCTAACCCTCAAATATTTATGTAAATTAGTCTGAGTAGGGTTGACCTATTAGAGGGCTGGTGTAATTGACTGGCAGGTCAGCAGCAGAGAGGAGGAACGGTTAATAGAGTGAGAAGATGAACTCTGCTATTTAGATCATGTACAAGGGCTTGCACGCAAACACATGGCACTCGTCTGTTCTCAGTGAGCCATAACAGTGTTTCCAGTAAACCATTTCACCTGACCCTTTTTTGCATGCGAACAATTTAATGCACCCACCAACACAGTACAACCAAACCAGCTCTAATTTATGCTTCACACAAACACATGCAATCACAAAAGCATGCACACTTAATAATCAGTGTTCTGCATGGCTGCCTGTCCAGCCCCAGCTAGCTGATACAGAATTTTAAACACTGCTGTCCAACAGCCTGATTAACTCGTCTCCTGATTGTTTACTCCTGCCTGAACCAGTCATGTCTGGATCCATTAGTGCCGTCTATATTGCTCACATTTGAATTGATTTATACTCCCTGAAACTCTCTGATGTAGATTGATTACACCTGTCGCTGGCGATCACGCTTGTCATGGAGAAACTCACCTAATTGTATTTGTCTAAATGATGTAGTAGTTCTGCTCCAGACATGAAAGGACCTCAGGATGCTGGTTAGACCAGGGCTCTGAACGGGGTGTTAGCCGTGCCTGAGGTGGCAAAAGACTGATCAGAGGGGATTGCTTGCAGTAAATGCTTTAACAAATCCTGCCTGGCTGAAAGTGTTCACAGTGCAGCTACACCGCTTACGCAAGTCAGATACTTATCCCTTCATGTGCAGGGTCCAAGTTAAACTTTGGTTTGCCGTTCCTCACTGCCCATTGTCAGCTTTATGCTTTCAGTGAGAACGTACAGTACAGTGCAGTATTTTTATAGCTTTTTAGTCTTTAAAGATCAAAATAGATTAGCTTTGTCATTTGTGGCTCCTGCCAGGCAGTTTGTCCTCAGCACAAACTGATGTCATTGTCTCCAGCCGCAGGCAATTGCACATGATGAGTACCAGCCAGGCTTATCACCACGTACACAGATCACACCGATGTGCACCAACCCTGCAGGCAGAGCTGGTGTATCTCAGAGAGGATCAAATAGTGAAGTGGGGGCAGAAGGGGGAAAGAGAAGTGAATTACTGTAGGAGGGAGGAGAGAATATTTTGAAAAGAGGAGAAAGATGAAGTAAGAGGAGTAAATAGGACGGGTAAGAGGGAGGTGAAGATTATACTTTCAGTCTTTAAAAACAAATAAATAAATAAAGGCACCTTTTTTAATTAAACAATCCACTACTTTATTAAATGATTAACTGTGTTCTCAAGACAGTATATGCAGTATAAATAACAAAATGATGACAAAACCATGTTAGATATTAGCTGTTTTGGGTTAATTGTAGAATGTGAAATGTTATAAGCAAACCTGTAATTTACTTATCCTGTGTCTGTCTCCTGTTTTTCTAGGCCAATAGAAGTAACGTTACCAATGGGATAGTCCAAAACGCAGTTGTTTTGCTCTGCAATCTTAGTGAGGGCACAATCCAGGAACAGCAACCACTGTATCAACAAGGTAGAGTATGTCTGAATTCCTCATGGAGAGAAAGATCCAGATTTTCTCTCCTTTAAAAGGTCCTAAATTCTTCTTATATTTTCCTGCATTGTGTTGTAACATATGTACTGTTATCAAGGACACTTAGTCATCGAAAGGCATCTATTCTGCTCACATTAGTGATTATGTTACTTGTTGACATCCCTGATACCCGACCCCTCTGTAGTTTAATACTTATTCAGGTCAGCAACCTTGGCTGTGTGTGCCTGAGGCGGAGGCCATGCTTTTTGTCTCTCAGCTACTGTGAATAATCTGAGATTTTCCTGTCAATTGCAAGTGATTCCAGGGGATCCTTAGGGAGAAGTCAAATTTATCTTTTTTGTTCTCTTGGTGTGAGGACATTTTTCAGAAGTCTAGTTTAGGCCTATTTTGGCCATGAAGAGTTAGTTGGGGATTAGGACTTTAATTAGGAGGAAAGAATAGTGAGGCACAAAGCTTCGGTACACTGTGGATGCCGCCCAGAATATGTGTGTGTGTGTGTGTGTGTGTGTGTGTGTGTGTGTGTGTGTGTGTGTGTGTGTGTGTATAAATGTTTCGGGACCCACAGTTCAACAGTGTGATTGCAACACCACAATAACACACATTTTCTCAAGTTTCTATTTGAGGACTGTGTTCATTTCTTTCTTTCTTTTTTATCCACTCATCATTCTGTTTCATTTTGTCCATCTTTATATGCTTGCATACTAACAACCCCTCCTCTCCCTCTCTTTCCATTGGGTCAGCAGTGCAGCAGTCTAGTAGTCAGCATCATTATCATCCAATCAGCGCCTCTCTCAACAAGAATCTGTCAACCCAGCACTAATACTGGCCTGGCAATTAACGCTATCTCCACTCCTCTCCTCTTGTTCTCTTCCCTCCTCTCCTACTCTCCTACTCTCCTTTTTGTCTCGTGCTATCAGCCACTTTTCCAATCTGCTCAGCTCACATCTTGGCCCCTCATCTCCTTTCCTTCCTCGCATCTGTTCCCAGTTTTACCCTCTCCTATCTCCTCTATTTTGGGCTCCTACTCTGCCTTCTCGTCTTTCTCCCTTGTTTTCGTTGCGGTTCCCTCCAGATGAGTGTGGTGATGGCAAGAATGAAGGGAAAGGGAGAGAAGGAAAGAAGAGAAAAAGGGAGGAAACGTGTATAATTGGGTTTTTAAGGTGTGACAGAGGGAGGAGGGGAAGGGTGGTGTTCCTGTTCATGTCTGTGTATTTGAGTCTGTGTGTGTGTTAGGAGGCAGTGAAATAGACAGTGAAGAAGAGCAAAATAGGGAGGTGGGTTTTTTGTGCTTATGCTTCTGTGTATCTGTGAGGAGAGGGTGTGTGTGCAGCAGTGAATGCAGGAGAACCTCATATTTGTGTGCGTAAGAGAGAGAGAGTTGGGGAGATGAGGTTTATAATTGGGCAGATTTGCCTCCGACTGAGATAATACCCCCTGGGGAATGAAGACAGAGGAAGCAAAAAGGGAGAGAAACAGAGATAGAGAGGAAGAACAGAACAACGGAGGAAAAAAAGAAGATGGCACAAAAGCATGAGAGAGAAAAGGGATGGAAAATGATGGAGGCAGAAAAGCAAAATAGGAGGTAAAAAGGGTAGTGTGAAGGTGAGAGAGGGAAGCATGGGACACACAGAGAGCGAGAATGTGTTGAATCTGGGTTGGAGACAGCAAGGGATAACACGGTAGAGGAGAAAATTGGAGGTTCAAATGAGTGACAGTTTGATAACAGAAGAGATTTTGGGATGCAAGAGGGAAGAATAACTTGATGCCTTAGTGTGAGATTTCTAAACAGAGTAAATATTTTAGGTGATAGTGGATGATCGGCTTTAATTTGAAAACATGCAGCAGACTAAGGAAGAAAGTTTAGGCTGTAATCTGATCATACACGGATATAAAGCCTAGGGCTTCTCTGCTGAGAATAAATTTGAGACCTATTTTGCAGGCACACTGGCATGCAGGCTGTTATTTAATAAGGAAATGGTCACATCTAGAGCATGTCGAGCTCAGAAATTCAGCCCAACGGTTCAGAAATGTTTGCACCCTGAGTGAACCTTGAGTTTGGTCCTGGGCTGAGTGTCAGTTAAAGTGTGCTTATCCTTTTAATTAATTAAAGAGCTCCTCAGGGGCTCTGTTTGTCTTCAGAGTTCTTGACAGTCACTGTGGTGCCTCTCAAGGTTAAATCCATCACACTTCATTTTTCATTATTTCTCTTGACCCTTGTAAGAAACTGAGATATTTCAGAAAATCTCTTCTGCTCCGATGTTATCTAGTTTCTTTCAATTTGCATTTATAAATTGCCGTTTCAAATTGGTTTCAGCATAGTTCTCCAAATGGTGTCTAAATGCATTCTCTAATAGTTCACACTGTGTCCATATGTGTCCAGTCAATAATAATGCTAATAAAATCAGATAAGCAGGCTGGGTGAAAAAAATGGCTTGAGGAGCACAGATTTTTCTGTTTATGCTATAAATTTGGACAACAGACTCGGTAGCTAACTGACATAAATAACACATCATTAACTACATGTTTTTTCCCTAAAGTCAGTTCACATTAACATTAGGGGTAACCATCAGGCAGAAAAGGCATATCGGGCAGGTTATATTTGAAACTGAGATATGGAGGACTTGGAAGCATAAAGCTTGTGTGGTCCAAAGGTCTGTTATCATAGGAAATGTCACATAGAGTTACAGTACACATAATTCAAATCAGCAAAAAAATTATCTATTAATTATATGTACAACTTTCTTTCTTTTCTTTTTTTTTGGAGACAGGAGTGCTCGAAGCCCTCAGTTGTGTTTATTCCCAAGATAAATATTTCCACAATGGTTTATAATTAGAAAATATTTATAGTTATATAATGACCTTAACAGAAGTTATATAGTGGACATAATGTGTAGACTCTCAGCTTTCATTTGAGGGTGTCTCCATTCAAATTTGATGAAGGGTTTAGAAGTTTCAGCCACCCATTTTTTAAAAGGACCAAAAGTAATTGGCCATGAAATGGCTTTGACTCAAAGGCAATTTCATGGGAGGTGTGGGCAATTCCTTCTTTATCAGATAAAGGAGTTGATATGAGGTGTGGTGGTTGCATTTTGGAAGATTTTGCTGTGAACAGACAACATGCAGTTAAAACAAGGATGACTTGTTTCACCTGCTTTCCATGCAGGTGAAACAAGTCTCATAAGCCTAAAGAATAGAAAGGCTAGACTGGACTTTGCTAAAAAAAAAACTAAAAAAAAACATCTAAAAAGGGCAGCACTGGTCTGGAAAAACATTCTTTGGACAGGTGAAACCCAGATCAACCTCTTCCAGAAAGATGGCAAGAAAAAAGTATGGAAAAGGCGTGGAACAGCTCATGATCCAAAGCGTACCACATCATCTTGTACAACACGGCGGAGGCAGTGTGATGGCTCAAGCGTGCATGGCTGTCAATGGCACTGAGAAACAGATGTACAATGACCCAAAACATGCAGCCAAAGGAACCCAGGAGTTTATTTTATTAGAAACTTCAAACAGAAAGCCCCACAAACAAACAGCAACTGAAAGCCGCTGCAGTAAAAGCCTGGCGTTAAAAAGGAGGAAACCCAGCATCTGGTGGTGTCCATGAGTTCAAGAGTTTTCAACCAAGTATTAGAAATGATTGATTATACCAACGATTTTTACCAGTGAATGATTTTATTTTCAGTTATTTGTCCAATTACATTTGAGCCCCTAAAAAGAAGGGATTGTGTTAAAGTTGTCTCAGCCCAAATATATATGGACCTAACTGTAGGTGCTACCATTACCTTTTTTTTAATCCTAAGTTATGGAACAGTTACATTTTAATATGAATTTTGACACAAGAACATAACTTTATAACAAAGAACAGATTTGATGCTTGAAGAGCCAGATGTAGGACTCAGGATGACTGAGGATAAGGGCTGAACAAATGGAGTAAAGGGCAGGCGGTGATGGAAGCATGGTTGGTTGGATGGACAAGAAGCAGTGAGCCACAGCAGAAGCAGTGTTAAGTGGGGGTGAAGGTTTGTGTTTAAGGGTTAGGGTTAAATATGCAAACTGTTGCATCCCATATCTTTTTCTTAACACCTCCTCTTGACCTTGACGTAAAATGTCATAAGGCCCTCAGGAAAGAAGAAGAATTCATGAAACCATAACCATTTGTAAACACTTACATTAGGCTTTTTAAATATGCAGCAATGGCAGATGCGGCTCATTAGACTTGTACAATGTGGAGAAAGTTTTGGACTATTCCTCCTACAAAACTGTTTTAGTTTATCCGTATTTCTAGGATGTCTTCAATGAACAGCTCTTTCCTCATCATTGCCACAACATCTCACTTGTTAAGGTCAGCACTCTGACTTGGCCATCCCAAAACATGAATTTTCATTCTCTTTCATCCATTCTGTTGTTTATTTACTAGTGTGATTTGGGTCCGTGTCTTCTTGTATCACCCAGGCTCTCCTAAACTTTAGGTCATGAACTGTTGCCCTGAATTGTGCTTTTAAAAGTTCAAGATACAATTTTGAATTAATCAGTCCCTCCATCAGGCCCCGAGGCCAAACATAGCTATGTGGATTTTTGCCAGAAAGTTCCAATTTTGTCTCATCTGTCCATGAAATATTTGTCCCACAAGCAAACTGGAAGTATGCTGCTTTATTTATTTATTGTTGGACAGCCTTTGTGACCTTCCATTAACATCATTCCTAGTCAGTGAGAGAGTTAGCAAGTTGTAAAGCTTTCTGCAGGTGTTTTCCTGTCAGTCATGCATCTTTTTTCTGCCTCTTAAAGATTACATGTTGCGGTCTTGGTGTGATATTTACAGATTGTCCATTTACTCAGTTTGCAGACAGCTTGTTTCAGTGCCAGCTGATGCATACCTTTGCATATGCTTTTGTAGCTTTTCCACCTTTGACCACCCTTAAAAAGCTTCTGTTAAGGTCATTTTAGTGTTTTTGTCATTAAGGAGTCATTAACAGAAGCTTGTCTTTTTAAAAAGAGCACACTTGGTGAGTAGTAATAATCAGCAAGTATCAGCAGCATAATACACAAAAACTATCTAAGTGGGACTGTGTTGTCAAGTTGCATTAACAGGACAAGTCTTTTTTGATTGAACAGTCAAAAGTAGAGCAGCTTGTCTAATTAATTGTGAGATTGTTTGACAGTGTAACAGTACATCTCGCTGACAGCAGGCAAACTTAATGGCTTTCTAGTGTCTGCAGTGTTGCACTTTCACTCTCAAAAATAAACACACGACATCCACAGTCTAAATAAAGATCTGTTGGAAGAGGAAAACAAAACTGGGTGTATTGTCCCTAGTGAAGACTATGATTTAATACACATCGTTATATAACTACGTTTTTGTGCACAGAAGTGGAAAAGAAGGACAAATCTGGGCATATTGATTGTCTAGGTATTGTTACATTTATGAGCACTGCATGTGTCATGTTCACCTAGTCTGAGCAGAATCTATCCAGTCTTCACTGTGACTATCCTCTGTGTCACTTTAAATTTAATAGTGATATAACATGGGTTTGCACTTTAGTAGGTGCTATTCATAGCTTTGCAAGAGGTAACAACCTCATGTTGTACATTGGACAGTTATGTAGGGAGAGACTGAGTGAGGTGAGAGAACAGACAAAAAAAGATAAGAATGAGTTTTTGGATGAGTGTGTAGTGGGTTGTCTTGCTGCCTCTGTTGCCCTTATGTAGTTTCTCATTGAGGGACTGTAACCCTGCACAGTTCAGTGTCATATTCATATATATATGTCATATTTCTCTGATGTGCAGATAGGTAATAACAAAATGTTAATTGAATTAAGCTTGTATATAGACAATCAATCTGCTCTGTAGTTGAATCAGGGCCTGAAGTTACAGATATTTGTGGGTATAGTCTAATTTTTTTCCAGCTATAGAAATGTTTTTGGTTCACATGAACTTAAACATGTTCTTGTGAATTTAATAATGTAATTGTTAAAGAGAAAGCATGAATTGCTTTTTGTTTCTCTTTGTTTAACAAAGTGTATCGTGAACACAAAGGGCCCCTCAAAAAGACAAACATATAATATATAGATAATTATGACATACAGAATGTATTAGCTGATACAATTTGTATTAAACTGCTAAAAGATTTCTGGCAGTTAAAGTGGCAAATCCATCCTTAATTAGGTTCTCTTATATTATTATCCTCATTTTTTTTTATGTTCATGGCTTAGTAGGTTAACAATTTATATAGGCTGACAAGTTCCCCAGAATGCACTGGGCATATCCAAAGCTCTACAAAGATACAAGTTACCAAGTTACCCAAGAAAACTAAGAAATCATAGTTAAGATATAATCTTCTCCACTTTTCTTGAATACACAGGGCTTATTGAGGTGGTGGTTTGTACCCTCTCAGAAGCTGCACTTGCTCATCTAGATAGAGAAGAGCATGCTGGAAGGAAGGTCGGCCACGTTGTGCTACAAGCTCTGTTGGAACTGCTTCACAACGTCCTTAAGCAAACATCAGTTGTTGTCCGCTCTGCCCTGCAGGTATGAACACTCAGACACACCTGATGAACACAAACTTTACAGCTGACTGATGTCCCTTTGTGATTTCATCATGGTCCTCAAACATGCACATAGAACAAACAAGAACTAGCATGTCAGGAACATCATCACTAGTGATGAGAGCTGGTTCTCCACCTACAACCCAGCAGTTTTCAGTTAAAGAGTCACTCCTGAAGAGTGCACACTGCAGAGGCGCAAGTACAAGAGGAAATAACGGGAGTTTAACTGAAATAGCAGCCAAACTAGAAACTGGGGACATACCAGAGAAGGCGATAATGAAAGGGAGATCATCCAAATTTAATCAAGTGTGTTTTTTGATATTTTTATGGTCCCATTCCCCTAAAAGAAAGTTAAAGAAAACTAAATATTAAGGAATCCAGACATAATTTTAGTATCACACACTTTCAGAAAGCTCAACGGTCCTTGCAAAGACATCCTTAAAGAGCCACAAGCCTTAATTTAAAAAATAATACAAAATTATTGTTATTTGTTAGGTTTTTTAGCTTCATCTGGTGAAATTGGTCCTTTTACGCTCATGTATGTCCTACAGTGATTCACCACTTTTTGCCAACTTCATCTTTGGTGAGTGCGGATTCACCGACAGAATCACAAAGTGTACTTCCTCAAAATGTTGCCCTTGTATCACGTCCCTGAAGGCATGTGTCTGTGTGTGTTTATGAGTGTGTGTGCCCCTTGAAGTATACAGTGGAAGCTAGCAGGTTTAAGCAACTGCAATATTGAAGTTGTGGACTCAGGAGAAAGGGTATGAAGTCCTGAATCCCTGGGACACACACACTCACACACACACATACAAGCATACACAGAGGGGCCTGTCTGGCTATGTCCCTGCGGCCTCATTATCACCGCTGGCTTTGTCCTCAGCTTGCCTCACTACATACACATCCACGCATACACACTCACACTATCGGATTGGCACACACACATCAGCCCCCATCTCCCCATAGTGTGCACCCCAGCCCAGCACATACATATTAATGCCCGAACAGGGGGTGGGGGGACTAAAGTGAAGGTAGGGTAAAAGACTGGGTGAAAGAGAGGACAGAAAAAAGGCGAAGGATGGATGGAGAGATAGGAGAGACTGAGATGGAAAAGGCAGCAAGCAGAATCTGCAGCGGAAATCAATTCTGCGAGAAATGCAAAGCTCATTAAAAAGAAAACTTCAGCCCAAACCAAATTCATTTGGGTAATAAGGTCTGATAAGGAGAAAGGACGTGACTTGACCGCTTTTCTCAAAATACTACTCAGTTGGTCAAGAGGGAGCATGTCAGAGATTATATACAGTACACTACAGAAGGAAAAAATAGGACGAGCGTAGCAGAGACTTTGGGAGAGAGACAAAATATGTGCTGTTATTAATCACATTAGTCCATCACTAATTGGCCTGAAGTTCCACTACAGACAGGAAGTGAAGTAAAATAAGCCAAAGTAAGTCACAGAGGTGCTAATGATGAGGGGCAAAAGACATGACGCCTTAAGAATGAGATGCAAAAATAACTTTGTGACAAAAAAATGTTCAGCTAATGTTATCCTGAGAACTTAAAGCAGGTTTAGAATAACATAGTGTGTAGAAAAAAACAATTTCCTGTCTTCAATCAGGGTGTCTTTCTGTGTATGTCTCAGTTTGTCAGAATAAGTCTTGGCAGGTCCCTGGATCCATCGTTATTGACTGTCAAATCTCTATAAATGATTTAATGTGTGTGTATGTGTGCGTGCGCGCGCGCGTGTGTGTGTGTGTGTGTGTGTGTGTGTGTGTGTGTGTGTGTCTTTGCACATGTGTATAGAGCCAGAGGCTATCTTGTCCAGCAGCAGAGACAGAGGCAGCAGAGAAGCTGCTCCTAGCCAACAGACCCCTGAGCCAACTCAGCACACACCTCATTCACATGGTGAGACCAACACTCACAGATCGTGTGCATGTCTGCGCATGTAAATGTGTTGTATGCATATATATTTTTTATGGTTGTTTCTGCTTGCATGTTTATATACATGTAAATATATGCTGGATACAGTGGCAAAAATTGTGTTCCTGTACATAATACATGTGTGTGTATGTTTTTTAAATGCACTATGTTGTGCAGAGCTGATGCTTAGGTGGATAGGGCACATATCACCTGGGCTAAAATGCCCTCAGCAGCTCCCTGCTTGTATCCAGGCCAACCAGCCCTGTGTTGCAGTGTTAACACATGTCCATCTCTATTATGCTTCCTGAATTAGATAAAAGTGCCAGTAACCAAAAGATTAGTCATATATACAGCTCAAAGTAGAGGATTCTTTACTTATACACTAGTTCTCCAAATAAATCAATTAAGATCAGCAAAATAATCAGCTGCATCTGCAGCTTCACTAAATGTGTTAAAATCTAGAGAAATATCTCACTGCACCATGTATGTGTTTCTCTGTTATTGTAGGAGTTAACTGGACAGTCGAAAATGCGTGCATGTCCATGCATGACAAATGCATCGCCATGCATGGACCATCTAATTCCTTCAAATAGAAAAGCTGTGTGCTCTGTGAATATTGTGTATCTATTTAAAACTGATGATTGTCTACATTTACTGAAGTAATTAGTTTGCCGTTATTACAGTTATTAATCCCAGACATGTGCAGTGTCTGCTGGTACTATAACAGAACCTGATGAAGTCTAAAAAACAGGAAGATAAGCACTGCAACAATGTTGGCCTTTTGTTATCTCTGCAGCCAGTCAAACATCCATACCCACTGACACTAAACACAAATAAATATGTGATTAACGATATGGCGCCTTGCAATGAGATCACACCAGCTGGGATGCTCATCAACATGTTGATGTTCTTGCCCCTGAGTATTTAGTAGTCATTAGTACATTATTATATGAGTACTCGGTACTTAGGCCAAAAAGAGAGGGTGCTATGAGGCAGCACACTTCTGGGAAGTCTACGCCAGAGAGACGAAAGAGGAGGAGACTGTAGGGGATTAAAAAAGAAGTCTTCAGGGATGGAAACAGACACTACACTTGACACATCGAGTGTTGTGTGGAAAAGTAGGCTGACCGAGCAGCGGACACACCTCCAGCCTTTGCATATATATATATATATATATATATATATATACATTGCAGACATAGAGGACAGTTACAAGTACCTGGGGATCCCACAGGCGAATGGGAACCATGAAGAGGCCGCTAGGAAAGCTGCAACCACCAAGTACCTGCAGAGGGTCAGGCAAGTCCTGAGGAGTCAGCTGAACGGTAAGAACAAGATCCGGGCCATCAACACCTACGCCCTGCCCGTGATCAGGTACCCTGCTGGGGTAATAGGCTGGCCAAAGGAGGAGATAGAAGCCACTGACATAAAGACAAGAAAGCTCCTGACCATGCATGGAGGGTTTCACCCCAAGTCCAGCACCCTGAGGTTGTACGCTAAGCGGAAGGAAGGGGGCCGGGGACTGGTGAGTGTCAGCACCACAGTCCAGGATGAGACAAGAAACATCCACGAATACATCACGAAGATGGCCCCAACTGACAGCGTGCTCAGTGAATACCTCAGGCAGCAGAAACCCAAGAAAGAGGAGGAAGAGGAGGAACCATCATGGAAGGACAGGCCCCTGCACGGTATGTACCACCGGCAGATAGAGGAGGTGGCTGATATCCAGAAATCCTACCAGTGGCTGGACAAAGCTGGACTGAAAGACAGCACAGAGGCACTAATCATGGCAGCACAAGAACAAGCTCTGAGTACAAGATCCATAGAGGCTGGGGTCTATCACACCAGGCAAGACCCCAGGTGCAGGCTGTGTAAAGATGCCCCAGAGACAATCCAGCACATAACAGCAGGGTGCAAGATGCTAGCAGGCAAGGCATACATGGAACGCCATAACCAAGTGGCCGGCATAGTGTACAGGAACATCTGTGCCGAGTATAACCTGGAAGTCCCGAGGTCAAAATGGGAGATGCCCCCAAGGGTGATGGAGAATGACCGAGCTAAGATCCTGTGGGACTTCCAGATGCAGACGGACAAAATGGTGGTGGCTAACCAACCGGACATAGTGGTGGTAGACAAACAGAAGAAGACGGCCGTAGTGATCGATGTAGCGGTTCCGAATGACAGTAATATCAGGAAGAAGGAACACGAGAAGCTGGAGAAATACCAAGGGCTCAGAGAAGAGCTCGAGAGGATGTGGAGGGTGAAGGTAACGGTGGTCCCCGTGGTAATCGGAGCACTGGGTGCGGTGACTCCCAAGCTAGGGGAGTGGCTCCAGCAGATCCCGGGAACAACATCGGAGATCTCTGTCCAGAAGAGCGCAGTCCTGGGAACAGCTAAGATACTGCGCCGGACCCTCAAGCTCCCAGGCCTCTGGTAGAGGACCCGAGCTTGAAGGATAAACCGCCCGCAGGGGCGTGCTGGGTGTTTTTTTATATATGTAGATGAATCAAATGTAAAATTGAGAAGTAAAGGTATGAAATTCCCCTTGGAGTATGGCCACATTGTTATTAGTCTCATTGTGTATTCTCCCATTTACTATCTTTTGGTTCTTGTTGTAATTTCACACTGACAATGACAGAGGATACAGACAGGATACTTTTATGTTTTGTTGACTGCCAATTTTACTTGGATTCAAAAGGTACCTGAGTGCCATTACTGATTCTACAGATTTTAAGGTCCAGTACACAAACTTGATGCAGAACCTGAGTATCCAAAATAGAAATATGTTCTCTTATACTTTAATCTCTGCATGTATTCACTGATTATCTGTCCAAGCAGCTGTCTGCTGAGAACCAGGAAATCTGGGAGGAGTCTATTCACTGTCTGTCACTGCTGGTCCAGCTTTACTGTGGAGAGGGTCCTGACTGCCTGTCGCCTTCCTGCTTACGCAGCTTCTCGCATGTGCTGCGCACTCGCATGCACACTGAGACCCCCCGAACACAACGTACAGCACTTAAAATTATTAAACGACTAGTAAGTAAACATCCACACAAACGGACAATCAGAAAAGCTTAAGTGAACACACTGACATTTTCACACACACACGCTCATCAGAGCTCATGAACATTTTATTGGACGCATATTTTGTTCTATATTTGTAATTTGAGAGCCCTGCAGATTTAACATGTTGGAATTATAGACGCATACATATATGTGTATAAATTATACAAACACAGAGTCAGTTCTGCTGTGCTGCTGTTCTGAAAATAACGTGTACTTTCACCCAAACGAGACTGACAGAGAGAGCAAGGCAGAGAGGGAAAAAATGTTGGTTTTCTATCTGCCTGTCACTCTGTTCAAGTGTCTGTCCAATTTTGTCTCACAGTCAGAATGATTTGTACTACAGACCAAAGCTAGCCTGAACTACAGTGTACTGCAGTAAAACACATTGAAATTTAGTAAGGCTAAGGCTCCCCAGACAAAACAGAAACATTATTTTAATCTGGTAGCACTGGGAAGGACTGAGCAGCTGCAGCTGGCATTCAGGATTTAACAAGGTGACAGTTTCTTAACCCTGACAAACAATAGAAACATTTTATGTGTCTAAAACAATTTATTATTAATAGGAACATGCTGTGAATTGAGTGAAAATGTTGACCCACCTCCTAATTCATTTGAATTTAAAACCTTGTTGAAATGTTAACTTAACTGCAAACTAAACTAAGGCAGTTAGTTGTGCAATAGTTAGATATTTGGTAGACATCTTACATGCATTGCTAGCAACGGAGTTCACATTGAATGGTTTTGTGTTAAAAGATTTAAGCCCAGTGCCAGCCCTCGGTGGCCAAGTAGTTTACTGTTCATGTGACATAGCTGCAACCCGGGTTTGATTGCTTTCTCAGTTCAAGCTCACCTTTTTACCCATCAACCATAAAAGGCTGATGGGGTATTGTCTTCAGCCTGCCAGGCGGGTGAACGGTGTGGACACCCAAGTTTGAGAATGCAATAACTTGAGAACGAGAATCTACTAAAAATCTCTGATAAGTTGGAATCTCAGTGACCTTGAACTCAAGGTCAGGGGTCAGAGGTCAAGTGTTCCGAAAAATCTTGTGAATGTGATAAGTCGAGAACGAAACAACGTTGGAGTTTCAAATTGACACCTTAGGTGTATCTACTAGGAGGCTGAGGGGTATCACTGACTACCATCGTTATTTTTAAACCATGATGTCAGCATTTTTTGGACATTAATTGCATTGTTCTAGTTGTCAAAACTTAACCATACTTAAGAATAAGTTATTTAAGTGTGCTGATATTGGATTTTTAATAAATCTGGTCTCTGAATGTAACCCACTGAATTTAATTTAATTTACTGAATACATATCTTTTTTGATCTGAATGCTAAAAAAGAGGCAGGGTTGGTGAGTCAGTCCAGCATAAATGCATTTTAGGAAATCCACATGAAGTTAGAAAAAATAGCTGATTTTTCAGCAGACCCCTATGAATTATGTAAAATGCATTTCTAATGTTTTGGCTTGGCCGCAGGGTCATGAGATTCTGCATGTGGGATACAAGGTCAGCTGTCACCCTGAGATCATATGATCTGACTGAAGGCTGTGCCTGGAAGCTACCTTGTGTGTGTGTGTGTGTGTGTGTGTGTGTGTGTGTGTGTGTGTGTGTGTGTGTGTGTGTGTGTGTGAGGCAGTGTTTGCGTGTACACGTGTATTTTTGATTCCTCTTACTAATTATTTCTAGCCACCTGAACCTCCCACACACACAAACTGTCACACACGAGCTCTTAGACGTATCTCTTCCTCTTTCTGTCTGTCTGTCACACCACATTTGTCCTCATGTGAAAACTCCCTTATTACTCCCCGTGCTAGTCAACAAAGTAACATCTGCGTGTGTCTTCTCTGTCCTGATCACCACCCTGGGCAACAAACACACATCACAGCAGTTACTTTCAGCTATGTCTTCATAGCTAGTGGATGAGTCACCAAGCAGCATCCTGCCCGAAGTGAGCAGCAGAACTCATTTATTTGCTTAGAAAAAGCCTTATGTGTGCATTTGGTCATTTCACTCATTCCAACAGTTAATTTAAAAGATTTCAGTTTTAAAGTTTGGCTCCCTCTCTGAGTGCTTGTTCTAGTTCTCCCTCTCTCTTGCTCACTATCTCTCTCTCACTCATTCTCTCTTTATAGAGTGCTTAACAAAATTATTAGACCACCTGTCACAAAAGAAGAAATCTGTGAAAAACTTAATTAAAAATTACTGACTTAACTGAACTGGATCTGCATTTTTATACCTAATATTGAGCCGGCACATTGGACTTCTCTAAACAGTCAGAAATTAAAGCATGACATTAAACAACTAAAACTAATTTTTTTGTTCGGGTATCCAAGTAAATAATTGTTGTTTGGCATTTTAATCAAAATATAATAATATGGTTAAATTTTTTTTTTCTAATTTGTAAAACTGTAAATTTAAAAACAATTCGTATTTATATTATACATATAATTATATTTTAAAATTAGAAATATCATTTTGATTAAAGAGCGTGGGCATACTGGTGGATTAACCATTACAGAAACATAAAACATGATACTGGTAATTATCATTACTGTTCATTTAGAGCAGCTGTAGCATAAACCTTACACTGGGAGGTGGTCTGATACATTTGTTAAGCGCTGTATGTATCATAGTCAGTTAGTTCAAATGTATCAAAACAGATCCATCACCCACAACATGCTTTTATACAGAAAACTCACATTCTCTTTCAAACACACATTTACACCCTCAGACAAGTGTCTGCCCTTCAGAAAAAAGCTTTTTAATTATTTTTCATTGATTTCAGAGCTCTGATAATCTCTATCAAAGATCCTGCTAATAGCTTGGAAACTGCAAGAGAGAGGAAATGAGGAATGTATCATGTTGGATTTACTACAATTGTCTGTCTTTCATATTTGAGTAACAACTTGCAGAGACCTACAGAAAAACAAAATGCTAATTAGATTTAAAACAATACGTTTTTGGAGAAATAGGCATTTATTATCTTTTTTAAAACAATATAATTTCTCAGTCTTTAGAGTTATTGATCTTCCTCTGGCCTCTCAGTTTATCATGTTCAGTCCCTTCATGTATATGCAAAATATCTTCAACAAACTCAGTTCACACAAAAACTCTTTTAATCAACTTAGCTGTAATTTTACTTTCTCAGCAGATATAACGTTCACTGATCTGATATTTGGATATTTGCATATGGATATGTGAGCCGCGGCAGGATGCAGTCGACATTGTCCTGTTTTTTTCCTTGCTGCTTGTTAACCTCACAAGTGTCCTGAAGCTTCGTCCTCTCTCACCTCCAGAAGCTGAAATGTCTCAGCACACAGTCTCAAAAATGTCAAAGCACATTATGTCCAATTATTGTAACCTTTTACAGTGCTCAAGCCAAAAACATGAACATTTATTTATCTTTTAGTCCCTGTTTGTTTCCAGCTTGGTTAGACACCCATTAGAATTTCCTTGGAAGCTGATGATTTCATCATGACCTTTTTTCAGTGGGAAAACTTTGTGGGATTTCCTTTACCTGGAGGATTGATTTCATCGAGATACTTTCCCCCGTCATCAGTGACCAGTGATATTTGTGCCAGAGAATTACTAAGCAGAAGGGAAAAGTTTTGGTGGTAATGTTTCAAGCCTTGCTTTTTACTCCAAGGTAATTCTTGAGATTTTTTAGGTTAGAAGCTCCGCATTTTTAGATCTGAGTATTTAAAATAACTGTAAAACAAAAAATCATTCATCACTAGACTCTTACTCAAACGCACACACATACAGATCACAGCATTGTCTATATCTGTGCACGTCTCTCTTTCTTCCTCTGTCTGATCTCAGGTACGTTTTTCCTTGTTTGAACTGACTGTTGAGACAGCCGTGCTGTCTTTCTGAAAGGCCACACGTCTGCCTGTCCTCTGCTGTCTGCCTTGAGCACCTCTCGTATCACTTTAAGATCAGTATTATTGAGTTAGGGTTTGTTGGCTAGAGATGGAGACACATGGAGGATAAGGAGGTGGTGGGGCGTCTGGAGAGCAAGGATGAAGGTTTGATAAGTAGGTATGTTTACGTGTGGTTTCCATGCACACATAAATAGCCCCTAACCATGATGGGAAATTCAAAACTATGTGCTTGTGAAAACATGAAGTGAAATTCACAGTTTCACTTTCAGCTTTTCACTGCAAGCTTCCTCCAGATAAAAAATACAGTCAATCCCCCCCAACCTGCAAATGCCTCTCAGAAGAAAGAATTTGTTGGGATCCTTTTTGTTAATATTCAGAAAGACAACTTCCTGTTGAAGAAGTAACTTTACTGTGAGAAGTGATTGAATTTTTTTTTCTATTTTTCAAAAGAGAAAAAGAGAAGAAACATAGAAACAGTTGACATTAGAGGGATTTCCCTCCTGTCTCCATATTCCTGTCAGACTGTCCAGTTTCTTTATCATGTGCCCCACCACAGCCCCCTCTTTGTCTCCTCCTAACCCCGTTTCTTAGCAACAAGCGTGCTGTGTCGCCACAGAGACACAGGTGATGATGTCACTGGAGATCAGAGAAAACGCATCCAACAAATACACAGACACAAATCTACTCAGACAGGCACATATGCACTCACACATTAAACATCTGAAGAGACACACGCCAAGGCATTTTTTATTCTTACAATACAGTTTTTGTAACACAAACTTTTTCAACAGTATGAAATCAGACCTTAACCTAGCTTTGTGTTAAAACAGCGAGAACTATTCTGTGTGATCAGTGAACACACCCTCACACAAGCCTGGGATCCAGGTGTTCCTGGGTGGGTGAGGAGCCTAGACATGGTGTGAAGAGACATGTCAGGACAGGAGTAAAAACAGAGGAAAGACAAAGAGCAGAGATAAATAATGTAGTCTGAGAATTCAGTGAGGGGAAAAAAAGAGATATGCTTGTAAGCTGATGCTTTAACCTAGTTTAATGCACTGTAGCAGAATAATTAAATAGATTTATAGATCAGTAGAATTATGAGTTATATTAATACTAATAAGAAGAGTGGTTCTACGAAGAATGCAGCCACAGTTCTGTTTTAAATATGGCTTTAGACAAATCCTTCATCAAGTCACTTATTTGTTTCTGTGATCCATTAGGATCCCACCAGCTTCAGCTCTAACCATAGATACTATTCCTGGCGTCATCCATACATTCATATGTACGTGCGGACTTAAACGAACCCACTCTTCTTAAATCATTGAAGTTCATAGAAACCTTATAACAGGACATTAAAACAAAATGCAATGATGAGTTTTGCAATTATCCAAAAAACATTCATTCTTTAATGTGACTTAATTACAGCCTTGAGGAAAATGAAGTTCATCTCAAGGAGTTGGATGCTTTGGAGCGAAAAGAAATGGCATCCATCCATCGATCCATCCATCCGTCCGTCCGTCCGTCCGTCCGTCTGTCTGTCTGTCAGTCAGTCAGTCAAACAGACCACAAAAACAAACATTATATTAAGTATTCTTTTAAGATCACAAGGGTTAAACAGAGAGCTGTGTCAGTACCAGTTCAGACTTTTGTTGTTGTGGAGTGATTTCTAACTGACTTTTGAATGACTAAAGGTTAAAGTTCACTTTTTCTCTGCTTTGAGTGATGTGCACATTTCACCACAAACTCAGTAAGGCCGTAAGTGTCATCACTTCTTATTAAACTGTTCCAACAGCGTGTCACAATCTGTAAAGTAACTCACTGCTCTTATACATGCAGGCTGGAGTGAACATTTATTCAACCTGTGTCGCTCACTTTTTTCAGGTTCAGGCTACGGACAGGTCAGATTGGAGTGAATGTCCTGAGGGGGCGGAGCTAATGAGTCTACTGCACGATATGACTACATCCAACAGGTGCATGTTTCTGCTGTTTGTGTGTGTCTTATAGAGGATCAGCTCATTATCCATCCCAGTAATGTGATATAACACAAAGGCATCAGCTGCTACCCGAATCAGGATCCCCCACTTCCTGTGGGATCCTGAGATGATTCCAGGGATACAGTTGTAAGAAAATGTCTGTGAACCCCTATGATTTCTGCACTGCTCTTGTCTGATAGAAAGTTACTTACTAGATAATAACAGTATACTTAGTTTTAAGATATTTGCTGTCAAGTACACTAATTAAGGAGGTGAGACTGTAAGTATGGGTTGTTGAGGTGCTCCTCAAAATCTGCGCCACTAACAAAATATTGGTTGGTTTGAACTTTTGATAAAAGTGTTACAGCAATACACAAATCTGTAAAGGACTACAGAAGCATTTTTGAAGATGTGGATGTTCATCTTTATACAATAAGATAAACTACAAATGGAGGAAACTTAAACACCAAATAAGATTGGTGTCAATAAAAAGCCATGAAAAAAGCCATATCGGCCAACAAAAAAAGAACAAACATACTGGGAAACACCAGCGCCTAAAAATAATCTCAGTGGCAGGTCCCACATTTCCAAAGAATCCCACTGATGTCCCACAGCACTTCAGAGATGTGAGCAGAGGAGACAAAAGTTTTAAAATAAATGAAACTTAATTATTTGGAAGGGAAAATAAGAAACTTCCACCAACAACAAAACCTCATCCCAGCTGTAAAGCACAGTGGAGCAAGCACCGTGGTTTGGAGTTGTTTTTCTACATTATTTCCTGGACACATTGCGGTCAGTAGAGAAACCAATTGAATTCAAAATTGTAAAAGAAAAAAACAAATAAATAAAAGCTTGACAGGGCTGGGTCATGTAACTTGAGAATGGTTCAAATAGCAATCATAAATCAGTGGAAGGGTTAAAAAAGAAGAATATTCAAGTTTTGAATGGAAGCATCAGAGTCCTGATCTTACACTGACTCTGATGATGTGACAGGACCTGAAACAGAGAGGTTCAGTTAATACATCCCATAATTATTAATGAACTGAAACTATTGTAGGATTGGTTTTCTCATCTTTGTGTAAGTCTCATAAAGAGCTACAGGAGACATCTGAGGGTGGTGCTGCTGCAGGAGGTTTACCAAGTTTTAAAAAGTGAGCGATTAGTTCATGTTTTCTACACTTGAAAGGGCGCAAGTGTTTGTCATTAGTTTCATATCAGTCTATAACTGTGACTTACAGTGGTTAGACCATATGAGTAATAAAATGAGGTCTGATCATTTTATTCCTAAAAAATGGTAATTGTATCAAATCTACCTTTAGTTACCCTTCTTTATTCAGCCTACGTGACAGCAGCCTGTCAAAGACACCAGCTACTCTCCCTCCTCCCTGATGAAGCGACTCCTTCTGTTAGGCTCTGCTCCATAAGCAATCATGGCGAGTTGCTCTTAGTCTCACCTGACAGAAAGGTGAGACACAGAGAGTCCATCAGCTTTCTTTAGTCTGTGAGTGCATACAGTACATCTGGCTATGTAATCCATGCTTTCCTATTTTGTTTTTTGAGACCAAATCTCCAAACATACCAATAACAAATGATTCTGGATTTTGATACTGCCCGTTCCCACATCTTATTATTTCCATGCATGTCAGAACTGATCTTTGTCTAGTTAATTGACCGGACATGCGCCTGTAACAGAGCAGGGTAGCTTAATGGCAAGAAAAAGCTCTGAGATGAAATATGTACACTATTAAAAATGTATATTTAAGTCTTGACATCTGTTATCAGGGACAGGAAACATAATCTGCACTTCTCTCTTTTAAAGAAACACGAGTTTTGAAACTCCAAGACTAAACAACAGCCCTCTTTTATCTTTAATTGTAAAGTATTTTTTATATATGTCTTATCCCATGCTTCACGACAGTCGTCACCTCCACCCGCCTTTTCATATATGTAAAATAATGACTTCTTTTATAATTACCATATGAAGGAGTTTGTGTGTATGTGAGTGCATGTTTTCATGTGCACACCTGCATCTCTGCATCTGGCTGTCTTTTATGAGTATGTCAGCCAGTTGTGTTTCCCCTCATAGGGCCAAGGGTTTTGTCACCGTAGTGACCGTGCTTCTTTTGATCTTCTGATGTATGAGACTAGCAACATTTCACACACACACGCGCGCGCGCACGCACGCACACGCACACACACACACAATGAATACACGCAAATAGAGTCCTTTATTCTCATTTATATACAAACTCTCTGCAATCACACATACACCCTGTCAGATCAATAATGAAGGTGTATTGTTGCCCTGCTATAGAGGCCTCTCCTATTCTGTGCCCCCCGCCTCCCTCTTTTCTCCTTGGTCACCCTTTTCTTCCCCCTTTGTCACCCTCCTCTCCTCCTCCTCCTTCTCTCTTTCTCCACAATTTTCTTTCCTTTTTCGTGGTTTCCTTTCGTTCGTTCCCTCTTGTGCTCTCCCTCTCCCACTTCTCCTCTTCTCTTGCCTCATCTCCTCACTCTCCTGTCCCTCTTTGGTAGATGAAAGCACAGATCAGCTCCAGCCTTTGAAGTGGCAGAGACTGGCACCCTCCCACTGGTTTAGCAGGAGGAGGAGGGGAGCAGAGGTTTTAGGAGAAAGGGCAGGAGATGAGAGGAGTTACAAGGAGAGAGAAGAGGAGCGGAAAGGGATGGGAAGAAGGGTTGAAGAGAGGTTTTAATTGAGAAGATGAGAGGAGCTGGCGCCGATGTAGGAGACGGAAGAAGGATGGAAAAGAGAGAGGGGAGGTCTGGGCTAAGATCCTAACCCAAATGATGTCATTCACACTTTGCCATGGCAACCTGAGGAATGCCTTTTCAAAACCTCAAGCCTGACCAAGGGTGAAGGGTGGGGAGGAGCAATAGCGTATACTCCCCGTTGCTCAAGGAAAAAGCATTGAGGTTCTCAACCTAAACCTAGTTAATGCTGCTTTCAGTGAGTCAAAGCCTCAGTAATATCTGCTCAGACAACAAAGACAGATCAGAAAACTGCACAACTCTTCTACAAACAAACTCTGAGGTCAATCATTCAGAATTTTATCGAAATGCAAACATTAACATGGTGAAACTAGCTGCAGTGTACACATGCGGTGTCATCAAAAGAATGGTAAGCTGTCTGATCTTCCTCAAAGTCTCTAAATGTGGTGGGCTGATCACACTAATGTCTGGGTTGAATTAAGCAGCTAAAGAGAAAATACTTCACCCATGAAAAGCAAAAGTTTACAGATTTAAAATTGGCCAACCTCCTTCGATAACCATTCAAAGTCATCTCTGCGCACTTCTGCACTGCTTCCAGCACTCGGTTTAGTTTTAGATTGCTTCATGGGAGTCCCACTCTGAACACTTACCACATACCCATCTGATATTAGCATGGACCTCAGGCTTGTGCAGAGAGAGCACATTATCTGGATCTCTGGCTAAGATCCAGAGAAGAGTCTGCAGTGTCTGAGCACAAGGGTGTATTGTGTTTTGGTTTTGTTATTTAAAACGGCTTATACACCATCAATTTGTCTCCTGGGATCAGATTATCAGCAGCGACTTTCAATACAATATCTTGAGGTGTTGGAGGGAGGACTTTTGCCAAAAACACAGTAAATTCCAGTGGCCAGTAAACAACATTTTAAGTTTTGTTGTTGTTTTGTCCTGATCAGCACCACCGTTGCCAACCACTCACTCTGCTCATGAGATTTGGCTCCCTGCAGCTTTGTCGTTTTCCCAAACAGAAATTCAAGTTGAAGGGCAGAATCAAAACTGTAAGAGGTCAGAGTGGGACTGACCGCACAGCAGGAGTGATGGAAGCATCCTAGTGGGACACAAGTGACACATATGTGAAGGGGAGAGTGGCCAGACCTTTAAGACTTTTGATTACAACTCCTGATTGTTTCTGGCTTTACACTAAAGACAGCACAGGCAGGGGAAACTCTTAGACTCACAGATTTAAATCATTTAGTTGTTTATTTATTCTGAACAAAAACAACAACAACAATAATCTTTGGGTTGAGTTGTTGTGTGTGAGTCTACCGCTAAAGGAACTGCAGATGATTGTCTTCTTTCTGATGAGTTCTTCTGTTTGTTTTTTTCTTAAATAATGGAAAGCACACAGATTCCACACAGCAAACATCCCACATGTTGGTGTAAGCAGAGTGTGAGGCTAATGCAGTGCTGTAATCTAAAACCAATTATTTTATTTTCCGCTGCTCTGTGTGCAGCTGTGTCAATGTGAGGCTGTTAAGAGTGCAAGGATTTAATGAGTAACCAAACTCTAAAGTTTGTCCTAAAACTTTTATGGACCCAATTTATGTTTTCCAGATCCACAAACTTTCAAGGGTTTCCGAGGCCTCTGGGTAATGTGTTAATTAGGTTAATTATGTGGGTTTTAATTAACTAAGAGGGGTGGGTGGGCTTCTTCTGGCCTGGCTGTCAGGTTGCCCCCAAAGACACCTGGGAGTAAGAGGAGGGGGGAGGAGGGTGATAAGAGGGGGAGAGCAGGAGTAAATTACAGACAGCCTAGAGGAGCCTCGGCAGATTGGATGTTTTCATCAAGTCTTAATTATCATATATAGATGTATGTTTGTGCAGAATTGTGAAAATCATTATTTATACACTTGTATATGTTTTTTAATTGTCTCACTACAGAGAACATAAAATATCTATTTAATAAGCACAGGTTCATGTGGGCTGAAATTGGGATGCAAAGTTTTATTATGTTTGCGGAGCAGAAATAAATGTAGTAGCCTAATTACTAATTCAGTCCACTCAGTACCATGCTACGTGGCTGCACCTGTTTCATTGCTCAGCATGCTTAAGAACCCTGATCTACTTTATTTTTATTGTTTCTTTGATTAAGCAGTTTGCGCTCATCACCGGTTAATATTCACCACCCTGGTGCCCACTCCTCAACATCTGTCTCATTTATAATACCACAAAGACAAATTTAATAAAACCACCAAGAAAAATGATTAGCAGTCTAATAGATCACAGTATGTACATTGCATCATATTTACTATTCAGACCTTTTATCACTAGATAGATAGCATCCCAGTAATACTACTCTTTTTTATGTTTCCTCATCACAGGTATCACACTGATGTCACTGGCCTGGCTGCTGATATCCTTCAAGAGATCTCTGAATCCTAAAAGCTTTCAGTCTTCAGCCAACTGAACACAGCTCAAGATTTGAAACCTTTTAACTGATTAAAGGATAGAAGTTTGGTTTACTGTATAAACATTTCAACAGCTGTGAAAAGCTCGTAAAGACTTAGTGGCTTTGACCATGTGCTGTCAGAGCATTGAGCCATGCCTCCACATGACTGTCATTTCAAATTGGATCAGTGGCGGTAATAAATATTACTGCGTCACTAAAATGTCTTGACGGGGCAATCAAAACATGCATCCAATGTTCATCAGACTTCACAGGATTACAGCATGAGTGTTAATTTAGACCGTCATAGGCGTCACAACACTGACCTCTGAGTGTGTCAACACACCTCGTGTCATCAGCAGTGACAGAATATTAGATCACGCATGCCATCATGAGTCATGGATTTCTACTTTCTAAATGTAGCCATTAATTTCATGTTGTTACAAACTCTTTTTTTGTTGGTATTATTGGTATCACTAAAAAGGAAGTTGTTCTGTTTACTTGTAGCAGACTAATGCTGTGAAAAAACAATACCAAAGTGATTCACTACATGCACCGAGTTGTGCATATATGACCCACCTCTGCTTTTATGCAAGTTAGGTCATGTCATTCTAATTAAATCATTTTCCTGTTCCAGTGTATACCTGAATTCTGCCTACTGTTACATTCCCAATTGTTTTAACTGTTTAAGCGGGATATCATTACTTTGCATAATTAAATATACCATTACTGAGGAGTGTTTGCATTTAAAATGAAAGAATTAAATTTATGTTGTAAGAAGCTGGATGAAGTTGGGTTAAATAGGTGAGGTAGAGATCATTTTAGAAAGATTATGCTTAGTCATGGAATATGTCCTTGAGCTACCTCAACTGTCCAAGTACCAACATCCTGGATATCCACACATGGACACCACCGGCAGGCTTTTAGTTCACAGCACATTCAATTTTCTGCAACTTCGACTCATCACATTAAAGCTGGACCCAACCTGCTGCTGTACACAGTTTAAGTAGATTTCAACAGTCTCAGTGAACACACAGCAGGTGGTCTGCTGGCACATCAGTTTCTCCTCACCTTCCCGTCAATAATTGCCTAAAACTGATGCAGCAGGCTCCAGACCAGGGATGTCAGACTTATTTTACACGGTGGGCCACATGCAGCCCACTTTGATCTTAAGTGGGTGGGACCACTAAAACTCCCCTTCCTGTCAATATAAAGAAGTTGCACTACACATTTAATCCCTGAAATATGGTAATATAAGAAAATGCAATAGCACATCTGTTTTTCTACATGAAGCATAACTGTTTGGGTTTAAATTCACAGAGAAGGCCCCATTTCATTTAACTGTGGAACCTTTGTAAACAGCGAAAAAAATTTACTGTAGATCGCTTACTTACTTTAGTGTAGTATGTAGGAGGTCTTTCAGCAGGAAAAAGTAAAACATATAAAATAGAGTTAAGTCCAAGGTTTATGCCTTTACACAATTTCCAAAGCCATCAAGTGGGCCAAATGTGTGTCTGTCAGGGCAATTCTTGGGCCCAGGCCTTATGTTTGAGACCCCTGCTCCCTGAAAGGACTTCACGTGTTATTAGTGTTTTGATTTGAAATGAGACTTAAAGCCATACAGGTGAAATGACAGTCCATTTTATTGTTTCAGAACACAGCAGGCTACAGCAACCAGCTCCTCTCACTACCCCACCCACTTACAGCAGACCAATAGGAGCCCTCCTCCACCCCTGTCCTTTCAGACACTCCCACCCAGCTAGGTCAGCTACACCCCCTTTGGAACAGCAGAGACATCAGTGTCTCCCTTTAAAGCAAGAAAATAGCTTGATATTTGGACCATGATTTCCAATTCATGTTTTTATACAAAAGCTACACAATGTTACACTTGATCATCAGAATACAATTCAACTGATTAACTTTAGTGTTTGGACACCATTTAAAATGTGATCAGATCCTTTACTTGGATGGAGCATTACCACTAAAAAAAGAAAAAAGTAAAAATAAAAATAACTCAACACTACCAGAGACTGAAAATACAAGGGACTGCAAAAACAAGAGATGAGTATCATAATTCAGAATAATGGAAAAAGCAAGCTAGATTCAGTTGTACCATTACAGACTTAAGGAAAACGGAATAAAAAAGTAAAAATAAAGTAAAAATGAAAAAAAAAATTACATTAAAAGGGATTTGAAAACTAATTATTGAAAAATCTGTGTGTCATGTCAGGATTTGAGGTCAGCCCCCATCAGGCTGAAACCAGAACCAAACCGCACTCAAATCTAGTTTGTCCCAATGGAGTCCCCGTAGACGGGAAACTCTGCTTGCTGTTGTTGAGTCATCTTCAGGCACTTCTGAAACCTCGCCTCCTCCATATGGGCGAATCACGATGCAGGTTCATCCAGATCACATGATACAGCTGCAAGGGGAGAGCAGAGGAGAAATGAGCGGTGGGGAGGAGGCATGGCAGGCATTGGGTGAAGGACCACACACACAGATCAAACCCCAAGTAACATCACAGACACCACATCACACAGCTTTGTAATTTGGAGCAGTCTGAACATGCAGCAGGCACAAGGAGTAAACCGACACTTCCCCCAGTCCTCGGGCTCTTTATCCAGAAACCACCTCTGAAATGAACCCCACTCTGCTCAGCTGACATGAGGCCACAGAGTTGGGGGTTGGGGGTATCAAGTAAATCTTACCTAGTAGAAAGTGTAGTGTAATGTTGGTCTTGGTATTTACAGGTCGGTATCAAACCAGGCCAGTTGGTTTGAGTCGCCAGGTGGCAGGCCCTCTATCAGTTCCTGGGCATGTCCCAGGTCAGGCAGCCCTTCTACAGGGGGGTAGTCCTGGCCAGGGTGGTGCCCTCCACCCAAGTCATGATCCATCATGGGTTCCATACCCATTGTGTCCCCTCCGTAACCCCCC
This sequence comes from Oreochromis niloticus, assembly GCF_001858045.2. NCBI lineage: Eukaryota > Metazoa > Chordata > Actinopteri > Cichliformes > Cichlidae > Oreochromis > Oreochromis niloticus. The sequence goes on along the minus strand of NC_031976.2, from coordinate 11,587,540 downwards.
GAATGGAAAGAACGGTAACTTGGGTCTGGTGGAGGAGGAATGGATGGAGGAGACGCAGGTGAAGCAGAGCAGTTGTTAGAAGCAAGTTAACAAACCAAGCTGTCACACAGTAGTATGATCATTGAAATGTAACACTGCAAATCAACACAGCACACGGTCAACCCTCCAGCAGACCAAATCAAACCACAGCTGTTAACTCTTATTTCAGCTAAACTTGTGCTTCAGTTCACTGTTTAGTTGTTTCCACCAACAGGAGTGCATCTCCAGTAACCAGGGCCTTTTCTAAATCTATCAACATCAAGTCCGTTTTCATTTGGCTGACGAAGAATCAATTAAAGTTGTTACTGCTGGAGAATTGGAGAGCAGTGCAAATTAAAACCAACGCCAGCTTGCCCTCTAGCCTCCTGAGCGGCACAGTGTCCAAAATCCTGGACACTGGTAATAATTAAAGAGATGGTCTGATCTTCAGCCAGGTCAGGATTAAAGACCATTTTGAACAATTCGACTGAAGTAGTAACACACTTTTCATGTCTTTCTGGAACATGCTGAGGACTCACTCAGTGCAGACTGGAACATTTAAGTGGATCCTTAAATTTAAAAATTCCTAGAAGCTTCTTTAACAGCACCAACCTACATCTGATGTCTCCTGCAGCTGCTTATAATAAAGCTGCACAACACTGAGGAGGAACATCAACTGTTTTTATTCTGCTAATATCTAACAGACCTCTTCAGGTCATGCATCATCATCTCAGTTGGGTCAAGATGAAACACTCAAACACTTTGAGTGTCGGCTCATTAGAAGCTCTCGACCCCGAGTAGATCTTGAGAGAAGTTGTTAATCAAGTGGTTTACTTCATTCAGTCATATTTTTAAGTTCATTAGTGACACACAAATTTGTAATGGCTGTGTCAGATTGCGTATCTGTAATTTTGACTGTGTTGAAGATCAGATCACATTTTTGATAAGATGAGTATATCAACTTAATAATAACTAAAGCCCACAGATGTACAAAGACTTCCAAAGAAGGCATTTAGAGCATCCCCAGTTTAATAATTAGCTCAACTGCTTTTATCTGACTGCAGTAATAGTTGGGAAGCCTTTGTCTTCTGCTTTGCTTGCAAGTGTCAAATGAGTGACTTACCTTCTGGTCTGTAGCCCAGAGGCTCACCCTGAGCTCCGATATCCAAACCCAGATCTGCTGTCTGCAGAGCAACACACGGCAAACATTTGACAAGGTTTCAATTACACAAACACTTGTGCATGTCTTTGTAACTGACTACACAATGTAAATAAGCATTACGCATTTTGTGTAAAAGTGTGTCGCACCTCGTTCCAGGCCATTGGTTCTGTCCTGAAGAGCGAGCTGGTGAGTTCTACAGAGAGGCGCTTCTTGTAGTCTTGAGGTTTGTCCTCTGACATACGGAACAAAACTGCTGCTGCGTACGTGGCTGAGAAAGATGGAAGGATGATTGCTTAGCCAACACATTTTTCACCTTAAAAAAAAACCCACTTAAAACAGCCATAATACAGCTATCAGGGTTAACAAAAGAGGCTAGGTATTACCCATCACTAGAAAGTTTATTCAACTAGTGTTCTCCGCGTCATTTAGAGGCCCAGGCTGCACATGAGACTGGACTACACTGATCCAAGTGTTGTGACATTTACATATATGCAACAATATAATGAAGTTGTCACCATAAATATAACTGTTTTAAGAGCAAGTTTGGCTCCTACTTAGATTCTTCAACAATGGGCTACAATAGGGCTGAGCCATATCATACCGTTCATCGTAATACCGGTGTAATTTTGGGCAACGATAGGAAAATGAAATACCGCGATAGAATATGGGTAAAAACGCGCATGCGCAGTGCCTATGTTTACATACGCACATGGCGGCGACGCAGAATGAGAAGAGCGAAAGTGGATCGTTACATAAAACGGATGAACCAGAATTGGTTTGTAAAAATGTTGCAACTTCAGTGGTGTGGAACTGGTTTAGCTTTCATCCGTCAGACACACAACAAAGCACTATTTTTGGTAGAGCATGCTAGCGGGCTGTTGTTATTACCGTGTTGTTTGGAAAATACGGCACACGTAAAATCAATCCTTTGATTTTTCTGAAAATCGTCAGTGCCCCTTATAATCCCGTGTGCCTTATGTATGAATTCTGGTTGTGTTTACTGACCTCGAAACGATTTTATGTGGTACACGGCGCTCGAAAATCTGTCAAATGTTTTAGTACGACTTTGCTAAGATACGAAGCCTCACTGCTTGATGGATTGTCGGAGCATTACGGCTATCGTATGCAGGCGCCTCGCGGAGTGATACGTACTGTGCTTCAACATAATATTACCGTATTGTGTGTGTATAACCTCTTTTTAAGTTTTGTGGATATTATACATGGTTATGCTGAGGATATGTCGGCCAATTTCCACTGGAAATGCCTTTTGGTTAAACTGTCAGCAAGGAATTTGCACTGTTACATTTTTACATAACTTTAATGCACATAAAAAATAGCTGCTTGTTTAAGTGAAAATACATTGATGGGTTTCTTTTTGCACTAATAAAGTTGTGGAGTTGTAAAGTATTTTGTCTAGTGTCAATTATATCGTCAGTTATATCGTTATCGCAAATTTTCAAATGTATATCGTGATAAATATTTTTGGTCATATCGCCCTGCTCTAGGCTACAACATAAGCCCACTGTGTGTCTCTGTATGATAGCAGATGAGCCTGGAATGTCACAGAGTTACTGAACAAAAAGCAGCAGCTACATTGAACCGCTAGAGCTGCAAATTTTCAAGATGCCACTTTAGGTCCACATTGCACTAAAAGAGTCTTCCAGGAAAACAAACAATTATTTCCAAGTGCCAGCGTGTTATCCAATTAAATCCACTCATTGCACAGTTAGACTGGCACTTCTGAACATCTGCATAGTTAAATGCAGCTATTATGTGACTGATAGCGTTGTGTAAATGAGTGTTTTGGGTACATACCAACTCCTTCATTGCGGCTGTGCAATAGCTCTGTGAGTGGAGCAGTGGCTCCCTCAGCTTCGATGGCCTCAGCGGCCTCTTTATCCTGAGCGAGCTCACACAGGACGCCTGCTGCTACACGCTGGATGTTCTCAATGGGAGAATACAGCAGCTGCACACAAACACAGAACAACAGCTTAGTGAAAAATAAAAAATACTGAGCCTCCACAGATGCAGCCTCATGATACTATAATTTGTTCCCTCTGGAGAACCACCTCATGCATCCACCCAAACAACTTCTATCTGGGATCATTTTTCTAACCCAGTTCCCCTGTTTAATCCAGACAAGCTTCAAACAAATTAATCTCAATACTAAAAATATAATCTGTGATCTTGGTTAAATTATATCGTTTTACTTTTTGAGATTAAATCTGCAGACTGACCTGTACAAAGAGTGGAATGGTGTTGAGTCCTCTGATGACTATTCTGTTGTGGACATCTCTGGCCAGGATGTGAAGCGCTCCTGTACACCCTTCCACAATCTCCTCCATACGTACTCCCTCCTAATAAACAAACCGTGTAAGATCAGTGCACTTGCAGTATCTCTCTCTACAGACTTCTTAGACCAGGTAGTACTGAGAACTACTGCTCTCTCAATGAATTCCAGGCACCATGGACTCCTGGCATTTATTAAAGCTGTGTGAATTCACTGAAATGATGAGTGTATGTGCGCTCTTACCACAAACTGCTGCTGTGTGCCTCCCATGCTGGTGCGTCTTTGTGTGTCTTGATGTGCTCTGACCAGCAGCTGAACCAGTCTGGGGATGGCGCCCTGCTCCCTCAAAGGGGCGTGGTTTGCAGGGCAGAGAGCCAGGTTACGGATCAGACCAACTGTAGCCTGACAGAAGAACACAGTTATGTGTCATTTAACCACGATTTTAATGTCACTCTCAGGTTACCCATTAGCCACTCATAATCCAGAACCATACAGAAAGCTTTTGTCTTGATGTATATTTGTAGACAGATTTATTGAAAAATATTATTTCAACTTTTCTCAAAGTCAATTATTAAACAAGCTGATTGGACCTGAACAAAGAAATCCTTACCAATGCTTATTTCCTGTCTATCAGTACATGTAATATACCCGTGGAAATGACTGACATGTTTATGACAGCCTACAATATTCGGCTCATTATTTTAGCATCAAAACATAGTTAAGAGTGAAGTGATTTTCACTGCGCTAAATGAAGAGCAGCATGAGTGGCTGGCATTATGAAGAGCAGCTTACAGAGTGCTGCTGCCAAGTCTCTCTGTGTGTACCTTGATGAGTGGCCAGTGTGATGGCGGGTGCAGTAATTTGACCACTACAGGCAGGCCATAGTGCAGTCTGACAGCGTTCTGTGCCATCTCAGCATCCTGGTGTCGAGACGTGAGGTGACGCAGGGCACAAATAGCTGGCTCTGTGATGTCTTCTCTGTCTCCAGCCCGAAGCACCGTGCGAACCAACGCCTCAATGCCTCCAACCTAGAGGGGAATTTTTTTTATTATTTTTTTTAAATGGGAAAAACAGCTAGTTAAACCATCAGTTCGTATTATAGAAATTTTACATTTTCCTTTGCAAAAAATAAATAAAGTGCTCACCTGGCACACCATCATCTTATTTTTGTAGTTGTTGCAGGTCAGATTAGACAAGATGCCAGCCGCACAGGTCACCACGTTAATGTCATCACTGCCAAGCAGCTGCACCAGAGTTCCTAGCAGACCCTCCATTCCCTCCTGGGTATAAGGATTGATAAATAGCATCAATAAAAAGTCCATTTAAATGTTTTCTGATGTATTTCACAGCCTGAAACTAATGATTAACACACAGGTACTGGTACATGGGGCTGCTCGCCTCACCTGTTTGGTGGCAGCATCTGACAAGTTCCTGAGAGTCCAGAGACAGTTCTGGACCAGTCTCTGGCTGGGATCTGTCAGGTGGAGTCCCAGAGCCTGCATGCCTCCTAACAGAAGGAAATCAAGGGCACATAGGGTTTACATACGCAAGGTAAGAAAATGCATTTCAAAATGAATCAACTTTGTGGGGTTGAGTTTTTTGTACTGCAAGTTTATAAAACATACCAGCCTCTACAATGGCAGGCTTGTTACTGGAGCACACCGACAGAACCTTGAGGACACGGCTTGTGGTCCACAACAGCTTCTCATAGGTATAAGTTCTCATGATGTTGACGAGTGCCTGGGGGCCACCACTGGCCAGGATTATCAACTACACAAACAGAAAGCAAACAAATATGTTGATCTGAGTGTCAAATCCAGAGTAACACACTGCAGTCTAGACGTACATAAGTCAGTTTCTTGCCTCACCAGGTTTCAACACACTAGCCCCCCTCACCTTGCTTTCCTGGTTTCCATAGGCCAGTATTTGGAGACAGTCAGTGGTGATGGCCAGAAACTTGACATTGGTTTTGCTGAGTAGAGCCACCATTTTCTGTAGCCCGCCAGCTAAACGAACAGCCATCTTGGCTCCTTCCTGGTGCAGGAGAAGGTTGTGGAGAGTGGTGATGGCATAGAACAGGATAGAGTCCACTGGTGAACTGTAGAAGAGAAGATTACTCAATTACTGGAAAATTACTAACAGATATACAGATAAAGTTTCTCTGCTGTCCTTCCTCTCCACAGTCTCTGCTTTTGGTGAACTAAGACAATTTCTTCATGTCAGCTTTGGCCAAAAATCATGGTGTGCTGATTTCCTTGTCTCTGATCAAAACATTGCTCTGCTTCATGCACTGGTGAGCTAGAGTACAGCAGACAAATGTAGACCCAGAGGGGAAAGGGGGAAAAAGTATGCCTCCACTCTCCTCCTACATACCCCAGCATTTTAACTAGAGCTGGTATTCCTCCTGACTTGAAGATAGCCAGCAGTCCCTCTCTGTGATGGGAAAGGTTGTGCAGTGTTCCTGCAGTGCAGCGAGCGGTTTCCACATCGTTTGTGTTCTGCATGGTCCTCACAATAGCGGATACCATCTGAGGTGAGCGCATGATAGCGTGGCGAGAAGCTTCTTTCTTTGAAAGCTGGTTAACCATCACTGCTGCTTTGTTTACTACAACCTGGAAGGGATGAAAACTAATGTTAGCGAATCATATCAAAGGAGACATAATTAATTCTGAGACAGTTCTGAGCCACAAACATATTCACCTGGTCCTCATCATTGAGAAGTTTGGTGAGCTCTGGTATTGCTCTTGTTGCCAGCTCAGCATCATCTTGATAGTTGATCAGATTGACCACAGCATGTTTGAGCATTTGTGACGGCTCTGCCAGCCTCTGGACATTGGTGGGGTTTGCTGCATCATACTGTGTGGAAGGGATCTGCATGCCCTCCTCAAGAGTCTCTGGGAACATTGCTGCACGAACCCGCTGGGCACGTGTCATGGCGTACTGACCATCTAGGTCTAAAAGCAAACAAGACCAGCTTTGTATGATTTGCCAAACGGGTCACCCGTGACCTTCCTTGAAAAGATCACCAGTATTATAACTTACCTTGTACTTGCTCTTGGGAGAAGTTCTGGTTGAAGCCCTGCTCCCACTCATACATGACCTGGTTGCTGTCAACATCATCTTCCTCAGGGTTGCCCTTCCCACTGAGGGATGGAGCAGTTGTGGTGGCCCCTGAGTGGATGCCTGAATCCAGGTAGGACTGTTGCTGCCAGTGACTGACTGCTGCCTTACGGTCTGGCTCCATGGCCATGTCTAGTTCCATCAGATCAGCTGGAAAGAGACAAGCGTATACCAACCAAGAAAATTCAACAAAAAGTCTATTCTGTAATTTCAAAGGATGTGTAGAGTTACAGACTTTAAGCAATTAATTCCAACTATCCAATTTTGTCAAAGGCTTGAGCTTTTCAAAGACATGGCTGACTTTAAAAGTAATAACAGTGGTGTGCTGATGTCACAGGGTGAGTGCATCAGCAATGGTTAATGGCCTCTGCAGTGAATAGATTTCTGTCCTACTATTATTTTCCAGTGTTTTCACAATTCAGTGTAGTAGGATTTACCAGTAAAAGACTCCTGAAGCATGAAGTGGATTTTACATGTGCCCCAAGTTTCAAATTGAAATCAATAACTAATTCAACGTGTTTTAATGGCAACATAAATCTCTACCACGCGAAGCTGTAATTTTGGTCTGCTGTAAAGTTTAATACACTGCATGTGTGACTGAGGAAGAAGCAAAGGGTGGGAACTTAATTACGGGGGACTCAAACTCACCCTGGGAAGCCATGTTCCTTTCTCAAACCGTGGCTGACACAGCTTCCTGATCTGTAACGGGGGGGAAAAAAACATCATTTCAGCTATTCAGCTACCTTCTCTACACCATTCACAGCCATTAAATCACCAACCATTTTACACTAAACACATAAAAGACCACAGCAGATGTAAACGCAGAGAAAAAAAAAATTGGACTGAAATTAATAGAAGTTTCAGAAAAATAGAGAAAAAAATAGAGAAGTGACTTTCCAGTGCTTTCTTTCCTGCCTCCTCCCGTTCTTGGGTTTCCTCTTCCCTTTTAAGCCAGTCGTGCACACAGTAACACACACAAGGCTACCATTAAATGTAGCTGCTACCAACTATTTAGGTGAGGAAGGACAGGGGAAGTGGAGCACTGGGTGGAGAAAAGAGGCAGGGGTGGGAGGGGGGCATTCACATTCCTGCACTTGCTTTGAAGCTGGAAACGCTCCGCAGGAAAGTAAACACTGGCAATGGCAGTAGAAGGGTAGTGGAAGCAAACGGGGATTAATTTGGAAAAAAACACGGCAAACTGAGAGAGGCATTTTCAATTCATACTCGAAGATAAATGTTATGGCAGGAAAGCATAAAATGGAGACTGGGGAAAAGGCCTAAGAAAATATCTGCTAAAATGAGACATAAACAGGGGCTGTGTATCCATGGAATCTCAAATCCTTTCATCAAACCCTTTCAAAAGTACACCTGTGATTATGGAGCAGGAAAATGAGAGGCCAAATCCCTTTCAAATCACCACATCAGTCCAGGCACGCTCTAATACCAGAGGTGCACAAAGCCATAAATTAATTCTGGTAAAGAAAGCACAGGTAGTTAAAAACATAGCATTTCCTCAACTACAACTCAACTACATCAACAAAAATATATAAACAAAGTCTTGTTACCACTAGAGTCTCCTCCCCCTGGTGGCCATTAGAAAGAAGGCATGTTTAAGTCCCTCAGTGTTTGATTCAACCTCAGACCTGGAAGCTGTGTCCACATGAAGCACACCCTTCTCGTCTGCATGACTGAACATAGGCACTTCCAAACTTTACACAACTGCAGATTTAGGTCAGTCAAGTTAACAGTGCTAATCAAAGTAACCTAATTTTTTTCCACAAAAAACATTTTAGACTTTCAAATTACTCAAATTGTGAGCAAGCTTTCCTTACAGCAAAAGGTGTGTGGCAGTTTTAGTTCTTGGAAAAAAAAAGAAGTTTTAAATGAATGCAAAAAATATTGGACATAGTTTGTCTACTTATTTCTATTTTGTCAACTAATGTCCAGTGACAGTCATATATGAAGGAAAGATTTTTTTCTAGTTGTCGCTTATTTCTGCAGAGCATTAGACGGCTTTAAGTTCTACTTCTGGGAGAAAATGTCATAACATTTTTAGGAATGTACTACATTACAGAGAAATACAAATAACGTTTTAAAAACCATTACTGATACTAACAAATAGGAGATGACTGTGTCACGGACACCAGCAAGAAGGTTAACAAATCTCTGCTGAGTTAGAAAGTCACCTTTGAGTCTTTCTTCTTCCTCTCAATGATCCCAGGCTAGATTTCATCATGCAATTACAATCCAATAACCACAGCATCAGCTGTGGAGACACTAATGTTCGTGTCTGAATGATGCTACTTTCGGTGGACTAACCAACATACCGCTTGTTTTAAAACTTGAACTAAGATTCTTCTTGTTGATTACTATCTAATCTTTTAGGGGGCAGTGCTCACACACATATACTGATGGGGGTTTTGATTACAGGCCTGTGGACTGTATTTATCTGACAGCAGTAGAAAATTTGGCTTGTTTTTAATAAACTCTGTAGTCATCTAGATGTACACATATTTGTAGATTGTACTCTGTGTACAAGTGCCCAGAAAGTACATAATACACTCTGTATATACACTCTGCTAAAAAAATACCTAGTTTAAAATCAAACAAACAAGAAAAACAACATCACTATAAGCTTGAGTTTAATAGCTTTTCTTCCCAGCAAGTTATGCTAAAAAAAAAAAGATGACGACAAAAGGCCAAATGGAAGACAAATTCTTCGAAGGAAAGACATATACGCAGCAGTGGCAGAAAAAAAAAAAAAAAAAAAGGCAGTCCAGTATGAATGCCTGTGAGTGTGTAGGAGTTGCTTGGGTTCAGTGGCTGCCAACATGCAAATATACTCAAGGACAGTTAAACTACTGCTCTGAATTACTTTCCTCCTCAACCACACCACCTTAGCTCAGCTGTATCATTAAAACCTGATCTTGAGTCATGCTCCAAGACTGCTGCTTCTAACCACAAAGGCACCAACTCAAATTCACTGTTCACACGCCATCCTCCCACCATTGCAGCCCTGCCCTCGCATAACCCAGCTTGCTCCTAATGGGAGCCACATATCCCATACAAATCAGACATACAATCAAAGCACATAATGGAACAATTTATGATTCACACTAGTGGAAAAGTGGTTCTTTACATCTGGCTTTGGAAACTGAGCCAGTAGTTTTTTGGAGGTTTTTTGTGACGGGCTAAACAAGCAAAGTCTGGCATTAAACTGTGGTTCACAAATGGCAGCCTTACCCTAAAGTCACTATAAAGAACAACAACAAAAAAAAATCATTACAGTATGCGTTCCTAGATGTCAAACTGGCCACAAAAATCTGAACAGGTTTCTTTGAAGCCAGATGTGAAATCCAATATGTAGTCGTGCCTGGTGGAGTTGAAAGCCACAAAATTGAAACCAGATGACAAATGAGTGACACACTAGTCACCAGAGTCGGATGACTGTCTTGTGTAATTTACAGTACGTATACAGAATAAATCCAGATACATGTACCCCAAGAGAGCTGAAGCAACAAAGGAAGTTATATTCCATAAGTCTTCTAGGCAGATATCACAGAAAAGAGAACAGAAATATCGAGACATATGCACACAGAGGCTGATGAAGTTACGATATGTTCCAGGTCAACATTCAAACAACAGGGTTTAGACTGCTGCAGCACAGGACTGATTTTGGGAACAGTGACTGTGACGCTGTCCTAATAAATAGTGAGAAAACATGCTGCTCAAAAAGAGAAGCAACGTTCATTAATGTTTAAATAACATAGTGAAATGTAATATTGTTTTAAGGAGCTGGCCAGAGAACAAACCGTTCCAACAGGCTGCCTCTAGTTACTGCAGAGAGAGAGCACATCTGAGTATCCAAATAGATCTGAATGCCATATTGCTGAATTTTTATGGTGCATAAAAAAAATAAAGAAATAAGTGAAGGGAATTAAAGAACAAGTTTTCAACGGAGGATTTGATTTGTTTCACATGGCAGAACCTCGACTCTTTGAACCAGTAGGACGTCTCCACATGTAGCTCTTAATTGCACCGAAGGCATCTCAGTGAGGAAGAGGCACTAAGAAAGATGACTGACAGCATTCACAAAGAAACCTTACCAACAAATAAATCAAGATGTGAGCAGCTAGTTAGTCCACAAAAGTCCACTGTGGCACCGTGTAAAAAAATGTCACAAACAAAAACAAAAATATTCTTATGAACAATGAGGGTTCCAGATGAAAATTTCATCTGGTAATACCGGTGCTACGAACTCTACATGATTTATTCACACCCGTTTCTTTGCTTCAGCAAATTCATCAACCTTGCATACCACTGAAACTCACATGCCCTACTTTTGCACTGATGTAAAAACTGACACTGTCAAAACGTGACTGAACATTTCCACAACATTGATCTAAACAATGTTTCTGTGCGTTGTAGTCAGAGCTTCTAGCCGTCCATGGGTGTTAGTACCTACTTGTTCCACCTTTTATAACTGTTGGCCCTCGCTCTGTTGATAAAGTGCTGAGAGAACACAGCCAAATGTAGTCCAAATGCAACGGGGAAAAGAATTGAAAAACTAATAACAGATATTTGTTGGTGTCCATTTAATTCAAGACCCTACTGCATACCACTGCTCTCCATTTCACTGTTTGTCTTTACCTTGTCCCTGTGGTCTGGACTAGGGTATCAAGTTTAAAGTCGCTACAATGAAGGTGCCACAGTCCCCACAGTACACTGTACGAAAGGTATTTGCTTATCACAGTGGAAACTTTGTCTTCACCAGTTCAGGCAACCAGAGCAGCTAGCAGTCACATCCTGTGATGGTGGGACACCAACACAACCCATTTACTCTTTTTGTCACTGTTTGGAACCCTGTTCAGTCTATTTCAGTCTTAATTTGTGAAAAACTAAATAAACCAAATCATATCCATTTGTCCCCAACTGAAATTCAAAGCAGCCAATTAATCCCATTTCCTGTTCCCCAGGGGGAAAATTTTTCAGACACTCCAGGTGAGCTCAGAGGCCAGTGACATGATGTCATTAGAGGGAAGGGGGAAAAAAAAAACAAAACACAATTTCTCTTGCTTCTGAAGGACAGTGGCTTTAATTTATTTCCCTGCCATTTAATAATCCACACAAAATTTCAACATGGAAATTTGTAGTTTTTGTATTTTCAAAGAAATGCCTTTCTTAAATACAAGACAAATTAGGCAAATCCATCTGACTCCTGCATATGCACTTAAGTTTAAAAAAAGAACAAGTAAAACAAATTTTAAAAAAATAGTTCAATACATCCATATGCGTAAATGACCCAAACAAGCTGTATTATCGGCACAGGCAGAAAGATGGGAGCTGCCACGGGCTTAGCATATAATGTGCAGGGTCAGCAGCACTCACTGCTGCCTGCCAACAATGCAAGAATGCCTGCAGCCGCTGCAGGGCTTTTTCTGTGTATCACCGGCAAAATGATGGACGCCTGTGGACAAACACGGAAAATATCCATGGAATGAGGGTTACTTTCCCTGTTGGTTCGTTTAATAGTTACCATCGCGATTCAAGCGGTAAAATAGGGCGCAGTGTGTACAGAGCGTGCAATCATTCCTCTCTGTGAGTCTCATCACATATGCAAGTTTATGGAAAATTGATCAGTAATATCATTTAAGCGAGCGCGCTAAAGTCCACCTCAGACAGACACAAAGACTGGCAATGACAGACAGAAAAAGTACAGTATTAGGTCATGGCAATGCCTCTGGAAAGGCCGTATAGTCAAGTGGATGACCTCAAAACCACTACCGCTCTCGTATGTAACCCACACCCACGTTTTTCAGCTTAAAAATTTCAGTGCGTCGTCAGAAGAAAATGTTGCTGACGAGATGACGGGTTTATAAGGTTTTGTTCCGCTGTGTACTGGGGCGGGGATTTCACCGAGGGACCGCAGAAGTACACAAGGAGAGAAAACATTCGACAAATTCAAGAAAAACAGATGAGGCATGCATTTAAAATAAAACCAGTTTAGTTACACGTGAACGAAAGGAAAACAAATCTGGAGCGGCTGGAGGGCACGACAACATCCTTTTGTGAGCAGTCTTTCTCGAGAAATTAAACCTCCATTAATGGTATGTAAACACACCTCCAAGCCAGCACCTGTGCCGCCTCCGCAGCGCACCGGACGGACAGCTTTTATTCCACACAAGCTGGGGAGCCGTTTTGTGTCGGGGAGAATGACGTCCCAACTTTTCCTCCTTAAACACCCGCCTGTGCCTTTTCCTACCAGCACAACTCTGGCACCCCGTGAAAAACCTGAACACTTCACGTATATCTAATGAGAGCCGCTATCCAAAAAGATCCAAGCAAGCGTGCTGCTGCCCCCACCCTCTCCTCCTCCTCCTCCTCCTCCACAGCTGCTGGCTGCCCCTGACTTTCTTGCTCCAACACCACTGACTCAAATTTCACACTCTGGCTCCTCCTCGTCTTCCTCCCAAAGCACCACGGCTGGGAGGAATTTGTCGGTCTTTGTTTAAAAGGACGAGTGGAAAACACACTGAGCCCACGACCTAAAATAAACTTTTTAACAATTTAAAATAGACTTATTTTTTTCTTAAAGAAAGGCCACTCTACCAGAAATCGGCTCTACTTAACATCAGGTTTAAACCAAGTTTTACAAAATGCGCACTAAAACTTCAGACGAAACATCTGCGCTAACGTTTACTCGTTTAATACCCCGACTAACGGGTAACTTTAACGAGTAACTTTACGCCATAAAACAACGGAATCCGCCGTATACCGAGCTTTCAGTCCGGTTGCATCTTTATCTTCAGCTCCGTCTGTAAAAACTAAAGCAGCTGCAAAGAAAAAACAAACGACCCACAGACGATACTCAACTCGAGCAAACATGAGTCAGAATAGTGGAATGTAGCCAGCTAATAGTTAGGCTAACATCTGCTAACGTTAACTACTAAAACACGCTAGGAAACGCCATCGTCGTTAACTCCCGAAATCCCACTTACGGTTTCCAAATAACTGGGCGGCAATTGATCCGTGGCGTAAATCTGGCTATTGTAAACAACAGCTTATAATGCCGAACACAAACCACGTGCTATTAAAGAGTCAACCAGTGTCGTCGGTAAAACAGTTATGTTTCCATTAGGCGGTGGCTGGCATATCCCCCAATATATGCCGCGAGAGCGACGGGCTCGCTAGCTGCGGCGGCGACGGCAGCAGCAGCAGCATCCCCCGGCCGGTCCACACACAACAGCAGTCCTCATTCCTGCTGGCATTGAGAAAAGACAGAAACTGAGTGGTGCCGATAGTTTGAATGTTGAAGCCTACCCTTGTCAACACAGCAAGTCCGTCCACTTGGGTCCCGGAGAGTAAAAAAAAAATACTCTGAAATGGAAAAAGTCGAGGAAAAAATTGAAGCCGAGCGTCAGCGGGGAGCCCTCGTCCGCTCCCTCCACAGGCAACTGAAACTGACTTGGCCGGAACAGCAGAGACTGGAAAATGTAAGATGGCGGCATGTTTATATAGACCGGAGAACACCTCGAGTGCGCGCATATCCTGCCATGAGCTCGGATAAAGTAGAAACTGAAGCCATATTTTATCTTTATTTCGTCTCACGTTTACGCAGTTCTATATATATTTACCAACCTCGATAGCTACACGCGTTGGTTGTGATAAATACTTTATTTTTTTAGGGTAAAGCTAGCCAAATTCCACATCTGCACGAGTATGAATACACAATGGAATGAAGTTCCGGCTGACTCGAAAAGGGAAATCCGATTCCTTTCCCCCGAGTTAAATCTCATGGACTCTGGAAACATAGGATAATTTCCTTTAACTAGTGTGCAAAGTCACACCTTTGTCACCTTTGTCTTTACAGAGTGAGAAATGGAGGCTTTCATTGCTCTTACCATCACCATCTCCCTGCTCAAGAAACAAACAAAAAATGAGCAAACCAATAACTTATAACACAGGTAAAAAACAACAACAACCAAAAAAAGAAAAAAAAGCAGAAATCAAAACAAATTAAATTAGACTAAATGACAAATTATAATTCAGTATATGTTCAGAGAGACAACATCCGCATTTTGCCCAAGCCATTGTTGGTTTCTTTGCATTCTAAATATTGTCAGGAGACAAATTGTGGCAAATAAAACACAGATTTAGACTAAGTAATGTAAAGGAAATGTCAGTGAGGTGTTTTCTTAGTTTCCTTAGCAAAAGACTGTAAGATATATGTGAGACGAGGTGCTGGCTTTGCTGTGCTTTGCTGTAAACTAAATGCTCAACAAACAAGCTAATGTTTGTGGTCTTTCTTTTATGAAACTGCTTATGTCCCCGGGCAATAAAACAGACAAGTTGGAACACTTCTCATTGGCTTTCCTGTGTTCTGCAAGAGCGCTAAAGTTGTGACTGTCAGTGATGTCTGGAAGGCTCATGACTTGTTTGTGAATACCACCAAATCTCACATATGCAGAAAATATAAAAAGAGATTAATGTGGTTTTCATATTTAAGTTGCAAAAAATATGAGATCAGCCAATTAATCACATTAAAGTCATAACTGATCAAACAATGTGGGCATTGCTATAACAGAATTACTTCTTATAAATATTGTAGACTTAGATTAATCATATTTCCTGAGTCCATTAGAACGCACATTCAGCCATTAAAATTATTAGTGATCTATGGGCATCGCCAAGGTCCTTCAAGTGAGTAGTCTGATCTTTCCTTTATTCTGAGATCACAGAGTTGTGGCTGCTAATTTTCAGATCACTTTCTATTTGGCTCAATAATAAGTAACTTGGTGGATAGGCCACATAGGAAATTTAAATATGCTTTGCAAGTCCTCTACTCACTGTTCGGTCCCTTAATCTCCACGTTATGAAAGCAGATAATGTACCTTTTCAGTACCTCTTCATTCCGCAGGTAGCAATGTCATGGGCAAACAAAGGTAAATCCTTTCCTGTGAACTGCCTACAGGCTATTTCATTAACCTTTATTTACAGTGCGTGGGTGGAATAGGTTACTGAAAGCCAAACTCCAATTGAAAACAGTCAATGCAGTCTCCCTGAATAGGATGTATGGGAATGAAATCAACAACAGAGTCAATATATACACAATATATGAGCGCATCACCTAGAATGACTCCACCCTGTGTCATCTGATTGCGACACAGACAATTACAGTACCAGCGTGTGACTGATTTCATTTGGAATAGCTTTCAAACCACAGTGACAATTACTGCTGCCACTCACTGTTATATATAGCCACAAAGTTTGAAATCTGATGACTTTGCTTCTTGGCAGTCACGTTATCTCACAGGTGCGTGCTCATGCAGCCGAAAAAGGCACAAAATCACGAAAACAGGATGACGAGACATTCAGATTTTCTAATTATACTCCAAAACACATATCAGTGGAAAGGCAGCGTAATTATTGCTTAGATGACAGGCCTGTGATTTCTATTTCCATTTAACTATGGGTTCCTCCAGGAGGGCTTTTAACCTCCAACATCTCCACAATATACAATTAATATCAAACATGAAGTGTGTTTGTGGGTGCAGATGTTGAAAAGAGCAATCTGTGAGAAAATACATTAAAACATATCACAAAAAGCCCTCTTTGAACAAGAGATACAATAGTACAATGCAATGCCTGACATAACCATGCTTGTGTTAGATGGCATCACTACATTAAAGCCTTCACTTGCTTACAAGTACACGCTTGTAAAACAGGTTGTATTTGTGAACTCCTTCATTAAAAAGCATACCTGCCTTTGGATTTATATAGCGTGCACAACCTAAACAGAGCCCTTCTAAAAATACAACTCTTCTAAAAACCAGTGTGAAAATCCAGCTGTTTATGTTGCCGGTGTTTTGTGGTTAACTGAGTCAGAAATCCAGGAATTAATTAATTTAGACAGGCATCACAAAAATCAGAGGAGCATATGTTAGTGTGAGTAGAAGATGATATTTCTTGTACTGTAGTTTGTTTGTTTTATTTGTTTTGGTTTTTTTGAATGAATAAAAATGCAAATTTTCACTCCACAGGCCCTTCAAAATGTTAATGTCTGTATAATAGATTCATTATCTCACTTTTATCAGACAATAGCAATAGTCACAATTTAAGTCCAGTAAATAAACGACACACAGCGTATCCTTGTCAAATTAAGGCAACAGGGAACTGGAAGTGCTTCACATGTGCTGGGTTTACCTTACAGTATAGTTTGACCTCTGGGTCCAGGTAAAGGGTTAAAAAAAATATATTTACCATCTGTAAAAAAAGTCACAGATCTAATGTATTTGAAACATAGTCTCTTGATTTATTGTATCTCTGGAAAAGCTATGGATCATTAAATACTATCAATTTGTATTATTTTTGTTTTAAAATGAATCTGATGATGCAAGAAAACAGATCACATCCATTCGTTTATTTAATTAAACAGTTCACACATGTACAGCTGCAGGAATACATATAAGCAGTCTTTCTGTTTGCACCCAGACTGTTCAATTTACACCTGTCAATCACACCTCCTGTCAAAATGAACTTGAAAGCATTTCAATATTGAGCTGAGCATAACGAACAGTTTATAAGCAGCGGTGGGACGTGTCAGCTGTGAATCTGTGATTGTGTGCAGGTGACAGCAAGGTGGAGTGACAGACACAGCAGCGCAGTTCAAACGCTCACTTTCTGGTACCTGAACAGGACACCGGGTGATCAGCAGGGAGATATAACACAGTAATGTGTGGTGGTTTTCCACTTCAGATTAAGGCAGTTTATTTATTTATTCACCCATGGGTACCACTTACCTGAAGAAGGATGTGTACCCATATTTTATTTTTAAGAAGGACTCAAGTAATGAATCTACAGAGAAATGCGGGTCACGTTCAATCCTCTCTGTCCTGGTTTATCACCAGAGAACTCTCTGTCGTGACACGTGAGGTTAAACGCCCAGTTTTGCTTGATCCTGGAGGGATCCTGCCAAAGATTAATCCATAATGCCTGTGAAATGGCCCTTCATCCAACAAGCTGTGCTGAAAAAAAAACACAGACTGTTGTGTTCCCAAACACGCTGTGGCTCTCCAATGACCCAGTGCTGCACCACTTCAGGGAGCCCACACAACACTTGTTCTTCCAGCTGGAGAGGCCGTTTCATTTTCCGCCCTGGCAGCACGAGGAGTTCGCTGAGTATTTACACCTGCAATTCATTGATAAACGCAGAGCAGTATGGACATCAAGACAGGGTGTTTTAGAGGATAAAGCACATTTTAATTCTAATAACAAATTCTTTTTGTTTGGATGTAAATAGATCATTGGAAAATATAAGGCAGCCTAATAGAATACAATAAATTCACCATCATCATTAGTAAAAGTAGCAGCACTATTGAAATGACTAACATGTTAAGATTAATTTCTAGTTGCATTTTATAGAGAAATTTAAACGCTCTGTATGTTTGCTGGTGATCTACGCCTATCCAGTCCTGCATCATGTCACACTGTGAGGTCAGTTCACAATCATCTCTCTAACTCCTATAATTTTTGGGTGGATTTAGTCAATTGCCGGCAATTAATACACAAATAAGTCCAGCAGTGTTTTTCATCCATTTCAGCAGACAAATATGACAACAGATTAAACATTATACTACACATAGGAAAAAAAAGAAAAAAGAATGAATGCGTGGCACTAACGCTTTAATCGAAGCCCCAGTTATCCTGACTCGTGTGTGAATGTGACGAAACTGCATGTATGCATATGCAGCTTTTGCTTTGACTAAACACAGGTCAAGGTAATGATAATACAGAGCTCAAGGTGCCAACAGCGACACAAACAAACACATAAAAACAGGTAGGTCCCAGTCTCATAGGAGTATATATTCACAAGAGACGTGCAGGTCTTGTTCAAGCTCCGTTCTCATTGGCTAACACCAGTGCTGTGTATTCACATACGCATGTGTGTTTGCATTCTTATGCCTGTGTGAACACTTGCATCGGAATTTCTGCGTGCCGCGTTATTTAATTTATGTGCAGGTCTGCTGTATGTGAGCGTAGTAACAAGAAAGACCAGTTTTTTCGGTGGTGTGTTGATCCCAAAACGTGTATTTTTGTGCACATATGATCACACGTGTCCCTTATTATAATATCTTTTATCAAAAATTCCTCTCTTAATTTTTCTGCTCTTGTTTAACAGAAGAGTTTGGCATCTCGTGGTTATTGGTGAGGAAATGGCACGGCAATAGAAATCGCTAAATCCCAGGAGAGCAAAGTGCCACATACACATGCAGTGGCCAAGGCCCGAGGGGTGTGGTTTCTTTCTCTAGCTGTTAAAGAAAGGGGCAGCTCAAAGCTATAGATAGGGGCAGACAAAACAAATACGCCCTCACACACAGGGACACACACACAGGCACATGCACATGCACACACATAGCCACAGCAACAGCAGGTCAGAGAAGGGATATAGACCGGGCCACATGGAAGGAATGTTTGCCTTGGACCGACACTCTCGTGCGGAGGCTGCGACTTATGGCCCTCTTGACACTGAAAAATGGCTCTAACACAGCGGGTCAAACCAAATATACTCTGTCAGTCGCTGACCAGAGTCAAACTTGTGCTCTATGTATTTTACACTATAACACTTTCACCTTGGCCTTTACAGTGTAGCAGATGGTTATAGCGAGCTGGACAAATTCATTTAAATAAATGTGAAAAATGAAAAAATTAAATGTCATTTTTATTTTATTTAGTTTTTACAGCATTAAATGCAAAATTGTTTAGTTACTTTATTCAGCACAGAATAGTCTGAGGTGATGTTGCTGTTCTCAATTAGCAATAACAATACTAATTTTGTGGTATATTAAAAAACAGCAGGAAGGGTCAAAATGCTCTGCTAACCTGCTCGGTGTTACTCTTCAAACTTGGACAGTTGTAATCCAGTGTGTGAAGAGGAGGAAGAGGAGGATAGAGGAAATCACATCCTAAAAGAAGGTGAGAGGACACTGCATGGACCAGATATTTGACTCAGACTACAGACGGATTATGAGGATTGGGCAGTATAAGCCGATATAGGAAACAATGTGACGGTGGGGTGACATATGAATGAAGTGAGGCTATGCAGTATAGCATAGTGTTGAGGAGAGACTCTTTTATTTTTTATTTTTTGGTCAGCTACAAGCTCCTGAATCGAAACTGAGCAGAAAGAATGCTGTGGTGCTGAACTAATACAGGAAACAATAGCCTAATTTCCCCAGCAGAGCCAAGTGGGATTCAATGTTAACCACAGCAGACATCAAAGGCGCTCATTTAAACAGCCCGGATGACATTTCACCTGCCTTCCACGAATCCTGTATTATTACAGCAGTAGCCCATGCTCAGTCCCTGCATCTATACTGCATTAGTGGTTGCCATGGTAAAAGTCCTCCATCCCGCATCCATCCTGCACAGACAGACAGAGAGGCACCACTCATACAGATTTCTGCAGGAGGAAATTGAGGATGGGAGAGACAGCTGAAACCCTGTGACAGCTGTTCACAGTTACATAGCACTGCTGTGTGATGTACAAGCACCGTGATCTACCTGTAAAACCACGCTGAGATTTCATGCACTGCACTCTATCACGCCTCTACAGAGGCGCACGACGTGGCGACGAACACAGCGAGCCAGAGCGCAGGGAAGGCCACAGCTCTCAAGTTTTATTGTAGTGTTTCAATGCCATTCGGCTTCTTCCGAATCAATTCTACGGCCCGTCTCTGTTTTATTAAACGCAAGGCACACAGAGAGGCAGAGCCGGCTTCTGCTGGATTTCACTCAACACTGCGAATATGTGGTTGACGCGCTAAGCTACCACACTGCTCCCTGATATTTTATTACATCTCGTGATGTCATGCTGAAAAATAAACTCCTCGTGGAGTGATGCTGGAGCCGAAGGGGTTTTAAAGCTCCTAAAAGTCATTTATCAGCTGGATTATCGTCAGCAGCTGCTCATTAAAGCCAGTCACATCTGGATTTATATGCCATTTGTGTCACATCCACAGCAGGGCCCGATGACTAACATTATTATTGTCATATCATTATGAACTAGGAAATAATTTTAACAAGCCATGAGAGGGTGTAAATGTTAGTTTGATGGGAAATAACAAGGGAGTGTAATTCGGAATAGTGCTCTACAGAGATTTTTCTCTTTATTAGTGATTTAGTTTGAAAAGCTAAACCCCAAAACATAAATCTGCAAACCTAAAACTACTCCAGTCAGTAACTCATGGCACAGCGGCTGCCGATATAAGAGAGGAGGGAAAAAATATATTGTAAAAAAAACAAACCCAATAACCATTATGGCCTGAAGAAAAAAAATGTTTTTACATGTTTTTAACAAACCGATGTGTAAAGTTCTTCATAAAACATAATTCTGCATGTTAAAACAGTAGAAATAACAGCGATGTTGCCAGTCTAAGTGTCAATTATGATCAAATTTGTCTTAATAATTTCACAAATTGTTACAAATGTCCAATCATTTTCTTATACAATAATAAAATGCCACGTTCTAGTTAAAAAAAAAAAAAGCTGAAATAAACAGCTCTATCACATTTATCTCAAATCATCTTTCCACGCATAAAACAGCATCCTGCACGGCTGCCTCCAGTTCACCTTCAGTTTAATCAATTTAGGAGGCCAATTTTCTCCCAAACCGACAAGGACAAGGTTGTTATATCCATCTTATTAGCAGTGAATACTCTATCATTAGCAAATCAATTGCAGTTTCTATTCACAGTTGGAATGGGTTCAGCTGAGAGGGAGCTGAAAAGAATCGCCACCCTCCACCTCAGTGATTCACACTAACACTGAGCCATACGTAAAGCGAAGAAAACTCCTCTTGTTGATTGTCCTTAGAAGTTCTCTTGCTCCAAAGCAGCTTATAGACAATATTGTCAAGCTGGCACATAGACGACCTTTAGCATGACTGATCCTGCATAGAGATGAACGAATATATATGTGTGTGTGTGTTGGAAATATGTGTGACATAAAACGAAAAAAACTGAAAGACTGAAAAATTGACAGTAGTCAAAAGGGTTACGACACACACACATGAACAGGCCTCATTTAAAGCTAACCCAGCTTCATAGTCAAGATGTTGAATAGTCACTATTAGACAGAAGACAACGTTTAAATTTTTCTGATTAATTAACATTAAAAAACAAATCTAAATGCTATCACACACTATGTGCACGTGTTCTACAATTTAAATTCAATGGAGCAAAAGTCACACTTTATCAAAGGGACAAAGTAATAATTTGTTCCCTTTTAAACCTCACACACATTAACTACCGTATACGGCATTACACGCAACACATGCAACCTTGTGGAGTACACCTCTAATGAAATCACTTTCCAAAGACGAAAAAGCAGAAATATGAGGAAAATAAGTGGAATAAAGCAGCTGTTTGACTCGACTTTGACTTCAAGGCCTTAAAGGTATAATCAGATCACAATCGAATTCGCAGTACTTTAGAAATCTTATCATTTAGTCTATCATAGGCCAGGTTAAGTATATACATATAGACATATATAGATTACTTTGCAGTGATAAGGCATACAGAGCTTGATAACAAATCTGAAACATCTAAGTATTTATTATCTGTAGAGATAAGGCATAATATGCAGTGTGATAATAAATATGAAAGCTTCTATTGAAATGATTTTAATTTTGATCCCTGTAAGAAGACTGACGAAAAACACAAGTACGTATGTATTAATTTTATTTTTATTCTTGTCGATGCAGTACTGATCCAAGGGAGTAGTTTTAAACCATACATCTAGCTTATTATTAGTATCTGTGTGATTACCTATAAGTATGTATAATACTGTATAATAACAGTGTAATTTATCAAAACAATCACAGAATCTTTTTAGACAGAAATAGAAAAATGTTGGACATGAAATTAACAGTGATGCTTTGTAATTGTCTAGGAAGTTACGCAATTATGTGAAGAATAAAAGGAGCTTAAATGATTTAGTTTGAGCATTAAGAGTAGAAAAAAACCCAACAATAATTAAGAGATGACCACAAAGTCACAGAAATGCACTGATGCCACCAAATGAGGTGCATTGCACATGTTAAGCTTCCTGAAAGCCAGAGGGGGAGCTATGCTGTTCAAAGGTACACAGACTATTTATCAGGTACAGTGTTTATGCTTTTTTTATTCTCTCCAAAAACAGTGCAAGACCTGAAAAATCAATCAGTAAGTAATTAATCCATCTGAATACCGTATTAAACAATGTACAGAAATAATAATAATAACAATAATGTAAAGATGGTGAAAAAATACGTTTAATTACAAATGCGTACTTCACAATTACTTTTTAATAGAAACTATTTAAGAAATGTTGAATTTCTTCTGTATTTTGTTAAAAAAAATTGTACTGATATTTCCTGTGCTCAATTACTCTGCAAGATTACCCTGAATATTATACTATATATAGTCAGGTGTGTTTGCATGTGTTACATATATCAAAAATTAAATACTGCACTGACTGCACTGTATAATACTGGAAATATCTTTAAAAATACAAATTGTAACGCTTTAATAATATATGGTTGTCAAAACAAAAAACAAAACACCTGCAGAGTGAGATTATTCATTTCATTGCAACAACAATGTCACTTTTTTCTGTATTATAAACAATTCATTTTAATGCAGATTGCAGATGATATTCAGGTCCAAGAGCTTTTTCAATTTTCTATACCCAGTGAGATTCAGAAACTGAAACACTACTGGCATAATAATTCAGGCATTTTTATCTGCCATATATAATAAAAATGTGTTAAATAAGAGATGATCGCAAACAACGATAAACAATCTTATTTTGACCACATGCAAAAAAACTGAGGGAGCTTTAAATGTATAAAATGTCGGTAAATATGTGAGCTGCGACACTGTCAGCCCTCCATGCTTTTATCAAAAAGATTACACAGCGAATTTGCACAAACTCCACCCTGCTATTGTGAAAAAGTCTCGGGAAACAAATCAGTATCATAAGAAAATTTTAAGTGACAGAGGCGTGGTTATGGCTGCCACTTTGGCTGTGTGTCTCACTGACCGTCCGGTTAATCCACTTAAGACACAATGTCCACCGACCTTCTGATCTGACACAATACCTTACACAACGCTCTACAAACTCATCATTAAATGCATTTTATTACATGTCTTTCCCAACACACACATACATATAAAATCCTATTTTTTTAAACAGAAATTTTAAATATTGTAGAATCCCAAGATGCAGAAATTAACAATAAAAAAAAAAACATCCCAGGGTCACAGGGACTTCGGTGTAATTTTTCATGGTGTCTTCTCTCTCGTTCGTTCTCTTTCCTTTGCATTTCCTTAACAAAAGCCTCTCTCGCACACAAACATCCACTCCACCGGGGTGACAGACAGGGAGACAAAATGGCTGAATAGTGATGGAGGGGCTACATGTTCCTTTATGTGTCGACTAATCAGCCAGCACTAACATGTGTCAACACTGCACTCACACCCTCCTCCGAATAGGGACATTGTCCCTCAGACAGAGGGGAAAAACTAACACTCTTTTCCGACATCCTGACAACGAATGAGAAACAAACAAATAGGAGCTTCATTCATTTATCAGAATACCAACAACGGAAAACATCGGGACAATAACTCTCACAAGGAAATGTCTTTTAGAACAAAACCACAACATTTCCACTGATATTTCTTCTTTCTTTAACAGAAAGTCGTCCTCGTATGCCGTGTTTGTATGTGAGCTACCGTTGGAGGTTTTCTAACGACAGCTCCTGTGTGACAGCAGAGGGCTGGCCGACGGCTACCTTTTGAAGCTCGCTGCTGCAGCACTGATATCCTCCACACACGCGCACGCATACATACAGTGTCATCAGTATTCTGCTAGACCTGCCTTTTCAAGCTCACTGCAATTTTATTAATATAATCGACGGCAGACATCATCCTACTATACATGAATAATCCTCTATATACCTGGGTTCCAGGACACTAAAAATAGAGAGGAAATTATCAAGACGCAGCGAGAGAGAGATTTAAAATAAGGAAATAATGAAGGAAAAGACAATAATACGCAACATGTCAGAGTGTCTTTTGTGAGCCTGCAAATTTGAGTCCGTATGTGAGCCAAGCCTATTCGCTCGACCGAGAGAGCGAAAAAAAGAAAAGAAAAAAGAGGTGGAGAGATAATGAACCTGTGTCTGCTACTGCTACACGCAATCAGGAACTAACCTTGTGAATAATCAAGGCTTTGCAGGCTCAAGAGAGAGAGGGGGTGAGAGAGGAAAAGAAAGACAGAGAGAGAATATAGCGCGAGTCTCTAATCCTATCAGTCCAGTCCATGGTGTGTGTGCATGTGTGTGTCTGCGTATATATATGCGTGTGTGCACGCTCCCACTATGAACAGTGAAAAAGCAACCTGGAATCAAAGCCTGAAAGCATCTGGGTTTGTGTTCGTGGAACAACGACAAACCTTCTCTCACTGAGGCCTCCTCTAAATCCGAATCAGTGTGAGCCACTCTGAGCCTTCCTCTGCCTCACCACGCATGTCCGGGGTTTTGTTTTGTGCCCGTGTCTGTCACATATCGATGCCGGTGCCTGAAACGGCTTTGTCTTCGGTGCATCGCTGTCATAGCTAAGCGAAAACAAACACCATCGAGTTTGTGTCCAGCGCTTACGTTGCTGCTGGTTTGTCTGGGAGGGTCAGGTAGGAGAACACGTTGACGGTGACAATGAAAATCATTTTAATGAGAAGCTCATAAAACATTTTACTAAAAAAATGAGAAGTTTGATGATTTACTTCAAGAGTGGAATCAATAGCAATGTTACAAGCTTTATAAAGGGAGCTACATGTGTTGCAGGACTGTGTTTCTGCACTGTGCCGCAATAATATGGATTTATTATTTTATCAGTCACATATATTGTTGCGCACTCTCCTTTTCTGCAGCAATAGGACTGGATAAATCACTTCTGCTTTTCAATTTGTGTGTGCGTGTGTGTATTTGTGACAGAACAACAGCTGATGCTGTGGCTAGATGAACAGGAGGTTGCCATCCCCCACTAATGTGCACACAAACATTTTAAGACGCACCAGGTATGCTGTGCATGCCCGTGTGGACCACGACGCACAACACAGGCGTACCGTTTACCTGCTAAGCTGACTGCGACGTGCAGAACTAGTTATTGCAATCATTGCATTGTTCGACCTGCACACACGACCTCATACACTACAATACAAGTAATCACAAATACACAAAATAAAAGCCAAATAACGCAGTAGTAATCATGTGACGTAAATCGACAGAGCAAACGATGCAGGACGTAAACAGAAACGACAAAGCCGTGGGTTTTGCCTTACGAAGTCGTCCGCTATAAGCATATTTCTCGCCCTCCATCTTACAGCTGGCTGGCCGACAAGCAGACAAAGACACACTACCGCAGTGTGAAAATATACTGACGTAACTGGCTTCTCTGTGCCTGAGAGCTGGTCTGCATGTGTTTTACAGTGTTTTATGCTTTATGGATGGAAGTAAATGTGCATACTGTTGCACAAATTGTGAAAAATGACCTTATGAAAAAAACTGCAAATTCTCCAAGAGATTTTGAGGATGAAGGAAGTTTCACTCTTCAACCTTCTTCATGTTTTTAGTTGAGATTCTCTGATTTGTGTGTATGTGTATGTCACAGCTATAGAGCAGGGATAGTCGGGCTCTAACTGTAGCAATCTCAATTTTCAGCATCTCAGTATTTGCTCTGCTTTCCTGGGTGTACCCCACCCATCCCCCTCCTCTCCTCTCCTCTCCTCTCCTCTTCTCCTCTCCTCTTCTCTCCTCTCAGATTATTCACAGTGAAGGTTGTAAATAAAACTGCAGTATTAGAATTTTATTATGGCCATTTTCTTTCTTTCTTACTGTGGTTACTTTGCATTTACAGGCGCTGGATTTTTGGAGGAAAACAACACACTTTTACTCAGAATACTCGACTTGCACATACAACTAAACTCATCTACTTCCTACCCTTTTCTTCATTTAGCAATTAGCATTTTCCATCCAGCAGCAAGTACTGCGCATGTATTTGTCAAAGATTTAACCGGTTTATGCATTACAAAGCCTGAATCCCAGTCAAAGTAGACATAATGTCAGTAACAGCAGTCTCTTAAATTTGTGTAGTGCAGAAGCTCACCTGGCTGAGGCAGTTGCTAGCAGGTTAAACAGCTGTCTGTACGATGGAGGCCTTCAGAGGGTGAAGCCTCTGCCTCCATTTTTTGACAGGCAAAAGACAAAGACTGGGCCACTGGCTAACGCTTACAATCCAATGCTAGTCAAAAAAAGAAACACAAAGGTGGAGAAAAATAGTTAGCCATCTTTGGAGAGGGATGGAAATTCAAAAGAAAAACAAAAAGGAACAAGTGTACAGAGAGAGTTAAGGTGAAAAATAGAAATGAACAGACAAATCTAGAGAGCGGAGACATGCTAGCAGTTCGCTGATCAACTTTCAACTTTGAGAGTAGGAGCAACAGATGCAGGGCTGGTGTATTGTGGATGGTATTAGGGTGAGGGACACCCCAAAATCTCCCCCACTGAGTCTATGCATTTGTTTGTGTGTGTGTGAGTGTGACAGCGGGGAGCAGCTCAGCCCAGGACGCTGCACGCAGCAAGGGGCCATTAGACATGGTAGGGTGACCCACATAAAAGATGCACAGAAGCACCCACACACACACACACACACATACACAAACTTGCACAAGCACGAAAGTTTTCTTTCTGCGGTCAATGTGCCATGATAACCATAAAGCTGGGATTCTTTAACATTGTGTTTAGCATGGCCATTGTCACATGGTTCTCAGGATTTGGTAGGCAACTGCTGGTTAAAAAAAAGAGCTTCACTATATTCAGCACAGATCCGAGAAACTCCTTTCAGTGATCAGACACATTCGTCCTGCTCAGTTTTTTCTGAATGAAAACTTTTC
Organism: Oreochromis niloticus; assembly: GCF_001858045.2. Classification (NCBI taxonomy): domain Eukaryota; kingdom Metazoa; phylum Chordata; class Actinopteri; order Cichliformes; family Cichlidae; genus Oreochromis; species Oreochromis niloticus. The sequence continues at coordinate 11,559,962 of NC_031976.2, read as the reverse complement.
AAAGTCTATGTTTTCTGCTGTACTTTCGCTTGTGTTGCCATTTAACACACGCTGCATATGCTCTTGGCACAAAAAGGCTTATTTTTGTAAATTAGCCAGCACTGATTTGTGCTGATAGTGAGGGGTGGAAAAGTGTGGGCTGGACAACACCAACAGCACACAAGAAAATACACCTTCAAAATCACTACCTAAGCCTGGAGACAGTTTCAACAGGGACTTAGTTCACACACTGATACTGCAGTCCTTTCATCGTGTCTGTGCTTGTGTGCATATTTCATCAAGTTGTGTACAATTTTCCTTTGCATGTGTAATATTTGAGCTGCTCCTCTACAATATAGATAGCAAAAAAAGTCTTTTTTGTGACATTTGCATCAAATAATCATGAGAAATATGTATATTAGTAATTTATTTACTTTTATGATTTCAAATGTGTAACATTTTAATATAACTGACTTTGTAAACAGATCGGTGTTTTTGTTTTTTTGTTTTTTTACAAAGGCATAAGACACAGCAGTTCTCTGCTATATGTGGCAATGCTGTGGTCTGCTACAACCAAAACACTCCTGCTGCAAGAAGATATGTAATGTTTAAATATCATTATCATCAACGTAAACTAATAGAATTGACTCAAACTGCTAATGCTGCAATTCATTTCTAACTATTTCCATTTACACTGTCTATCTTAAAAGTTATAAAAAAACAAAACAAAGCACAAATCTTAATAAGGGTTGGCTAAAGTAGTTTTAGTACTACAAATAACTATTTTAAATTTACTTTCGTTTAGGAAGAGGTGTAAGTGATAAATATCTATCCCTCCAGCACTTCAGTATCACAAGTGTTTATGACACTTATGACCACGCTAGATAAACAGAGGCCTGAGGTGTTTATTGAGTGTAAACCGATCAATGGCCCTCCTTCAGCGTACATATAAGGAACCGTTCATGATTATTTACAAACCTAAACCTAACATAAGAAAAAAAACAAATCAGGATCCACGATCTGTGTGCAAACAGTTGATTCATCATTTTAGAAAGTTGCCTCGAGTTCTCCGAGGTGCAGAAGTGGTTGGTTGATCATTTTACTTGGTCCTAAGGCGCCTACACGCTGTGAGACTTCAGCAATGCTGCAGTAACGTGCACTGCAATCCACAGTCTGCCGCATAGATCTAATAAACTTGTCTGTGACATTAAGTTGGATGTATGCAGGCTGAAAACCAACTGAAAATGAAGGTTGCGAAACACAGCTGCGGTCTCTCCTCTGTTTCCTCTAATCCTTGCAGTCAGTGAAAACCGCATTACTACCGGACACATCATCCAAAAATCCGAACAACATTTTCTTGTTTCCTGCTCATTTTGCGTGCTTTACCACTATTGATTTACTACACATTTGTCTTCAATCACAAAGCTCTTCTGGCTGTGATCCTGAAGGTTGTTTAGTAGACAGCAGAAACACTACAAGATATTTATCCTGCATTACTGATTCTGTCTTTATTAGTAGGACTGCCTATTTTTAAGTCTCTATCACTGTGTGAGATATCCATCTTTTAGATTGATACATAGATACTTTATTGATCCCACAAGGGAAATTATTGAAAAAGATGTCATAACAATTCTTTCACATAGCTCGTTTTTTTCTGCTGAGAAATGCCCAATATTGCAGTCTATAGATATAAATGTTTGAAGCAAGGCTGCCAGATTGCATTGGTGCTGTATAGTGATCTATCACTGCTGGTACATATTCCTATATATACCTTTTTGTGGCATGCTTTGAGTGTGATTAGGCATGTTATTAATTCGACTGAGTCAGGTTCTTTACCAACTCCAGTTAAAAAAACAACAACTTTGTGTTCTGTAATAAATCTTGAAACGCAGCTTTTTGCCCCCCTTAGATAATTACAGTTTGGCTGCCTAGCTCCACTTTCACACAGCAGACAGATTGTGGAGTTGGTGAGTTGGCCTGTAGTTCTGAAACTCTCCTTCTTTCATTATCCTTATCTCTCCATATCTCTCTCTCTCCTGCCCCCACAACACACACGCATATACATTGCCAGAGGGATTTGCAGCAGCTAGGCAGAGCTCGCGTGCGTGTGTTTGTGTGAGAGCACATGCACAGCGGGGAGTTGCCAATTACAGCAGTGATTAAAACCCAGTAGTGTGGAAAGATAGAGGAAGAGGAGAGAGAGACGGGAAGGAAGAAAGAAAAAGAAAAGAAAGCGATATGGATGGACAGACAGACAGACAGACAGTCGACGATATAATGAAGGAGAAGACAAACGCACCCCTCCACATGCAGCCTTTTTCATAAATGTTACAGGATGGTAGTTGTGATATTTATGGACAGCCCGAGTCAAAATTTCAGTAAATGGTTTGCTGCAATTTTCAAGAGAGGCTTTTTACACGTAACTAGAGATGTATCAAAAATAACCAGCATCGCAATTATAAGTGTCAGCATCATTTCAGACAATCACAAGTGTGTTGAAGGGGAGTATGCCACAAATTAGCCCTGATACCTTGTGTGTCGCAGCGTTACACACACTGTTGTATTTAGAACCAAGTAAAGAGTTGCTTGACAGACCTGACATGGATTTAAAATGAATTTAGAGAAATTTTCTCTCTTGCTGATATTGTCCACAGGATGAGAGTCGGATCCACACTGATTTCAACCCTGTCCAGCATTTATTTCTATTAACCACAGGAAATCAGCATTTCATGCCTCATATCACAAAGAAAAAGACAGAGAAACGCTTCAAACTGTTTAAATAACAACAAAAATCGCTCAAAATGAATCTGCGGCAAGGAAGAACAGAGGGAAAGGGCTGAATGAAAGACAAGCGAATGACCCCGGCCGATGTATTCCCCTCTTCTCCTTTTCTCTTGCTGCCACCACACTGATGACTGTGAGGAGAGGAGGTGTGAGTAGAGTGGAAAGGAGAGGAGGAATGAAAAGGAGACAAATATAGCATACAGGACAGGAAACAGATAAAGGATCTCAATCACCAGGTCAAAGAAAAAGAAGAGAAGTTATAAGGATGTTTAGACACTTATAATCTGATCCCCACGAGTGTTCATAACATGTATAATGGCCACAAAGGAAGTAAATGATGCATCATTTCTAGATTATCAGGCTGTTTCACTTTTGTTTGGCTTCTTCTCTTGAGGCGAATATTACAAATTCTTTAGTTCTGCCTGTGCTGACAGATCATTCTGTTGACTAATAGGAGGGTATATGGTGGTTTGAGGGTTTCGCAATGACACCGTAGCTGGTTTCCATCTTCAATACCTGGTTTCTGTTCACACACAGTTCATACACAATACTAGAAAAGCTCATTCTAGTACTGAAAAACAACCTAGTCCAACTTTCCAAGCAAAGTAGTCTCACCGGCTCGACGATGCTTCTGACGAAGTCACATGAGCAAATCAGTGACGGTTTAGCTCTGTGACATGTTAGCGTTCCACATGATGTGTGTCATTTAACATTGCTTCTGAATTCATATCAGACGCAATGCTGGTGGAGTTACAGTCAGGAGGTCCTGAAATTCGCGCTGTGCACTGATTATTAAGTTGACATGAAATATATATGGATAATGTCTACCAATCATTAAAAAACATGTTATTTTCAATCCTCCAGTTTTGTTTGGTGGACTTGAGATTTCCAAATGAATACTAAAACTCCTCATAGAGTAAGAATCAGACTGTAACTGATTGCAAAACCACTGAATACCCATCAAAAAATATCACTGATACGATGACCAAGCATGTTGAACAGGACATAGCAATGCAAAATCACAAAATAGCTACATATGCATTAATCTGGGTGAATGAAAGGTCTGTGTTGAGTAAAGAGCCTCTCAGTTGTCGTCATGGTCACATTTTTGTGTTTCAACAATGTCTGTGCTCTCTTACAGACTGAAGAAGCTGCTGTGCCCCGGTATCGCTGCCATTGTGACGCTTACAGTCAAATTCAAACAACATTTTAATGACCAACAAATTAGAGGGTAGAAGTTGTTGTTGTACTCATTGAGCGAAAACGTACTGTCCGTTATGGTAAACCTGTCAAACAGCAGCATATTCTCCGCCACAAAGAAGAACAGAAAATGGCTCGAGACACATTTTCAATACAAATTTGATACTTCGCACCTCAAAGCCGAATTAAAATTCCTTGATTTCTTTTATTCATCATATCGAAAGCCAGGCAGCTTCTTTCTAAGGAAGCCAACGGACAGTTTGATGTTTGTGCATGATGGTGTGCGGTGTGAGTGTGTGTGCGTGTGTGTGTCTGCAGAGTGGCAGGTGAGTGAGCTATCTGCAGTGCTCACACACTCACCCCCTGCTGTGTTTAATCAATACAATTCTGAATTCCAGCCTTCACACACGTGCGCGCACGCAAACACACATGCACGGACAGACACAGCTTTGCAATATCTTTCTGCACGACGCCGAGGGAATTCTAAATATGAGCAACTTCACACTTTCGCTGCTAAGTGTATACGCAGCGCACTCACATACTTACCCCCCCCACACACACACGAGTGGGCGAATGTGTGTTTATATGTGTGTTTCTCTGTGGATGTGCGATATGTGCGTGTGTCCATAACGGGCCAGAGATAATTAATTCTAGTTCATCGTGTCCACTGGGAGAGCGGAATATCAAGCTTGAACGAGAGACGTGTGCGTGCGTGTTTGTGTGTGCGTGTAAGAGAGGCTCTCGAGAAGATTCGGAGCAGCAACTGGATCGATTCGAGTTCACCCAGGATGGAGAGAAGATGAGTGGAGACAAGCAAAAAAAACAATAAGAAACAAAAAATAGCTACTTTCAGCTACTCCCTTATTCACCAGGGGTCGGCACAGCGGGTAGCTCCACATATTTGATTTGGCAGATTTTTACACCGGATGCCCTTCTTGATGCAACCCCAAAGGGATTGGTGTCTCCTCCCGGGAATGAAACAGGGAGCTTTTGCTCGATAATCTGTACAAACTACTACACTATGGAGCCACTAATAAGAAAGCAAAAATAATATATCCTAATACTGGTAGAACTTTCTGGAAGCTGGTCTTTCTGGGTAGAGTTAAAGGCTAGAAACAGCTAAACTACTGCCTTCAATGCAAAAAAATGTTTAGCGTCAGCCCCCCCACCTGAACCAGGAAGTGGACAGAAAGGTCAAAGGGCATGTTGAGATGTTTTCTGCATCACTTATAAGGTATTTCAGCATTTTTTTGGCTCATTTAAGACAAGATCACAAACTATTTTTTAACTAAAAACGCCAAAACCAAAGAGGACATCAATGTTCGCGGCTATTTCTTTCTGCTTTTCTTATACCTTTATTACAAAAGTATTGCAGCGAATTCATATCAGGAACCTTTCTTCTACAATTTTCTATGAACAAGAATGAAGCAGTTCCTAATTTTGTCACTTGTTGGAGAACAGCAATACCACTGTGCTCTGAGAAAATGTTTTTCCAGGTAGAGAAAATCTCACTTTGGGGAATTAATGAATGTGTTCGTGCTTTCAAAAAAATCTAATAATAATAATAATCATAATAATAGTGATAATAACAGCAGGAAGGCATCTATAATGCCTTTCAAAGCAAAGGCGTATCATTACTGCTGTGGGTTCTTCATCTTGATGCAAATATCTCGAGTAATCCAGGCTTATTTTTTTCTAATTCACGCGTTGTTGTGTTTTCAGGTTCTTGTCTTGTCTTTGCTATTTTCAGATAATATTGTGTGACATTATATTTCACATGAATTTATAAAGCAGCGGAGTGCAGTCAGTTAATTAGCCAATAAAAATCCTGGGGATAACGTGGAGGTGTGTTGCACTGCGAGTACAAATCTGACTCAGAAACTATTTACGTGCCGTTCTCGAAGCCTCCCAGTCCCGTCCCTGCTGTCTATCTCTGTGTAAAAATAACTGTATTAGGAAAAATGTGAAAGTGGGCCGCTTTTAGACAGAAGATAATTAAGCCGAATATAGAGTTTTTTTCTTTTTACCTGTCACAGTTTCCCTCTTCTTTCCTTTCGCCTTCCCTCATTCAGTGTTTTCTGTCCCTCATGACACCTTGCCCCCCTCCCTTCCTCCCTCCACACACACACACACACACACACACACACACCAACCAGCTTCCCTGCTGCGAGAGCAAACACTCATCTCACATGATCACCATGACGATATGGAAATATGAATTATGCATAAAGGCAGCCTCGCCTCGGCTGCGGGTACAAAGCTGTGTGGGTGATATTCTCCTTTCAAACGATAGGGGAAATGTCCCCTTCGTATTAATAATATAATAATCTACTCTGCCACATTATTGTCTGCCGTGTTACCGTCTCATAGATGCATGATTTGTAGGGTGTACCACGCATTTAATGGCCTTGTACACAAGGAGCAAGGAGCCATTAGCAAATTTAATTTAGGAAATATTTGAGTGCTGTGTGTGTGTAAAATTAAAATTAGCATGAATGATAAAAACATTGTCTTCATATTTCAACTCTAATCACAGAAACAGAGCTAATTTCAGAACGGCCTTTAAATAGACTTTAACAGCACCGAGGGGGAATGTAATTATCTTCTGCTGACTTTGCGTTTTTACCCTCACTGTGTCATTTGAAGGTCACACCGCGGTTAAACACCCCTCCAACGAGAACAGATAACAGGCATGCAAAAATGCAATACAGTGTCAATATATTGCACGCCATCTATTGTTTATCAGTGTGAGTCCTAATTGTATTGTATTTCATCAGCTCAGTATTGAAGGCTTCCTAACAGCGGAGCAGCATGAAACAGCTCTCTGTGTCTAAACTCTGGCATGAGCCATCTATCTAATAGACCGGCTATTATTAGATATTTGTCTCACACAAATTTGACACTGAGAATATTGAAGTTGCAACAGATCTGGTGTTGACAGACAGACAAAAAAAAGGATGTCTATATTTGCCAAGAAAAAAAAAGCAGCTCCTGAAAGTGCAAATAAAACAGAAGAGGCCCGGAGAGGCTGTGAATCATCAGGAATGTGTACTGTACAATATCAGGTAACTGCGGTAAACCAAAATGTAGCTTTACAGCAGCGTGTGTTTTCTCTATACTGCAGTAGGTTTTAGCTGAGCCAATGAGCAGAAGAGTCCTTGAGGCATCGTCTAAAAAAACAGGTCGGAAATGGCTGGAACACACACAATATATCAACCACAAAAAATCGCATTAAAATCTGGCTATTAATATTTTTATCCCAGCAGGCAAAGCCAAATGACCATATTATTGTTCATCTCTGACAGCAGAACAAAATAACGCGTCCGGTAATTCACGCTTTGGGGTAATTCATCCCTGTCATTACACATAATCAAATTTGTGTATTAACTATTAGCAAATTATCTTGTAATTGTGGTCAACTTTCACGCAGTTGTTTTTATTTATTTATGTATTTTTTTGCAGCTTGGAATATTCTCCAACAGCTTTCAATGTTAGTTCCCAGAGTAAGCAGTGCCTTGAAGGGAACACAGAGTGCACTGGTAAAGACTGAGGTAGAGAATAAATAACATTTATTCCCGTGGTCAAGTACTTGTCCAAGTCTGTAAAATCTCTATGTAAAATTCTCTATTAAAAACAAACAAATATTGAAATTTGAACTTTTTGAAGAAGTATTCTCTTTGTAAACCGTGCCAGCAGCCCACTTGTTGACAGCACACTATATCCTACGACTGTAAAGACAATAACATTGTAAACTGTGAGCTAAATACGCCATAACCAATTAAAAAGATGCTGTTTTATAAACCCATCTGTTCAGAGTTTTGCCAACATAATTAGCATTGCGAAATCTTCACCAGATTTTACTGTATACTTACAGTGTAGAGGATTCAAGGTGTAATTTAGGTTTTTTTTCCATAGTAAAATATGTTAAATTCTTGTTACAGCACATCAGTGTTACTGCTTTTACCACAAGTCATAACATATTTTGAAATAGTCACATAATAGTCATGCAATGGCATTTTTGCCTGTGATTTAATTTGACATTGCTAGTATGTTTGCTTGCATATAAATGCATTGCAGTACCGCTTCGTTCATGTAGCAAGGCCTTAATGTTTTACCTTAGTGGAGTCTGCCTAAATATCTACTCAGTGGTAGACTTTAGCTGCACACTAAACAGGTATGACAGAAAAGGGTGCAGGTGTGGCTGTGGATGTGTCACTTTGGTAGGTGTGATGGTGCTGACACTCCCATACCCGCCTGCCTCCCTGACACCTCCTCAGTATGTAAGAACCATCTCTCTCGCTGCATTATTTAAAGGTGGAGAGCAAGGCACAGACAGGAAGAGAGGGAAAGGGGACAAGAAGTGTAAGAGAGAGAATCAGGTAGCCTTCACTAGTGCATATTTCAACAAAGTGACTGAATTATAAAAGACTGCAAAACATAGCTAATTACAGCACTCTCTATCCTCCATCTCTATCCCTTTCTATCTCTCGCCGTTTCCCATGTGCTTTCTCTCCTCTCCCCCCTCTGTTGTTTCTGTTTGTTTCTCCACCGCATCCCTATCTCCTCTCTTCCCACCTCTCTCCCGCTAGAGTTAACAACTTGCCGGAAGAAATATGATTAGCACAGCAGAGAGCCACAGTTTGCTGGAGAAGTGACACACACAGGCAATATTCCCCAGCTGTGCTTTGACAGAGGGAAATGGAGGAGAGAGGAAAGGTAAAACAGAGAGACAGGGTGTGTGACTGATAATAATAACAGGGCAGCACAGCAGCCCACTGGTTAATTTAGTTGGTTTCTGTGTAGAGTTTGCATGTCCCCCTCTAGTGTTCGCTGGGCTTCTTCCCACATCCCAAAAACACAGAGGTCAGGGGGAGCGGAAAAGTCTAAATTGCCCCTCAGCTGGACCGTTTGTGTAACTGTATTATCCATATGATGCAGTGGTGGCCTGCTTAGGGAGTTTCCCTGTCCTCCTCTCTCACTGCACATGGAGACAAAGGCTAGTGCCACTGCCCCCTGCTATATAACCAAGCATTGTCAATTAGGAGTCACTAATTATGATAATATATCCATCCATAAAGGGTAAAAATGTGCAAGACTTACTTTTCAGAGATTATGTAGGTAGCAAAAAATCAGTTGAAAAGCCCTAAATAACATAAAAAACTGTTTACCTTTGCCAGCATCGTTCTTTGGTTATCATTCAAGTCTCCTCTATCAATGTCTGTGCATCTTCCAGTTCGAAAAAGAGAGAAAACCCTGTGCACACTGCAGGGATAAAATAATGAAATAACATGAACAGCATTAAAGTTAAAAGTGGAAAATTAAAAATAAATGGTTCAGTGGCCACTTAAGAGGATTTTAACCTGTTTTTTAATAATGCAGAATCTCTGACTAAGCAAAATTCACAACCTGTTTTTGGACACATAAGAAATAAATATACAAACAATGACAATGGTATCAGCTGATGATGCAGTCTCAGGTCATTTCTCCCCAAAACCTTGTGTGACTTTTGAAAAAAGTTAGTTTTTAGCCGTCTCTGAATTAAAGAAAAAATAAAGGGTGCAAGAAAGAACGGCAAGGGGTGAGGGAGAGTAACGGAGGCTTTGAAAAAGGAAAAGGCTAGAGGGGAGGGAGGGAGAGCGAAGTGGTTTTAGGCCGGTGAAAGCCAGCAGGTCACAGAGGTTCCCTTTAAATTTAGAACAAACCACAAACGCTGAATGTCTACTCCAAAAGGCTGAATGACTGATTATAATGGCTGCCTGTTTCGATCTCATCCCGTCAGCCTCTCAGCATTGCTTTCTTAAGCGTGCTGTGACTGGTGAGCTAACATGTGGGCTGGCCTGCTATTTACAATTACAATTTAGGCGTTTAGCTGAGGCCTTTATCCAAAGTGACTAACAATAAGAGCAGCAGAGGGAAAAAAAAGGTTATAGTGTGTGTTATTCCTGTGATCCTCAGCTCCCTGGTAAAAAGCAAGAGCGAGAGACAACACAGTATGAAGAGCTTAAGGACAGGTGCAGTGAGCACAACAAGATATGTATCGTACATTTTTACAGTGAGAGAGAAGCAAAGTGATATTGTTTTTACACACTATGATGACACAGCTGCTGTATTATATTTTAAAACACAGGTTTTTCTTATTTGTCTTTGTGTATGACATCATTTTTTTAGCTATGCTCCTGAACTATTAAAAAAGTACAGAAAATTTGTCCTTTTATTAATGTTTTGTTGTTTTAGATTAAATCAGAATATCAAATTATTAGAGTCTGATCAGCTATTTAGGTTAACACAGGAGGCAGTCACACAGGCTGGAGACACAAACCTATCCCCTCAACAAAAACAGAATATGAGAGTCAAGTTTGAAGTGTTTTCACACAATCCTTCATGTCCTCCATCTTTAAACATCAGGGAGAGGACAGTAAGTGCCAGTTTAAAGGGTCAGCGACCCCTCCCCCCCCCGTTCATTTTGCTAATAAACCTCACTGCAGTCTGACATTACAAACCTACAGGTCCTTACAGGTAACTGTGCCACCCTTTCTAACAAACAAAATCAAAAACCGATCAGTTACCGCCCATCGTCTCACTGAAAATAGAAAATCACGATCATGATCTGTATTCGATTCTGCAGTGTGTAACATTTGCAATTCTAAGCACTGTGTTAGAGCACAGAGTAATGTGTGGGACACCTATCGCAACAATCATCAAAATAACTCCACGCACACACACATGCACAAACAAACAAGAAAAGAAGAAATTAGCTTCTGCAGTAATGTGAAAACACACAAAATAATCTCTTAAATGTGCTGTTTTTTATTTCTTATATTGGAAATAAGTTAAATCTGACAAATTTATAGCAATACCTCTGAATAATATTTTTATAAGCATACAAACTACACATAATTTACTCGATGGCATTCACAGAGCTGGCGTCCAAACATAGATTTTCTTTTTCTTCTGTTTTGTGTAAATTCAGCTGCAGTTCGATTTATCTCACTCACTGTCAAAATGCTGTTTTTAACTGAACTTGATTCCTGCATTGATTGGCCAGAGGGGGGTTTGAGTCTCCTCCCTTTTTTATGGTATATAGTCAAGTAACCTGTTGTTATGTTTTCATGTGAGTTTTCCTTAAACCGAGACCTGAAACATGAAAACTGAGTGTATCCCTCCAATTCCGCACATGATAAAATGCTAATAAATCCTTTCGGCTATATAATGTCAAAAAAAATCTAATACCAGCAAACATGTGTATCAATTTTGGAGCAATAATAAAACCACAATGTCACATATTTAGTTAAAAAATCTATTAAACACTGTAGCTATTCTGAGAGCTGTTTTTAAACCCTCATATATATCAGATCGTGTAGTCAAAAACTTCTACTTGTCTGCCCTTGTTAGCCAATACTAAGCCAATATAGTCCACACTGCAAAATGATCTTAGTTTGTATCTAAAGAGAAGCTCAAGGAAAGTGTTCTTATTCAAAATGCAACCGCAGTTACGTTACTGCACTTTTTTATTTTTAGTGCACTTTTTATTTCTCATGTGGACTAACTCAATCCAATGCAAAAAAAGAAAGAAAATTACATTTAGGAATTAGAGACTACTTCTAGATTTACTTCTTCAGTTTCAAGAATTCATTTTACAGTTAGTGGAAACAGTCAGAAGATAAATGTCTTGAAAGCAGGCACCATTTTCTAAGAAGAGGACAGCACAGAAAACATCAGAAGAAAGCAGAACATAACCAAACAGAGCAGGTACTCACTCGGATAGATGTAGCAATAGCCCATAAAACACATCACTAAAATGCTGGAGTCTGTCTACTATCCTGTCAGGGTGCAAGCTAGTTGCCTTGGCCCTGGCTGGGCGTTATTTGTGAGCCAAATCCTTAAAGAACAAGAAGCTTTCTCTGTGCCTAAACCTGCCGACAGACAGGGGGCTTTGAAGGCCCCCAACTGAGCTCGGCACAGAGCTTTGAAGCCAACTGAAAACTCTGCTTTATGGGGCTAAATAAAAGCGAGGAAAAGGGGAAAGTTATAAAAAGCAGAGAAACACAGAGCACTCTTTTTTTTTTTTGTTGTTTTGTTTTTTTTTCTCTGCTGGCTCATGGTTGTGAGTTTGTGTGCAGCTTGGTGAGTAATTGCACAGCTAGTCTAGTCTAGACACGTTCGAAAACATATGTGAATCTATCAGTGAGGATGCAGCGTGCTACTCTGAATTACATTTGCTCAAAAATATTAGACAATTAGCCCCAAATTGCACGTTAATAACATTTTTTTGAAAAAAAAATTATAGCAAAAACACACTGAAATGTATTCACAAAATGTGTGTGTTTAAAGTAACCATTTGTTAGCATTTGATACATTTACAGCTAAATTGGAATTCAATTTTCTTTAATAGGAGAAAATGTCAGCACCGGATTCCTGGACTAAAAGGCCACATCTTTTCTACATAAAGGCCCAACTCACTTAATAAATAAAGTTATGTATTTACACACTAGTTATTTATTTTATGCTGACTTAAATCAGTTTTTTATGTTTTGAAATCGTTCAAAAATAAATATAAACAAATAAAAGCACAAATCTTATTTTTTCCCCTAACAAATAAAAATGAAATATTGGTCTATTTTTTCATTAAACACCAATTCTTTCAATTTATAGCATTTCTTTCCATTGATTTTATGTCAGGGACGGCTAGTTCACAGCCTCTTGCCACATGATATGATATCACACTTTTATTATCAAACTTCAAGTCAGACTGAAAGGCTAATTGAGTAGTTTCATGGTAATAAAACTGTGTCTGTGTGGCAGACTGAGTAAACAGCTACCTATGAGGTGAAAAGCTCAATTCTGTTTTCTTTTTTCTTTCCCTTTTTTCAGTTCTGTCACCTTGATGTTTAAACCTCAGCTCTGAAAAACAATTCTGGTGCCAGGAATCATCCATGAAACATCATTGCCACGGCGCTTTTTATGTTACTCTGTCTAATTAATTATCAGGAAAACAAACAAAGCCTTATCTGAGCTGAAGCCCGTGCATTTTCAGGTTTCTGCAGCTGGCTTCTTCTTTTTTTTTTGGACACACATCTGCAATCAGATCACTCGCTCTGGACTCTCAGAAAACCATTTATCACTTTCTCCTCCTCTCTTTCTCTCTCACTCTCCTTTCAATGAGTCCTTTAGAAACACACAGACCATCTCCAGCAGACAAAACAGTGGACAAGCCTCTGTGATGTCCTGACTCATTCTGCTGCTCTCCTCTCCAAAGCCTTGGGGCCGACGCAATGGGACCCAAAACCAACACGCACATAATGGGGCCTTGTTGGAGTTGCCTTAATGTTTCTAATGTTATGTAAATGAAGAGAGGAGAGGGCAAGAAAGGAGAAGAAGAGGAGCAGAGAGGAGGAGGAGGTAGTGGGAGTGTTTGTGTGTCCGAGGAGGCCGCTAAGCTCCCATTACCAAGGGATTAGGCAAATGCTGCCGTTGTATCGATGCTGGTTCGACAGTGAACCGCCAACCCTAATCCCCTCCTCTCTTCTCGCTCCGACAACGCCTCGTCAACGCCTCCTCTCCTCCTCTCTACACAGCGCCCTCACCACCACCACATCATCGCCGAACTTTCTGGATTCAACTTTTCAACTCTTTCCTCCTGTTTGTCAGTCATGAATATACTCGAGCTCACACGGACTCAAAAAACACAAACACTACCAGAATTACTTGGTTCACAGCCAGTGTAAATTTGTCTGCTCATTGATTTCTTTGACATGCAATGTGTGTCTGTGTGTGCGTGTCTGTGAATGTGCGAGGACTGATCAATATTGAAAGCCAAAAGTGCCTTTCTGGTTTGTCTGTGAAGTGTTTGCCTGGAGCCTCGGAGCACAGCTATGACCCACTGGCCTCTGAACGCATCAACTCTTGAGTTTAGTGATCCTCAGACTCTGGGCAGCGGGACGAGCGCTGGTCTCTGGATGCTGCTCGCTGGTCCCTGGGCACACTGGTGGCTCCTTTAAAAGAATTCTGGAGACTTTATCTTCCTGAAGTGAGAGAGAGATAGAGCACAGTCTGTTCTATTTGTAGGCATGCAGTCGACTTTACGTCTGTCTATCACAGGAGTTGTATTTTTATAGACTTAATTATTACATCAGTGATTAGAAATTAGACATCCACATTTTAAAAAAAATTATTTTTGAGTAGTTTGAGAAATAACGCTTTAAATAATGTATGTGCATTTACTAGTTTGTAAACATGTTCTGGGTACACAGTTTTCATACATGTTATAAATATAAAAATATAACAAATAGCGAACTGATTAATCGCTGCATATGTTATCGCTAAAAATTCAACACAGCTCAGGCTGAAGAATGTCATCAAGACGTGAGGAAGCTATTCTGAGACAAACTAGCTGTTTGTGTGTGTCTGTGCATGTCTGTGTGTGTGTGCATGGTGACACAGTTGCAGGCAGAACTTGGAATACTCAATTATCACATTAGCACATCCAGGGACAAGCCGAAAGGCTTCACACAAATGTCTGTGCGCAAACACACATGTATGCACACACACTCCACCCCCACATATCTCTGGAACTGCAGGCCCCCTGCTGAGAAGCTCAAACACACCAGCTGAGGGTGGGGGAGGGGGGGGGGGGGAGTTGTGGAGGTGGTCTGGTGGTGGAAGAGGAGGGGAGGGCTGTTGGTTATGGAGGAGCATGAGGCTGGTGAGTGACATTGAGACCAAGGTTAAACACAAACCATCCGTTCTCTTCTGTTATAGGCCGATTTCAGGCTGGCAGCGGCGACGCGTCACAAAACGCAGATTCCGTGTTCGTTTCTGGGAGACCTGCGACGGGGGCGCTGCTCTGGGTTCTGACAGAATACTTGATTTAACCTTCGCTGCATTGCGATGCATTGTTTTCCAGCTGTGCCTTTCGTTAGCCATCTAGCAATAACATCTCAGGTAGATTTCCAGACATGTAGTGCTTCCTTGTAGCGCTATCTCCCCTGCAATTAACCCTGCAGACACCCTCCACAGACAGAGGCTTTACATTGCAGTAAGTGTAAATGCAGGTTGGTGCTAGAGACAAAAAACATTACAATTGTCAGGATGGCTAAACTGAACTGTGTCTAAAAAGACTCTGAAACCTAGCTGGTGAAAATGATGAAACTTTTTGCATTGATTGGCCAGAATTTCCAACCATGATGACAGGTGTGGTTTTGACGTTATCCACTAATTGGAAGGCTGGTTTCATCTTAGGCTTCTCCATTGGTCATGACAATGTGTCCTTGGGTAAGACAGCGCTCCTGATGCATCCATCAGTGTGTGTGATGTATAAAGCATCTATGTATTGATGTGTACATGAACTGGTTAGGTGTCGAAAGGAGCTAAAAAGCTGCCAGTCCAATTAATCATCAAAACCATCTGCCTAATATTTTGTAGCTCCCCTTTATATTGGCAAAATACTATGAAGGGGAATATTGGGTCCAGCTGGCTTCATATTGGTAAAACAGACCCTAGAGGTCCTGGGCTATGGACCCAGGATCTCTGGGTGTTTCCTGTTGTCTCTGGCACCAAGATGTCAGTGAGACTTTTGGGTCTTCTAAACCAGCGGTCCCCAACCACGGACCGGTTTAATGTCAGACAATATTTTTCACACCCTTTAAGGTGTCGAGGATAAATACAACAAAATAAAATGACACGACCAAGACAAAAACTGTGGTATTTTGTAAATATAATAAACGCGAATTCACTGTGTAATTGTGTAACTGTATTAGCAGCATCCTCCCGAAATGCGCCAACAACATTCAGAGTAACATCCTCCTCTCTGCCCCTTAATGCTCTCTGGTCGCTATGGGAACGCGTAAATATTTCTTTCAAAATAAGACACACAACTACAACACAGGAAAAGACCCAGGGAAACCGAGTTAATGATAAAAACCCTGAAAAACATAAATTTCACACCTGAGCCGCAACTCTCGCGGCCCGGTACCAAACGACTCACGGTAGTGGTCCGTGGCCCAGGGGTTGAGGACCGCTGCTTTTAACCATTAAATTGGAATCTAGAGAAACTTGTAGGCCTTGTCAGCACCTTGAGCTCTTTGTGGTTTTCCTTACACAAATCTTGAGATGTTTTGGGATATGGTGGGACAGATGTCGTGGGAGGGGGGTTCATTCCCATGGGGGTGTTGTGATAGGTCGGAAACACGCGTGCACATGTGCATATATTTCTCTGCTACACATATTTACTGTGCCAAGTTGGATACAAATAATGATTAATAAATCATCAGTGTCTACACTTAGCTACTAATAAATCCATTAGCTGTATGTAACGACTACAACACACTGACAAATAACATTTCTTGACCTAATGCACTGTACAACAGTCGGAGCAAATCACTGTTCTCACAAACAGATTAAGGAGATTCAGATTAACTCATATGGTTCAGCATCATAGAGAACAAGCAGGGTTTTATTTCTTTTGTTTCTTGTTGAAGCAAAGTTTTGTTTCTATTTAGAGTCTGATGCATTACGTGATACTGAAACACCACAATCATGGCAATCACAGTTCTCTGTTTAGTGCCTGAAATTCTTCTGAGTGTGGAAATGCGAGTTGATAAAATGACTCCACAGGCACAGCAAGGCTCACTGATGTTGATTATGGCGTATGAGTGTTTGTGGAGCGCTTGAAATGTCTTTATTATTGCACTTCAGACAAAAAAGAAAACAGCACAGGCAGATTACATTGTTCTGATCTCAAAAAACAAGATTAAAATGTTGTAACAGTTTTTCCAATGACGAATAAAGTCACTTTCTGTAGATGCTGAAAAAATATTTTGAAAATAACGGATTTAAAAAGTTGTTTTTGGCACCTATGAGGAGAAACCATCACAGTACTGTTAAGGTTAAAAAGCCAAAATTGAAAAATAAGATTAACAATGTTTTTCAAAACAACAGCCAATATATTTCTTTAACAAATTATTGAGCAGAGTAGGTATTTTATAAAAGAGGCTCTTTTTATTTAATTTATCCACAGTAGTTTGAAAAGAACCTGCAAAAAAACCAAAACAAAAAAAAAACAGGTGGCTCACGCTGTTAATTTCTTTGTGTTGCTAAGGAAACACCAAGGAAATATAAAAAAGGAACAAATGTGGATGAACATCAACACCTGGAAAAATTCAGCAGTGACTGTTGCGCTAACAAAGAGCTAATTGAAACAATCAAATCTTCATGAACAAGAATTCGTGCTAATTCAGATACAACAGAGTCGGGATCAAATGTGAACAAAGGATTGTCTGCATCAAAGCAGTGCATCACTCTATGATAGAAAACTGTGCTTGAAATGAAAGCTGATACATTTACCCTATATATATTTGTTTTTTTCTATATTTGCACGAGATGTATGTCTAAATAACAATTTTAAAGCTATGTAGTACTGCTTTTTCAGGAATAAGACAACCAGTAAGCACATGCAGGATTTAATGTCACTGAGGTTGGCTATTAGCTGATATGCTCTGAATGTTGTGGCTATCGTGGCTATGTTGTTGCACTTTTGCTGTAACAAAACAAATTTCCCACCTGTGGGACTAATAAAGGCCATCTTATCTTAAGTCCAGTGGCTAGCCGTTCAGATGACAAGGTCATTATTAAGTAGAGGAAAACACGATGCATGTCTGTGCTTTGTCATGTGGGTGATTTTAGTGTGTCTGAGCTTAAGTGTTGGAATGACACTTTGACTCCACTGGTATGCTGTACAGAGGGAAGGAGGGAGGGCCACGGATGTGTATCTGTGACAAGCATACAGATACAGCCTGAGCAGACAAAAAGGCATGCTGAGAGGCTAATGGGCATTCTGCGGTGTGACATATGTGTGAGCAATGAAAACCTTATGACATGTCTGGGGGTTACTGAACGCATTCTGCTCCGTGTCGGTCTGTAAGGACTCGCTGTTTGTGTGCTTGAACACATCTTTAACTATCCGTGAGACTATTGCTTGATTCTCATATGACCTTTGAAATGTAGTGCTTCCAGTTTGACAGGGTATTTGTATTTGTATTTGTATTTAGACAGGAAGTGGTGTGACTGTGACTTGTCATTCACTTGTCTTTTTTGGTATTTTCATTTTTATTTAATTGTTTGTTTGGTAAAGTACTTAGTTAGGTTTAGAAAAAGATTAGGCCTTTGGTTAAAATCCAAAAAATATTTTCTGCTTTTTCAAACTCCTTTTTTTTGATTGCCTTGGTAACTGGTCCTGTTGAATGACTCAGAAGAAAAAAAATCCTTCCAATTGAAATGCATCCGTTTCAATGTCATACTAACTGTCACAAAAAATTGTGGCTTTTAAAAAAGCACATGAAGACACATTTCCTTATCATTTTTGGTCCACGAGGCCTGTGGCGCACGTTATTTATTTATTTTTAACATAGTTGCTATTTGTGGTCACCGAACTGAGGACAAATACTTGAGCTACAACAGTCGAGACTCTTTTGATTGTAGCTCATTTCATAAAACTATCTTAGTTTTATGAAATTATACGAAAACTCGTACTAAAGAGAGACTTGAAAACAGCGAGAGGAAAGGAGAGAGGCAAGAAAGTAAAGGCGGAGGTAGGTAGGCGACTTCAGATGTTACTGGTGAAGATGCATTTACTCATTCCTGTCGCGTGTCTTTGTACTGCCTGTGTCCATGGAAGTTAGCAAAAGATTGACTACAAAGTCTGCGCTGATCCAAGCATTTTGATGAGTCAGCACTAACCCCATTTTGAAAAGGTAGACGATTTGTTTTTGTAGAAGTTTGTCTTGTAAATTTCTCCCCTACACTTGCTTTTAACTTTTCTTTTTTGTTTGTTTATAGCAAAGAAATAATTTAATCTTGTATACACTGCCCCCACAAAGTTATAATAGACAAACTCTGTAGAGTCAGGAACTTTGTGTACTGACCCTTTACATAGTTGATTTTTAACATTTCATCTGCATTACAGTTATGCTGGCCCATAGTCTGAGATATTAAACATGCTAACATAAAACTGGGCTCATGTGAATTCTGAATGAAATTAGCATTGCTATTAGCTGCACCTGTGTTTTTCTTGGCTTTGCTAATACCTAATACCTGCAGCGTGACAGAAACATTTCCACATTCCGCACAGACATTTAGCTTCAACATTTCCTCTTTAATCCATCTGCTATTCAGGTTTTAAGTCACTGAAATGAAATGTTTACAAGAGTGAATAATTACCTGACTCGCGTGGTTTTCTTACCTTGCTGGCAGAAAGGGAAGATCAGGAAGTCATCCCGCACTTATTCCTGGTAGCCTTGTAGTCACAAAGAAAAACACACTACTGTAACCACAGTAGTTATGTATATAT
The DNA here is from genome assembly GCF_001858045.2 of Oreochromis niloticus. Lineage (NCBI taxonomy): Eukaryota > Metazoa > Chordata > Actinopteri > Cichliformes > Cichlidae > Oreochromis > Oreochromis niloticus. The sequence goes on along the minus strand of NC_031976.2, from coordinate 11,540,656 downwards.
ATTGTATATTTTTTATGTTTTAGTTTCGAGCTTAAGGCCTATGAGTCTAAAAAAATTTTTGTTTTAGCTAATAGCAGCTACATTCACCTAGCGAGCTAACATGGTAACCCTGGCTAATGTTTTGAAGTAAAGAGGCAAAGAAACAATCAACTCTAGAATTTTTATAAAAGACATGTTATGTGTTGATGATACAGATATGTTTTTTAAGAAAGGACTGCAGTTATCAAGCAGTTTTAGGCTTACTGCATTCATGCCCTTAGTCACTAAAATCTAGGTTTTTCTTTTTGTGTGATTATGGATGAAGCCACATCCTGTTGTTCTCTATGGTGGTTCGTTTTCAGAGACACCACTATTAATGTTTGAAACACTGTTTTTTTTGCTGTAACAAGTCAAAATGGCTGAGAATGATCTAAAATATGGCTGTATGGAAGGATTTTGGTGCACTGCAGCAAGCAAGCTACACTTGGGTATCATCTATTAAGTCTTTTTCCATCAATGAAGTTTATTATTTAGTATTGATCGGGTATAACTGACTTTCAGCTTTTTATTTATAGTTGCACTGCTTTTCCTGTCCGCTTGCCTAATTGGTTGATAAATCACAACTACAGGAAGCAGTTGATTAAATTGGATGGTAGCTCACCAGAGCCTTATAGTTTCTTCAAGCTGTGATCCCTCTCTGCGGATGTCTACCCTTGTTTATGTGCGTTTAGAATAGTGGAGGATTTTATTCTCTACTGTACTTTAAAGTTAGCAAAATAGCACAGAAAAAAAGAGAATGAAAGCTAGAATCAGAACGTCGGAGAAAAATAGGACAGTCATCCAGAGGTGTTCTGTTACTCAGTAAACGTTTTTCACAGAGGACATTTTGACATGTCGGAAAAGCACAGGTGAGGATAAAAAAAAACTTTCAACCATTCAACTTCCTTGCTTTCAGGCGTCTCGTCTGTATTCAAACTCAAAAGTTTTCTTGACGTAAATGTGTGTTGTGTAAACAAACACCAGCCACACTCTACAAATCACGGCTAAATGCAGCAATTTCCTATTGTCCAGAACATGAACTGTAATAATACACAGCACACAAACCACAGCCTGCAGGCATGGAAAACATGTACAAACAACTGTGAAATTAAACATCAGTCGAAAAAAATGGCGGTAATCTAAACAATGTAATTACAGGTGATTCAACAAACTGCGTGTGTGCCATCTGTTTGCAATATTAGAAACGTACTCTTTTGAATAGTGTGGGATTTTTCACACACTGATATGATTTGGCTTTGTGGCAAATACAAAAAGGGGTTTAGATGCATGTGGGTGTACTGTGCTTTGTTAGGGAGCAGTAATGTCAGACATGTTTACATTTAATGTACAACTGAGCCACAACACAATACCTGTCTGTTATTCAAAGTGCATTCAAATATGCTTCTTTTTCTAGAAATCCGCTCCATTAAACAATCCTTTTTAGAGTGATTAATGAGTAAGTAAAATTAAGTTACAGTTTTATTGTCATTTGCATTTTTAATAATATGATTATTTTTCTTCATCAATTAATAGCTTATAACACTTGGTTAATCCATGAGAAAATTTAAGTATTGTGCATAAGTCTTGAGTCTTGTACTTCCATTGAGCCAGGCTTTCTTGTAATTAAAAAATAAAAAATAAACTTGAGTAACAGTTCTTCAGGCTTTCTCAGTGTCTTTCAAAGTTTTTCTTTGGTCTTCGGATACCTTTTCACTCAGTCCAGTCCCTGTGCCTGATCTTTTTCATGGGAATCTTGTTTGGACCACTTGAGACTGACCTATGAATCATTCAAGTATAAAAGCACCAGAATGAAGAGATAACCGGTGTTGTCTATCCATTACAGACATAGTAGTAAAGGCCTGATTTTAATTAAATTACATTTTTTTGTATCTTTAAGCACTTACTAGTTACTAGCAGGCTTTAAATTTATTCACATTTCTCTGTTTGAACCTATGAAAAATGCCAAAAATAATATAGTTTGGCAGACATAAAATAGTATTTTTGCAAAAGCCGATTCTCAAAGAGCCATTAGATTAAAAAGCTGTCGTACTTCAGCATGGTGTACAGTGGGTTTTTGAAAAATTTTAAGGAAAATTGACAAGTGGAAGACAATAGAAGAAGATGAACAGTAACTGAAACTCATGCCTTTAAAAAACAGGAGAAAACAGCAAAAACCTGGTTGGGTCACCTGAAACGACGCCTGTCCAGAAGCCATTCTCAAGGAAGGGAAACAGATAAAAGGCTGCAGTATACTAAATTACCCCATAACAAACAACAACTGGACTGGGAATCAGTGGTGAAGGGCGTGATGGAGTGGTGGTTCAACATTTGTTTCTTTGATTTTTTGTTCAAGTCAATGTCAAAATATACAGAGGAGGTCAGGAGAAAGAGCAACATCTAACCATAGTGGAGGCTCTGCTGCAGTTTGGGACTAAATTTCAGGCAGTGGTGTTGGAGATCTTGTCAAAATTGAGAGAAAAGTACCATCACACATTGATGCACCATGTAATACCATCTGGAAAGCATCTGACTGGCAACAGCTTCATTTTACACCATGATAATGATCCTAAACAGACAAACACATAAGGGAAAGCAAACTTGATAGAAAAACACACAATGGAGTTAAGTGAGTGGTAGTTCTCATATTTTTAATGTGACAGTCTTTAGATGTCTACTAAGCTTTATAAAGACTCAGTTTGTTTTTATTTTAGAGAAACTACTATAGTTTCTCTAAAGGATGAAGATTTAAGTCCTCACTTTATTCAATAATAGTCCTTTATTTTACTTTTTACGTACTGATAAAGCAGACACGTTTCATATGGCATCATCCAGATAACATAACATATTTTCACTACTACAAAGTTACCATGTATTTTATGTATTTTTACTATGTACCCACAGTTGGGAGCACATGTCAGAAGTTAGAAAATAACTGGTAAAGTTAACAACAACGCCAAATTAATTTAGAGGTCTTTTTTGTGTGTGGCCATTTTAAATCATTACTAACTTGTTTACCTTTCGGCTCTCACTCAGCCTGGCTCAAGTCCATCTTACGTTCAGTCTCCTCACCTAACAGCTGATCCGGTGGACTCTCCACAGATTCCTCGAGCCAACTGAGAATATTTCACAGACACCTGAGTGTGTTTCAGTGTGTTTCAGTGTGTTTCAGTGTGCCTGTGTGCGTCAGGTGCGTTAGTGCTAGCCTAGCCAAACCAGTTTGTTCAATTCTGAGTAAATCCGAGAGTGAGGAAGCGTGTGTGTGCATGTGTGTGTGTGTGCATGTGTGATTAAGCGTACGTAAAAAGGTAACCTTTAGTCTTGGCACTGCACAGCCTGGGAAACAACAGAGTGGGGTCAGGTGTGCTACTCCCCTGCCTAACTAGCTAACCTGGCTAGATATCTGTGTCTGTGTGTGGGGGTCAGCTGGGGTAGATGACCTTATATTTAGGGATTAGCTCAGATTTGTCTGGAACATTCACTGCTTACAGCATGGGGTTGACAGATGATGACAAAATGGCACCTAAGATCATGTCTTGTTCACAGTGAAGATGAGGTAGATGCTAATAACCGTGTTTTGTATCTCTCGTACTTTGTGTGGATGCTCGAGGGTGGCCGGATGAATCACGTTTGCACCGAAGAACCAATACATGACTGCTGTGTGACAACACAGTGATTGAACAAAAGTGTAGCCTGGAGTAACGCTGTGTACATGTGAGTGTGTGCGTGTCTCACAGACTGCATCGCTTGTAGATAACAGTCTTTTTGTTCCTCTTTCTGTTTAGCTGCCCAGTTTCCACATAACCTGAAGCCTTGTTGTTTTATCTCCTTCTTTCCATTTATTTATCTTTCTAGTTCTCTGACACACACACGCACACACACACGAATAGTTGTGTTTCCATAATTTCAGAGAACATTATGTTGGCTTACATTTATTTCCTGGAGCCTATAACCTTAACCATAACTCCTCATTGTTTGGAAAGGGAAAGGAAGTGATGTAAATGTATAAACAGATTTAGTTCCCCGCAGCATGTGGGATACACGTCCATGCATCCATATACACAGACACGCCCACACAAAGAGAAACGCACATTAAAATCCTTTCGTGTTGTCCTGATTCCCAAACAAAGTCCTGAAATTTAATTTAGCAAAATTTCCTGTCAGATTTATTTTGTAAAAGTCGACAAACTTGACCTGAACTAGCGTTATACTTCAACCCATCACCATGTGTGTGCTTGTGCGTGCATAACTGTGGATATGTGTGCAGTAAATCCTCGATAATCCAACAGCCCTGCCTCACTGTACTGTTGGCAGCACATCTGGATTGGCACATGAACTGGCACAATGGCCGATCCACCCTGAAACACCAGCCCACATCTGCTGGTTTCCACAGCTGTCAAAAAGAACTGATGTTAGCTGTGTTTTTCAGGGGAATCACTGTTTTATTCATAAATGCATTGGAACTAACCAAGCATGGACCATTATTCACAGCGCGTACAGTTACACATATGCACACAGAAACACGTGCCACACCGACTATAACAGCACACAACATGTAGGGTTATGAAGCAGTTAGGTTGCTTAACTTTTGCCAATGAAAGGAAAATGATGATATGTTCTCTCTTGGCCAAGCATACTTTGTGTAGATGGTTTTATATTAAATAAGCAGATAGTATTTCTTACAGAGGTGGTATAAGCGCCTCAGAAATAAAGTAACATGAATTCATAACAGATTGTTGCAAACAATCTTGGCTGCACTACAAAGCACCTAGTCACAGTACAAAAATCCACGTTTCATAATATGATTTATACATTCATACAACCTCTATTTAATTTTGATTGTTATTACCATATATCGCTATGCCCCTTAGCCTTGTGACATATTACACTAAATAGTAGCTGTTGCTAACTAACACTAGCAAAAAATTTCTAATAAAGTCCTGGCTACAATATTGTTTATAATATGATATTGCATAAATATCAAAAATTATATTTATATTTTATACATCAAACCTTTTAAGCATGCATTTGTTGCATTGGTATAGTGAAGACAAAGATAAATATGAATGAATTCACAAAGCTTTAAAATGTAAGACACAAAGGAAAAAAACTCGAAAGAGCAGGCAGCACAAGCATTAAGTATGAAAATCTGTGTCATCTGGGATCTTTTAAGGCAACTTTGTATCAAATAAACCATCAGATAGGCCAGTGAACTCACTAAGAGGACAATATGATGTCTGTGATTCCCTGTCTGAAACTCTCCCCCACGGACACAGGTGCAAACTGAGAGCTAGTGTTTCGGTGTGCATGTGTGTATCTATGCGTGCGAGTGTGTGTACGGGGAGCTGGAGAGCTGCTGTGGGAGAGAGTGGCACAGGTGGCACGGAGCCCCGGCAGTGCCGAGGGCATCGGATCGGCATGTGGCGCACGGCCAACCACACACAACATATGCCAAGGGAAGGCGAGAGAGAGAGAGCAAAAGAGAGAGAGAGTTAGGGAGGAAGTGTTTTTCTAACTACCACATGGGTCCACAGGTCTCCTGTCTTGCACCATATGCTGTCAGCGTGTCTGTCTACCTGCCTGTCTGTCTCCCCGTCTCTCTGCCAACAGAACAAAGTGCTGTCAATGGTCAAACTGTCAGTGCCAAGATGATGGGGCATGTGATGCTATTGGGGCGTTGTCTGCCTTAGCCCTGAACATCTTATACACAAATGCATGCACACACACACACATATATACACAAGCGCACATAGCCCTACATCTGAGTGTGCACACAAATGCCCATATGAGCACAGTGCCAGCTTGTGTCATTATCATATTCATCAATTATGTAAACAGTTATGTGAACAGAGTAGTAACACGCACATGCAGACGCACGCACACATATTCCCCATAACACATACATTTTAATGAACTGCCGTCGGGCTTGACATGACCTCCCTATTGCCTCTGCACACTAACACTCACATACATATGCACACACACACACACACAAACACACACATGCACACAAATACACAGGTGTTTTAAAGTGCATAGCTGAGGGAAGAAAGTGTGTCTTTGTGTTTGGATACAGGCAAAGGTTTCCAGTGTGAGCATTGGTGTGTATGCTCTTTATCTGTATATACAGCATAGAACAAGTGACAAATTAAAGGGGAAAAAAGCTCGCCATAAAGTGTCTTTTCCTCCAGAAGCCTGGAGGAAATTCTCAGTGTGTTGATTCTTTAAGTCTCTGCTGGAGAAATGGAAGACCATTCCAGCAGAAGATATGCCCTTGTGTATTGTTCAAGGATTCAAGGATTCAAGGAAGCTTTATGTCATTCTCATTGCATGTTTACATGAGATGGAACCCACGGTCCATAAAAACAACAGAATGACAAGTAATAAAAATAGTACTAAATAGTAATAAAATAATACAAATAAGTAATAAATAATACAGATAAATAAAATAAGATGGTGGTGGACTTTTTCAACACATCAGTTCAAAAGGTGATCCTCTGGGTTGAGATCTGATGACCGTAAAGCTTATAGCTTATGATTCCTATTGTTTTTAGACTCATCACATTATTAAGTGTATTGAAACATTCCCGTCCTGGCAGAAAGTGACTTTTCCCTCTAAGGGGACAAGTGTATCCCCCAATTTCTTTCCTGTGTGGACTCAAAGGGTCAGCTTTTCTTGTTAATTTGTCTCCTCACTTCCTCTTTTGATTTCGTTATTCACTCTTCTTCCATTCTGTTATAATGGCTTCTTCAGGCATTTTATAAAAGGTCTGTACAACTGATTATTACTTAAATCTCGTAATACACATATTTATTTGTGTCAGTACAGGAAAAACATCACCAGAGTGACTAAAAACCTGACATACCAACATGCACCATGAGTGAAAAACAACACCTGAGCTGGAACAATAGAGAAGTTTGTATCATTTGGCATGTGTCTAGCTGTGGTAGAAAAGTGCAGTGTCAGTGAAAAGTTGCTGTCAGATTTGAACTGGATGTGAGGGCTACTCTGACACCTGATCTTGCATCTGTCAGCTGTAGGTCTCGACAAAGTTTCAAGCTGACTTTGGCCAATAACTTTTCAGCTGTAAAGCAAAGACCGGTGTTACTTGGGGATAAAACCTCTTACAGATAGAGGTTTATCCTTTACGTATTCCAAGTAATGGCTGTTGGCCCTGATGCTAACATAACAACACTTATCTTGACATCAAAGAAAGATAAAGACAGGATTCCTTGAAGTCAGTGTTTCGGGGTGCTGCAGTTGAAGGTGTGTAAACCCTTTTAACCAAAGCTTGGAAGGTTAGATGACTGAGAACAGTCATCTCAGCCTAGATGACTGTAGATGACTGTTCTCAGTATTTTTTCCTTAACAGTCCCCCCCCCCCCCCCTCCGATGTTTCAGTGTTTTAAAGATCTTTTCACTAAGAAGCAAAAAAGGAAGTGTGTGGACACACCTGTCTGCACATCTACAGAAGCTGCTAAACATACATCAACAATAATCTCAACAGAAACTGAAAGAAATAAATCACTATCTTTTTGTTTTAGCTTTGTTTATGGTTTATCTTTCCTACGTTTATGCTTAGCACTTCATAGCCATACATATAAATACAGGGGTACCAGACTCACCTGTGCAAACTGCATTTTCACACCAGATAAAGGTTTTTAACATGGGGAGTTACAAAAATGATAAAGACTGTAGGACAGGGAAGCAATGTGGGAAGGAACAAATGCCCCTCGAACTCCATATTTCCAGCAGACTTCACTTGATATCGGGGTGGATCAAGCTAATCTTCAAAGCAAACCATTGTGCTGACCTTAACCACACACCGACAAAGTTTCATAACTGACACTTGCATGATTGAGTGACTGCCAAAGTACTCATAACTGCCTTTGTGGTAACTCCTGCCACAGTAGGTATCGTCAAAACCATAGTTTGATACGTACACATACACACACACAAAGACAGACTCACGGGGTGAAAATAACACCAGCTTCACTATCACAGCTGGTAAAATAACAGAATCGAGGGCTATAATTGAAGAGGCTGTTCCTCAGAGGGCCCAGACACATGTAGACCCTTTCTGTCCATCTACCCACTGAATTCTGTGGGGTTCAGTAAACCATGCCAGTGAAATGAGTAGTGGCCTCTAATGGGGAGCCAACTTAATAGCAACTATTTCCACAGGCGGTAAGTCAAGGCTATGGCACCCAGACAACATTTGGAGCCAACGTAGACAGGCAATTTAGCCAGCCATTATGACCAACAGAATTTTTCCATGATAGTTTGCTCCCTTACAGCTCACTGCGTTATAGACATCGATTTTGTCTGAGTTGCCAATCCAGTCCTTGCTGAGGGCAATACTGTCTAGCTATATTCCCCTGAATGGTAGTGATGGTGTCAAAGAAAAAGCAAACAGAAAAAGCAAACAGACAAATAGGACTTGATTTTTGGCAGTCTCCCAGTCCTGTGTGTAAAAAGGGAACAATGTGTGTTTTTTTTATAAGGTTTAGAGCCATCAGATTGTGCCATCTAATGTCTTTTGCAATGTTGACATTTAAAATCACAGAGATTCCCGAGATGCCGCACTGCTCAAGTCCAAGTTGGAAAACAACGCTTTGCAAATAAAAGCCTGAAAATGTAATAGGTTCAAAAAATGACCGGCCAACGAAAAAGGACAAAGAGATAGATGCGCACATAAGCAAGCGGGGAACACAGCCTTCAGCGGTGTCTCCTGCTTGCTGACTAATGAGTGAATAATTGAGTGCCGTCAGTCCTGCGCCTCCCTGATTAGAGTCAGACCGGGCCCCTGAAAAGACAGGAGTCAGGTCTTTCTTTCTTTCTGTATTATCTTCCTATCTCTGCTATCCCCTCCATCCTCCACTGCACAGATACTTATCGCGTCAGACACTAAATTATACACATTCAGATAATCCCTTACACATACAGTCACACGGTGGTACTGATTGCTGAAACAATATGCGGTCCAATCAGACAATACACACTGCATAATTGGCCCAGAGGACAGCGACAATGACATTAGCAGCGTGAGAGAGAACAGAATGGCGGATCAGGACTCGTGGTTTTGTTTCTGAAATCATATTTGAACAGCAAAAATGGTCTTGTTGGATCAGCAGACAAAGTCCTCGGAGGTTGAAGTGTCCCTGAAGAGTAAAAGTGTGGCGCTGAAGCCGAACGTGGAGAAAATAGCTGCCAGCTGTTATTCCACTGGAACCTGTTATGGCCCTGTTATGAAGGACAAGCTGTGGATGTGAATTATAACATAGTGAAATGAGCTAATTAACCAACAACTACAGACTTGTTTTTAGCTCACTTGCTAGGCCATGCACGATTATGTCAAGAATCTGCATACCTTTACAGGTTTACTTTAGCTACGTATGTGCATTAAAAGTTTAATCTTAATTAATTTCATTTCATGAGCAGAGGTAATACACTGGCTTGTGAGCGGTGTCAGCTTCATATGTCAGATGCCAATGGAAAAAGTTGATGTTTGAGGATCATTTCATATTCAGTAATTCCTGTAACTTCATGTGTCCGGCAACCTCTCTGTTTCCTGTCAGTACTGATGAACTCCTGGAGATGATTGTTTAGTTAGTTAGCATTTACTTTTTTGTGTGTGCACGAGGCAGGATGTGACAGGATTAAGACGAATCTTTAATCCGTTCGTCGTTCAGTCTCAAAATGCAGCTGCTCTTTGGTATTGCTTTCACTGTGTGCTGAAGAAGAAGAAAAAAACCAACTTCTTTATCTTAAGCGAGAGACTTAAGTGTGAACCACAACCTCGTGCAGTTATTTGAAGCAAGTCAGTTGCATCTTCCATGTGTGTGAAAAGGGCTGCGGTGTCTTTCACATGCTCCCAATTCTTCAGCATTTGACTCTTGCGGTGTATGAAAATGGAGAGAAGCAGAGGCAAACAGACACAGGCACAAATACACACATGGGCAAACACACATACAAAACCCTGATACAGCAGTGCCTGCAGCCACAGTGTAGTAACCGCGAAGGTTTATGTGTGTGTTTGCGGGACTAGTGCCAGTCTTGGCATGGCTGGATGCCTGCCTGTGAGCCTCCTGAGAGGGGACCAAGGGCACAACAAATTGGCACACTACACTCCTTTGTCCCACCTGCGTGCGTTTGTGCGCATATGTGTATATGTGTGGCGAACAGGCTAATACAGTATGTTTGTGTGTGTGGTTTTTTAGAAACCCTCTGGCTGAGAGTAGCATCAGCTGTGGAGATGAGGAAGCATAGGCCTCATCTTCCTCTCTTCCCTGCTTCTTGTCTCCGAACTTTCTTTCTCCATCTTTTACTTTTCGGATCACCCCTCTCTCACTTAGCCTTCACCCCCTCAGCCTTTACTTTGTCTCAGTTTGAGCCCTTCCACATATTTCTATTGCATAATAATTAAAGAATAAATTGGACATTTCAGCCAAACTAGCAGCTTTTATCTTATTTCCAACAAACCGTTGAAGAAAATACATCACTGTATATTTTTGGTTCACAGTGAAAGGGGTATAGCAAAACAAGTGCACATGTCCAAACCATCTCAGCCTTGCCTCTCACTTCCTGGGAAAATAAACAAACTTTTTTTTTTACCCATCATAACATTGGCTGATTGTTGTATGGTTTGGAGATGGTGGCACTAACAAAAAAGACAGGAGGCCGAGCTGGAGGTGGCTGAGTGGCGGTAAGATGGTCGTTGGGAGTTTGTGGGATTAAAAATGTGTTTATCAGAGGGACAGCTCAGGCTGAGCAGTTTCGAGACAAAATTAGAGAGGCAAAGCTGAGATGATTTGGACATGTGCAGAGGATGGAAAAGTGGATACACTGGGCACAGGATGTTGAAGATGGAGCTGGCAGGCAGGAGGAAAATGGGACGACTCCAGGGAAAATTCATGGATGTAGTGAAGAAGGGCATGCAGAGGGTTGCAGTGACAAAAGAGGATGCTAGAGACAGATTGGATGCAGATGATCTGCAGAAGAAGGAGAAGAATAATAATAAGAAAAATAATGTTTAAACAGTATGACATGCCTCCTTGTTTTAACCTTGTGGAAATACGCTGGATTTACTGGTAATCCTAAATGTAGGATAAGCTGTGATTCTATAACTGAAACTGAAATGACATATTACAGGTGCCCCAATCATACTGATGAACAACATGGAAAATACTTAATGGTACTTAATGGAAATTTTACTTACTTTACAGTCTATACACACTGATTGATGAACATAAATTTGCACATGTAATTAAGTATTAATTTTTCCTTTTTGGTCTGTGCAAAGAGCAGAGCAGCGGTAGATACTCAACGAGGCGTCAAACTACTGAAAACCTGTGATACCACTTCCCCACTCATACATGACCCTTTAGTGGGCAAATGCCATGAAATTAACAGCAAAGGCTGTTGGCACACTTCATGTTTCCTCTCATCCGCCATAATCCTTCTAAACTCCATCAGTCCTTCACCATTCCCACTCTCTTGCAGTCACTACTGTCCGATAAAGCCCAGGCACCGTGAAATGACCTTTTACTAAAGGACAGTCACGTTTCTTCATTACCACAAAGGTCAAAGTTGAAGATGCCACATATCCGCTTCACTTGGAGACAAAAGAAAGAAGTGAGTGTTTGGATTTAAACTGCCCTTTTTAATTCTAGTTAATGTACAGCTCGTCTAAAGTGAGGCTTGAAGCAAGTCAGTGTAGACGCCTCGTTTCCCTAAAGGCGGTTTCCATTAAAAAGGATTCACAATGTTACATTGGATGTTTCATCATATAGGTGTTATACAGCTGCTCTAGCTAGCCAGCGCATCACTCTTAATCACACGGTAATACAGTTTTTTTTGCTTGAGTTGACTGATCTCAACGATCCACTCCATCTCAAGATGACTTTTATTTTTTGCTCCAGTGACTTACAAAGAAGGAAAAGATGTTCAACGGCACATTAAAGTCAGCTGATCGAGAGAAGTTGGTCTCTTAAAGAGCCTCTGTAAATTATAATGCAGTTGATTATGTGTCCAGGCTCTGCATACTGTATGTTCAGTCAGCTCTGCTTGTCTTTATTTGTAAACTAACTGCATTTTCTTCTGTAGGGTATCGTAACATTAGTTTTCATCTTCCATGCAATTCAGAATGTCAATACCATGGAGTATGCTGAGTCCTTGTTGTCTACAAGGTTTTTCAAGCGTATGACTATCTTGGGAAAGAGTTTTTCACTTAAGCAGACGGGGAGCAGAGGGGGTAGGCAAGTGGGGATTTGATCCTCGAGGCAGAAGGAGAACACATGTGGTTGCAGAAGCAGGGGTCAGAACCTCTCATCTATCTCTTAGCATCCATGTCAGTAACTTTTACAATCACTTACTGAGCCTGTGCCAGCAAAGAAGTAACGGCAAATATTACATCCCCCACCAAAATAACAAACACTTCAGATCTCGTTCACCCATTATTCTTCCCAGAGTAAAGCGGCAGATGCAGCTTTAGTTCTGTCTGACTTTAGGTGTGTAAGGTGTTGGGGTCATATTTTGATATATTCCTTGGAGATAACGCCATTCTTCTCTGTTTTTTTTTTCTTTTTCTTTATCATTATTGCAAAGTCGCAAGGGGGTGCTTTTGCTTGCCTTCACTTCTACTAAAGTGAAACAGATCTCCTTGAATTCAAAGACAATAACTATCAACAAATAGTTGAATCAGCTCATTCATTAAGAGTGGCCTTGTGTGTGTTAAGTTTTAAAGCGTCTTCCTGAAATTCTACATTTTGATGAACGTGTGGTGAAAGAAGGCAAAACGTTAAAAGCACAATGAAGGACCGAGGACCGGGGAGCTGAGGTGAGAAAGCAGGGCAGGCTCACAGACGGAAAGACAGACAGAGTTTCAAGCAGGCAGACAGATAATCTGTGGACTCAAAGGAGGGGAATGTCATTGATCTCCCAGAGGACAAAACAATACACGACCCTCTATGCAGTGCTATGAGATCCACGCGCACGCACGCACACACATGCATGCACACACACACACCCTGAGGTTAGACCTTTCGGCTATGGCGGTGAATAGAGGTCCAATTCCTATTCAGTCAGTTGAAAGCTGTCTGAATCTATAGAGAGTCATTGTCAGGAAGCATTACCCAGCATGCCACACATCAGGCTATAGATAGACACGACACCTTCCCTAGGATCAGAAAAGTGAGAACTCCATCCCTTCCATTCATCCATTTACTTATTTAGCCCTAACCAATAAAAGAAATCAAGTTATTACAAGATTTTTGTTTATCATTTATTAATTGATGTATGTTTTAACTCCTAAAGGAATTAAAACATGTTAAAAGAAACACTTTCTAATCAATTTGTGTGTATTCTTTTAGATTTTTTTTTTTCTAAACTGTGTTCAAGGTTTTAGAAGATCACAAGACCACCAAGTTTTGGGCGGCACAGTGTTTGAGATTGTAGCCTCACAGCCAGAAAGTTTCTGGATCTCCATGTGCCTGCGTGGGTTTCCTTTGGGTTCTTCCCGCTTCCTCCCACAGTCCAAAGACATTCATGTTAGGTTAACTAATGGTTCTAAATTGGCCTTGGGTGTGAGATAGTTAAAGTGCTTAAACTATAGAGAATAAGGCTCTGAATGAAGGATAAATGTGGCTTGTGGTGCTTTATGAGTCCCATCCCATTCCACTATCCTTGTGCCACCCATCTTCAGTCTTCAGTATCGCTCTCGTGATCCAGCAAATTGACCCACTCTGTGTATCTATGTCACTGCTGACAGTCACAGTGCGTTTTAAAATAGAACCACTGCTCATATTAGTGATTACATTAGTTGGTGTTTCATTGTTCCTTCACAGGCAAGTCACTGCAATACAGCCATCATGCGCATGTACAGCGGCTTTTTTAATCCATCCATCCATCCATCCATCCATTTCCTCAACCCCGTATCCGATTCCCAGATAACCTAACCCATCTGCTCTAATGTCCAGAAACCATATTAGACTGCTAACACTGCAAGCAAATAATTATATTTAACCGAATAACCATTTACAGCAAATCAAACGCACATTAACTCTGACACAAGTTACGTTACCAGCAGTCTGTGAGCTCTCTTCACAGATAAGCATAACACTGATTATGCAGGGCCGCACTGAGATGAGATACAGTACTCTGGTCTGTGCAGACCTGTTTGATTAAAAGCTTTCTAAGTGCCGAAAGTCCGAGGGTATATCTCGACACGTATGTGGGCGTGCATTTCAGAACAGAAATTAAAACAAAGAAAAGCTAAAAAATGACTCTTTCTGAGGAGACCTTTAGACCTTGCACTGCGCATTCAAAGTGAAACCCAAAGACAGATTTTAAATGTTTTATTTGTATCTTCATGGTTTGTGACACTGATTGATGAATGGAATAAAATCAAGAAGGCCAAAAGGAGCAAAACATCCAGACTGTCTGCATGTGAGGATTTTTATGTACCGTAGCTGGATGCCTGAACAAGCCTACAGTAAAATGAAAAAATCAGACATGTTCCAGAAACATCGATTTTCTGCAGAAATCATGGCTTTCAAAAAAAACGACCCACCCTAAAAACAACAAAAAGATTTTTTCTTTTCTCCAGCAAGTAAAAAACAAAAAACAAAGTGTCTTTTGACAGCCATGTTTCCATGCATTATCAATGGTTTAGTCAGGCCCCATGTTGATAAAACATTTGCTACACATGAGAGACAATGTTGGCTGTCAGTTATTTAAAAGAAATGTTAAAAATCGGAGCAGCGGTTCTTGGAGACACTGATGATATAAATAATGAAAATCAGCTGGAAAAAAAAAAAGAAAAAGAGCCAATTACAGAGAGAGCTGGGAATGTAAGTGATCCCCGTCAATGGGAGGCAGAAATGGACAGAGATCGATCGGTGGGGTTTCAGTACATGTAAATATTTACAGCCTGTCTAGTCAATACAGAGGGAGGAGGAGGAGGAGAGAGGCAGTGGTGAGGAGCAGGAGAAAAACAAAAAAGCAGCAAACAGAGGAGGGGGGGGATGCAAGAAATGAGAGCTGATTGAGCAGAAAACAATGAAGTGATTCAGCGTGCACCCACTGAGACAAATACACACACTCGTGCACAGCCTACTGTGATAATGGTGACATTTTCAGTGTGCCCGTGTTCGCGTGCGGCTGGCTGATGGCCCGCAGAGATGGCCTTTAGAAGAGTGACAGGCCAGAATTACCATTAAAAGCTAGCAGCATTAACCCTCCGTTTTACATACACAGCACACACTCTGTCACACACGGTTCACTGCCATCTATTACACCTCTGTATGAGTTCAATAGCTTAATAACCTCTGTGCTGGAAAGATTTGATTGCTCCCTCCTTGTGTTCAGCTCACCTATCTTTCCTTCCCTCAGCCGCCCCTGCCTCCATTTTCTGTTCCATGCGGCTGGACATGCTCCACCTCCAGTCTTACCAATCCTCCAAACCATCCTCTTCCCTTATCTGTCTCTCTTTCTTACTGTATTTCACTAAATCTTTAAGTAGGAGTAAATTATGGGCAAAGTAAGTCAGTCGGTTTAAATGTGGTCTGCCAAAATGTAACTGTCTTTTTTATGCAACAGTATTGAGCCACATATAAAGCTGTCACACATTAAAGAACCGGCAGTTTTTGGACACAGTTTAGTGAAAACACACACACACACACACACACACACACACACACACACACACTTAATAGGAGCCATGTTGCTAGGCAGCGAAGGGGTTGTTTCCGGCCTCTGCTGGACGGAGACAAGCGAGTGTGTTCACAGTGTGGGCAGTAGTTAGTTGCAGAAGCTCTCTGGTAGTTTCATGTCATCCCCTCAGTAATTCAAGCAGTTCCACTTTGTTTTTTGGGTTTTTTTGTTGCCATTTTTAGATGAAAGGAACCTGAGATGTGTAGATTATCATATTAACGTTGGTATCACCAATTTAAATCTGATTTTTCTTTTACTTTTATAAAATTCAAGATATGAATTCAGATGGTTGGAAGAACCTTAGTCTGAATCTCTGGTCCCTAAAGCTCAATAAACATTTCAGTTTAAACTCAAGTGTAACATAACTGATGATGTAGAAATAACACACGTTACTCAAAATGTGTATCAAAATGAAGATGATTACAGAGCAGGGAGCGAGGCACAATTGTTGCTGTCTGTGAAGCAACTGGTCCTCTGTGACTAACAAGAGGAAGCACTTTGGTGTAAAACACTTCACTTTCTGTCATCAGAGCTCAGGGTACGAATGAAACCATTGTTTATCATAAAATGTGTTAGAATAGTTTTTTTTTTCTCATATTACTACCACAGCAATGATACAGGCTACTTCATATATAAAACATGTTAAAAAATGCTAACTGCTTTGCATTATATTAGCAGATTTTTCATGCATCACAGCACAAGAACTCTGGAGCAGTGCCTCAACTGGATGTTTATATGGTTTTAGTTGTTTATTAGTAGCAGCATGGGTGTGTTTCAAATTTATTTATTTTTTCATTTTTGTGTGCTTTTGCAGCATTTTTCAGTTTACTGGTGTTTCTTAAGTTGCAGTGCATTTGACCTCTCAGCCCCGCCGTATAGAAACCCTGTTTACGCCCCTGGAAACAGCAGCTTTGTAATGACAGCCATAGCATTTGCCACATACTTGACCAGTGTGTAGATCAAGTGAAAATGGTGGGATTGCTCCTCACAGCAGCAAAATCATGATGAATGAACCTTCCAGACCTCAGGCTGAAGAAGAACCCCACTGGTCATGCATAAGCAAGTTATAGTGATTAGCAGTGCTAACCAGATGCACGGTTTTACTTGTGTGCCACTGACATTCCTGTATCTTAGTATGTTAAATTTCTGGTTTATGTAGGACCTGTGAACAAGTTGGTGCTGTTCGTAATAAGCTCGGCTGAGAGGCGTTTCTGACTTTCTCTATACTTGATTATGCTACATGCTGCAGTGTTGTTTGGTGTGTGATTTTAGTCTGCTGTTAGGTGCTTGCTAGGCAACACAATGGCATTGTAATCTATAACACATAACTTAGCAAGGTTTGTGGACCTAAATTAGATGTTTCTGCCTTCAAATTAAAACAATACAATGCTATTATAGGGTGTTACTGGAGGATAGATACTACAGATGGGTAATTTTAGCCTGTGGGTTGCTAGGCACCAGGCAACATGAAATTTCAGAGTTAAATGTTTCAGAGTTGATTTATACTCTCAAACTGTAACTTTAATACATCCAAAGTTAGATGGTGTTCAGTTTTGGAGTTATTTGACAGAGCTGATCACACTGTTACTCCATCTCTGGAGGAATGTCATTAAACTCTACCCGAACATTTAATTTCTTTGGTAAGAGACGAGGGACAAAGTTGGTATTTTTACCTTTTATGCTTATTTTTATCCTTTCTTGTCTACATGTTTAGTGTAAAGTGGCCTTTCTTTTCCTACAGAGACCAGGACTCAATAACAAGGTAGAGTTTAGGTGACTTTTCTGTTATTTTATTGTATATCTGTTACTTAATTACGTTGATGTTGTATGAATGGCCATGAGGGAGTTGGAAAAGCTACAAAAAAGGGCAGATTCTGGCCTTATGTTTGATACCCTTAGATTAAGTAGTTAGCCAGCTATGGGGATTTAAGCTAAATCGCTAACTGAACAGTCTGACAGTTCACATCCAAACTCACAACAAAAACAAACAGAGCTTTATTGTTGTATAAATCTGGGTGGTGCTGGGTGTAATGTGTGTGTCTATGGGTGTGTGTGTGTGTATTTCATTTCACTGCAATTGAATTTGAAATGAAAAGTGTTCGAGTAGGCAGACAGCCCTCCACTTTAGGACGGAGCAGCCTGTTTATTTATTCATTAAATAAATTACTGCCCAGCCCTATAGCCCAAAGTATGCTTTTATGTGTTTCATATTCCTTTTATTGTCTGAGCCGAGCATGACAAGTTGTCCAATTTTTCATTTAGAAATGCTTCTATGATGCTGCAAGCCCACAAGAACATTTCCCAGCATCTAAAAACACTCCAGAGGAGGACACGGTGAGGCTCTGCAATGCCACTGATACTTCTCCTGGAGGTCCAAATATCCAGTGGAGCTCCAGGTCCGGTGCTGAAAGTTAAACATCTTGGATCAGACACAGCATGAGAGAGACCTTTCAGCACCATCAGAAACTTGATAATGAACCAGGCATAAGTGTCGATATCCTTTTAAACTTAAACCCAAGAATCCGGAATTCAAAAGGATCGGCAAGTTCAGAGCAAACATTCCGAAAAGCATTTCCTCAAATAGGAATTTAATATCTTCTTTCAGAAAGGTGGATCATAACTTCACTCTCCCGTTTGATGATGAAACATCCTCCAGGCTGCTTCAGAATTGGGACGTGTTCTTCAAGTCAAATGTCATAAAAGAGGCTTCGTGGCTCACTTCAGCACCAGAGTCATGTCGCTTGGTGTAGTCAACAGAAAGTCCCACAGGAGCGGGTCCAGATGAAGCAATAAGTGAGTTGTGTTTGTTCTGCTTGTTTCAGATCATTTGCTTCGACTGCAGTTGCATTCCCTTCGTTTGTTACTTTCTCAACTATTAGAGTGAGGAAAATAAAGATCACCTTTGCTTTGATTACTCAATTTAATTCGTTTGTTCTGTTCCTGTTTGATCTCTCTTAATGTCTTAATGCCTCCATCTTATAATTGAAATTGATGAAAGTGGAAAAGTTTTCATTTCTTGATTAAGAAATGGACTCCCTTCTTTTGCTACTACTAAGAGGACTGAAATCCTCAAAAATAGTGGATCTGATGTGGTAGAGAGATTTGTAGTCATTTGTAATTCTATTATTAAGGTGTTGAATTCGTCCTGTCAGCTTCTTGTCAAAACGTGGATGAAATCAGCCAGTGAGAGGATGTTTGTATAATCTTTTCTATGATGTTTTCTCTGTGGCTGCACAGTATTCTCACAGTTTTCTTACTTCGCTGGAGTCATGCTGCAGTTTGGAGCAGGGCTGGCAGCCATACCTCTTCCTCTGTCGAGCCTCAGAGAAGCCAGATCATCGACGTCTACGTGTATGTGTTTAAGCATCCCAGCTCATTCACTTTGAACAGCTGATGAATACTTAGAAAAAAAAAATCTGTCTCACGATGTCACATTGAAGTAGAACAATGATGTAGATAAAAATGAGTGTGCAGCTATTTAAACCTGGAAAAAGTGCTAAAATCTACTCTCTGAAAGTTGATTTCAACTCTCAAGTTTTTGCTTGATATAGATGAGAACCTTTTTAAGATTTACCTGAGTGCCAGTTTGGTTGTGTCAACCTGTAATTCACAGAAAGACAGATTTTGTGTATTATTGTAACGCACATAGGACACATGCTATCTGATCTGATTTCATTGTAGTTTGAGTATACTTTTTATCAAGGTTTAAGTCACCAAAACTAGATTCCTACCTAAGGTTTTGCAGTATTATAACCAACTCACATGTCCGAAACTGCTCTAGGTTTCAGATTTTAATCACTTTAATTCTCAGCACAGATTATAACCAGGCCACCACGCTGATCTCTATGCAGTGCATCAAGCAAAGCAACAATCAACAAACCATTTAACTTGTGTCATTCCCTGTCACCATTTAAGAAGAAAGCTTGATCATTCCTGATTAAGAGAAGAGGATTAGACAAGTTAAAGACTTTGTAATGCTCAGACAGCTCTAACATTTGCTTCTTCTACTTTTACTAACTTCTACTAACCAAAAAAAAGATGTCAGTCATTTGTTTTGAGAATCACTAGTCAAGCTTGGTGTTTCACTTTTTTCATCACTTTAAGGCTCATTGTGTCAACCTACGATTAAAGTGCATCATATTAAATGTCCATAGAGTTTCCTGTTTTATTTATTTATTTATTTTGTATATTTCTTTCAGGGAGCTTGTATAAAATAAATTAATCATAAAAAAAGGAAAACAAGTACCAGATTTAGCTACCAGCTAATTTCCATTTGCATCCCTGGGCAGGTAAAAAAAAAGAAAAAAAAAAGTAAGATGCATTTAAATAAATAAATATATAAATTTATTTATATAAATAAATTTACGCAGTTCGTCATTTTTTGTTTTATAGATATGTATCTTAGTTTTGTTTCTTTCCTATATCTTTGTTTTTTGTGTGCATTAAACTTTGAAACACTGGTTTTGAGAAGAGCTACAGAAATAATTCTGTTTACTGTGATTTGGACTGAGTGCTTTATATTCATTAAGAAAAGTTACTTTCTTCCACAATCACGTATACGACTGCCTGGTGAAGCAATACAGTATTTATTGGATTAAAAAAGAAGGTAAGCTGTGTTTTAGCCTTTACATTATATGTGCTTAACCCCACCCCAACTGCAGCACAAGGCTACAGGGATCTAGAAGCTTTGACTCTTACTTTTTACAAAACTGACCTTGGCAGCTGGGGATACACCATCAGGGCAGTAAATGCACAGACAGACAAATAGACTGGCTAATACTCAGCGGGCTGCAATATTTACTGGTCTGTAAAGTCAGCCTTGGAGAGAGAGGTTGTGTGTTGCCTCAGCATGTGTATCTGTGTGTGTGTGTACATGCATGTGTATGTACAGTTAGCATTTGTCTGTGTAAAAGAGTGTGAGAGTGTGCTACTGAATGCATGCATGTGTGTGTGTGTTTTATCAATCTAGTGCAGACTGTGCTGTCCAGCGGGGTGTGAGATGAGACAGAACGAATGACTTGCTACAGTGAAACACTAAACAAACTACTAATACACACACACACACACACACACACACACACATATAGGCACACAGGCAAAGGAGCCAAAGCAAAAAACCACGTATTACCATCCTTTCCAGTTAAACACCCATTTTTATTCTTATCTGTTGTGCCACACACACACACACAATCATTTAGCAGGACTGTGGTGTTATCAGAGTTCACTATTGGTCTCTATCTGGCAGGGGCCAAGCCAAGGGCGTCGATTTGGCATGGACGGAGGGGACACGTCCCCACCAATATCCAGCGATTATTGAATTGTCCCCACCAATAATTTGATCGCTTCTTGTAAAAAAAAAACAACAAAAAAAAAAAACGATAGAAAGAAAAAAAATCGATCTGTCAGCGTCTCAGTCACCCAGCGGTGCAGAAAGAGTTAAATTACGTTCTCTACTGGAGTCCGACCTCATGTGACAAATATGGCCAATGTGATTGGCTGAGCTTTTCAGGGAGCTCTGTTTAGTTTCAGCAGCGGCAAACCTGCGCTGCGAGGAGGAGAGGAGGATGGCAGCAACGAGGAAGAACGTGCATATAAGAAAGTATTTTTCAAAGAAACCTGTAAGTCACTTAAAGCCAAGTTCACTCATGAAATGTGTCCGTCATAATAACGTTACAGGCTATGCTAGGCTTTGGCCCACATCAGTCTAAAATTGTATGCAACCATGAATTACGTGTTTTGGACACTAACTGCACAACAAGCAGCTCTATTAGTTATCTCAGTCTCAGAGCAACATGTCTAATTTTGATTGAAACTGTAAGAAAAAACGGCAGCCTCGAGCAAGCCAGGATATTAGTTTAAAGAGGCTGTTAGAATTATATGTCTCTACGTTAAAATGTTGGTGACACAATAATTTCATCCTAGTGGCACTGACATATTCATAGGGTTAATTTTTGAGACAAAATATCATGAGGTAGTCATGATTTTGCAAATATTCCATACCACTTATTGTAGTGCAGTTTGCACTACAATTGTTTGGCTGCTGATGTAAATTGATTGATTAGTGTAGATTTGACAAAGAATCTGAATTGTCTCACTTTTTATATGGCACGAATCAATGTGTTATTTTATCAATATGTCCTAGTGCAGTCAGAGGGGAAAAGCCAGGGCCAAAGGTGAGGCACATCAAGCACAGAATAATAATTTTGTGGTCATCTTAGATGAGTTTTATGGACAAAAACCACCAGTTCATTTAGTGTTCTCTTAGTGCTAATGTATAAGAGAAGTTGGTGTACTATAACTGAAGTAATCGTGTTAAGATAAGATTACCTTTCATTTTGTCACAGCAGAAAGTGGACAGTGCAAAGTTATATAGCAAAAATTAGAATACAATAAGAATAATATACTGTACACAACTGTAAAGAATAGAATAAAATAGAATAAAATATACATTAGGATAAAAATAGAATACAAATGTTATATACACCTGAGTAAAAATACAACTTACAACGTCTTATGTGTGTTTGATCAGCTGCAAAAGTCTTTGTTGTGGAGTCTGACAGCAGTGGGGAGGAAAGACCTGCGAAATCGCTCCATCCCACATTTAAGTCCTTAAAGTCATATTCTTTTATTGTCTTGACTGTATTTGAAGCTATTTTTATTTTTGTATGATACCTGATTTATGTGGAATATGGCTGAAGTAAACTAAAGTCTGAAATACTTAGTCAGTCATTTGTTTAATAGTAATTTAACATTATATAATTCACATATAAAACTATGAATTGTAATTTTACATGTTTTAATAGCATGTAGAATAGCATATGTAGGCAAGTATATTTGTCCTTTTTTATCAAGAAGCAAAGACGAAAAGGAGAAAAAAAAAGAAAAAGGGCGGGGTTCGGTGGTTGAAACACCCGTCCCCACCAATGCCAAAACCAAATCTACGCCCTTGGGCCAAGCACTTGGACGTATAGGATGACAGAAATATCTGCAAATGGAAAACTAACCAGTTAGTAGCTGACCACTCAGCCTCACACGGTACACACTTACACACCACACGCTGTTAAAACTGAGTTAGGATCCAGTGTGGGAACCAGTAAAGAACAAGTCTTTAAGCCTACACAACTTCAACACACAGCTAAGGGTCAGACAGTCATCTGGAGCAGCAGTCACACTCCTGCCTGATCTGATAGCTTTGCTTTGCAGTGCATTTTGCTGCTGTGGTACAGAGAGACAGGTCACTACAAATTATGGAAACATAATGAAATTATGGCAACACTCCCTCACATGGTGCATGAAACTTAAATAACAGCCAAGTTGTTTTGGTGGTCCAGCAGCTTACCAAAAGTCTTTCAGGCTTAATTTAAGACTTTAATTTGTCATTTGTCTACATGTTTTTCAGTTACTTCACATTTTTTTTTTTTTTTACTATTTTCAACATTTATTGTCATTTCTTCTAAATTTTGGAACACTTTCTATCAAATTGTAATTACTGCCTTTGCACTAATTATTTAAACTGTGAGAGTTCTGCAGCACATCTGCAGATTCCTTTGAGTGTTTTTGTTCGGTATTAATGTGAGAAGCAATGTGGGCCTTTTCATTTTGCATGATGCAAACGCAACATGTTATTAACTATGAATCAGAGAACCAAACTGGGAACAGAGGCAAGAACTGTCTAAATGATATTCATTAAAACTGGCACATGATTCGCACAAAAACAAGGCCAGTGCAGCCAAAAAGAGACTACTGCGCCGCTGAAATCTGAAGCCCTTTCGCCTTCATGTGGTTGTATATGAAAAACAGGCAAATAGCAAAAAGAGCAAGGGAGGGTGTGTTGGTTAGATGTTAAAGAAATCAAAAACATACATTTTTTTAACAGTCAAGAGTTTTGTAGCAGAAGCAATTGAATTTGAACTCAAAGAAATCAGATTTTATTCACAGATTTCAAAAACGCAAATGGAAACTGTGCCTCTGCGCTGGTGACCAGAGATGTTTTGGGGTTGTCCTTCCAGTCTTTCCATTTGTACCTGATATTACTTGTCAAACTTCCGATAATTCTACAAATTTGGCAAAAATGTTCACCTGTACTCAGGTATGCACTTAATGTCAGGAATGCTCAGAGAGAATCGGAATATCTCTACCAAAAAAAGGTAACTTAGACTTAGAGGTGAAATGTTCTTTTTCTTGAAAGGTCACTGTGACCTCATGAACCACCCAATTATGACAGAACTTCACATAAATGGTGCAATATGACAGAATCATTATTCTGATACTGTTTTTAAATCCAAAAGGTCAAAGGTCAGCTACATGTAGCATCATAATTTTCTGCAGAAACACTTTGCTGGCTATTTTCAAATTTTCAACTCAGGAGCAGAAGGGGACATTGTGATCATATTTTTTCTGATACTGAACTAGTAACACTAATCTTTGGTGCCCACCAATGAAATTCCTTCAAGTTTCCATTATATGAGCGCAGGTTTGGCTCAGTTGGATGAGCAGGTGACCTTATACCGCATGGCTGAGAGCAGCCGGCGCGGGTTCAAGTCTGACCTGTGGCCCTTTTCCACATGTCTCCCCCTCCGCTTTCCTGTCAGTCTTCAGAGCATCTATCTAATAAAACTGAAAAACCCAGATATAAAAAATGATTCCATTATTACACATATATTTATACACACACTGTATTATAGGAGTTTACAGAGATCAGTGTAACTGCAGCTTTACTGATTGGAACAAGCATTCAACCTCAAGGCACCAATCCTTGTTCAGTATCATCATTAAAGACCTTGATATAGAAAGTGATGGAGAAAAACGCAACAATACAAATAATAAGGTTGCATTGATACACTACATCAAGGATATTAACTGGTTGTCAACACATCTGTTTAAATGATGTTTTCTGTCACCATTAAAATAGACTGAATTGCCACATCCACTTTCCTTTATAGGTTGAAGACATTGTAGAAGTCAAAATTTCTCCCAACTTGAAATAATGGCTCATCTTGCAACAGCCATACTGAGGAGTATTCTTTCATTAGTAAATAATCATAAGGCTTTTCAAATAAAACTGAAGGACTCAAGGACTGTTTTTCAATTGGATGAATAAGACATTCATTCATTCGCTTATTCCCTAAAAGTTTCTGATTGCAGACTCCTGCCACCCAAGGGTTTTGCTTATTTTGGATTTGATGCCAAAAATATGAACTCGACGGTGCTACACAGATCAACTCTGAATATTATTCAAATATATTTGACGTTCTCAAGTGACTTGTTTTAGTCAGGCTTTAAGTGTACACTTTCTAGACACATTTACAACAGTGCTTTTAAAAAAACCCAACTTTTTTGTTTTTTGCGTAGAAAACCAGCGCAGATCACACAGACTGCACCTCCAGGCAACAGCTCACCTTCACTGTGAGCTGTGCATCCAAATTTTGCATCGTAGCTGTGTGCAGCTTCAAGAAACACGAGTTATTGGTGATCAAGGGGATATTCTGGTGATCAGTCATTAGTGTTTATCATCGCCCCAATACACAGACCAGCTCTGGAGTCGCATACAAATCCACATGCGCTAATTGAAAAGATAAAAAGACGGCTAAAAAGAGACAGCAGATAAGGAAAGAAGTCGTTAAATTATTGACAAAAAATAGCAGTGTCTGACTGTTAAAAATCTATTAAGGTCTCCAGAGAAACTGTCTGCCTGCTGATATTTGTTTTGCTCCATTTGTTCTGTTTTTATTGCCTAACTACCCCGGGCCAAACCATCACAAGTGTCTAATGGGGGAGGTTGGGGAAGCGGCCAAGTTCAGTCAACACTCTGCTGCTGCCTTCCCAAATTTACATTCAGGAGCCATTTTCCTGGCTACCTAGAATTCAGTCCGAAGAGGTCTCTCTCTCTCGCCTTCCCTGTCTGTCTGTCTGTCACTCGCTCCATCTCTATCACTCACTACCTTATCACAGTCCACTCCATGGTAGAGTAAAAGGAGAGAAGTGGGGATGGAGGCTTTGGAAGGTTTCGAGGGGAGGAAGTGGAAAGAAGGAAAAGGTGAGAGACAGGGAGCGAGAGACTGACAGACTGAGAGCGAGGGGGTGGGGGGTACAGAGAGCTGTAGCTATCTGCTGAAATATTCATGTCGGTGCCAGCAGCTTTTCCATTCCCTGCTCAGCAGGGGGCTGCTGTTTGATACATCCATCGCCCTCTCTCTTTCTGCCTCTCTCTTTGCTCCCCCACTCCCCTCCTCCCCTCCCACCCTCTGTCTCTCTTAACTAGTGGGGCTAGTAGATAGTAAATGCTCTTTAAGAGATGGAAGGTCGCTCTCGCCGCCAACCTGGACAAAGCTTGCTTTCCTTTTGGACATAAACCAATCTGCAGTGAACAAAACAATCCTTCAAAGCGTAGCTTTCATACCTGTCTTCCAGGAAACAACCACAGTCATGGAGGAAAACATCAATTACATCAAAATGGTGCCGTTTGCTCTGCAGATTATAAACTCCTTTGAGGCAAATTAAGGATTTGTGTCACTGGGCTACATGTGTAAAACTGACTCGACATAGTCTGAATGGAAAAAGGTCCCAAAATGATGAGGTTTTACAGGCTAATGCTAGCTGCTACATAGCTGAACGATACATTATGACAACTGAAACTGAACAATCAGAAATCAGAAACACTGATCTGCTTATTTTATTCATAAAAAAGATTCTAAATGGATATTTCAGTTAATTTATGTTCATATAATCAAAGCCTTAAGCTTATATATTTATGACATGGGATTTTATTCAAGCTGCTCTCTCTTACTAGCTGTCTCTTCAATATGATCACTTTTTATGCCATTGCAGCGCTCCCGGCAAAAGAAGGCCAAGACAATATCTTAAATTAAAATTGTTTTTGACAAATATTAGAAGAGAACTTGAAGTTTCAGCCATTTTAAACAATATCACGGTCCCTTGTTACACCCTCACAAGTAATTAACATCGAGTCGAAAAGGTGAAAAGCAGACATGGCTTCCTCTCAGGGATTTTCTAATTAGGGCCGTGCATTTATTATTTCACACCGAGCTCCAATCTCAAATAGCTACTGGCAAGTTGAGCCTCACGTCTCAATTATTTACTGAAAAATTACTGTCAGAGCAGTTTTTACTTTAGCCAAACACATATGGACAGCAGCGCTCACAGGTGAGGAGAGAGTGAAAACTCGAGGTGGGGCCAGTGGGGAAATCAAGTCTTTAAAAGACAAAAACAGAGTGATGGTGCTAAGAGTGCAGAGGTGGATGAGATAGCTGAGCGCTCTGGTGAATCTCAGACTAACATTTGTGTCAGAAGAATATGTATGAGAAGGAAAAAGGAAAAATGTTAAGATCGAAATGAATTCTGGTAGACGGACGAGTCACATGACAGCCGAACTTTTTGAAAGAATTTAATTAATACAGTGCAAGTCTAATTAGAAATGTTTACTGGCACATGATCCTGTTCTGGAGGCCTTTCCACAGGGAAACACTGATGAAGACAAAACCCCCCCCAAACCCAGCAGTTACGGTCTCAGAGGGCGAGGTTGTGCCTTTCGGGGAATAACCACATCATTTTATTTAGAACTGATGTCAGGACTGGTGGTTAAACAGGGAGGGGCTGCTTTTATGGTTACACCGGGTATGTGCGTGTGCATATATGTGTGTATGAATGTGTGCATGCATTTCACCATAACATGTGTTGGAGGATGTGGCAGATGTTGCAGAGGCAAGGATTAGTGTGCGTGTGTGTCTTTAAGTGTGTGTTAAAAATATCTTTCCCACAGCGGGAAGCCACAGTGGCCAATTACAGCGCAGCATCTGGGCTAGCACACAATTATTAGTGCACGCGTGTGAGTGTGTGTGTTTCTGTGCATGTGTGTGTCTGTTTACAGAGGGGTTGTGGAGGTTCAGGCGGAGTTCAGGTTATTCACATCTCAGGATGTAGAGTTTCAGTAAATGGTGCAGCGTGTGTGCAACAGTGGTGCGGCTTTGTGTCACAGCGGCAGAACCTAAACACACACCACCACGAGGACGACGGAGCTGGGGAGAATTAGAGGCACGGAGATGAGTAAATATGGAGAAGCAATGGAGACAATGATGAGAATGGAGAGGACACTGCAAGGAAGTAAGGGCAGGAGAGAAAAACCAAATAAAAGCTCTAACATCTCCAGCAGAGATATGATACATTGCTCTCTTTTCTCTTTTTTTCCCTTCCACACTCTCAAAAAAGAAGGCAGAGCGAAAATACAAGCCCAGCAACAAAAGGTACAACTCTGCACATTTTTAGTGTGTTGCATAATTCCCTCTGGAGTCAGTGGAAAACTAATTCTGTTTGTTTTATTTTCTCATTTTCAATTAAACCGCTCTAAGATTATGATTACTTTTCAGACTGAATGTTTTGGATGCAGGTAAGCCGGTTGTAGGCCAGACTTCACCTGAATTTCATTCAAATTAATTAAATTGCTAGAGGCGGTTGAAATGAAACAGCAGTTGCAAAGTTTCTGCCCAGATATAGTAGCAAATTAATATTTTCCTTCAACAAGTCTTTTTAAACAAATTATTTATGCTGCTTTACTTCCAT
This sequence comes from Oreochromis niloticus, assembly GCF_001858045.2. Taxonomy (NCBI): domain Eukaryota; kingdom Metazoa; phylum Chordata; class Actinopteri; order Cichliformes; family Cichlidae; genus Oreochromis; species Oreochromis niloticus. The sequence goes on along the minus strand of NC_031976.2, from coordinate 11,512,353 downwards.
TAATTATTGCAGTCATATTGGGTGTTTTTTGAGTACTTAAGCTTAACAACACAAAATCTGATAATAACACGGATAGACTTCATTCTGTCTCCACAGCTAACACTGCCATTAATTAAACGAGATAATATCCAAGTCTAAGGTGATCAGAAACCTCCTAAAAGGAGGGAAGTAATCAATAATCACCTGTGGCCTTGTGGTGTTTCAGGGAGCTAAAGGAGAAGCTTTAACAAATTTAACTGAACAACTTTCAAACTGACTAATCACATCAGCTTATTGATAAAAAGAAATTATTATAACGCTGGCCAACTATGTCATATAATTATTGATTACATCCAGTGCATGTGTACTAGCTTTTCTGGTATTACAAGGTTTGTAATGTGTAGAAGATATTAATTAAATAATTACAATTTTTGCTCATTTTGCAAAATTCTTACTCACAAAACATGAAAATTAAAATTCACCCAGGTAAAGAAAATCCCATTCATGCTGGTCAGTACATTACAAGCAGTGTATTGTGACAATGTGTTATTACAAATGCTAGTAGGGGGACAAATGGGGGTTTGGGATGCAGAGTATTAGGGGAACGGTAAAAGAGTTAAAGCAGCAAATGGAAGTTGGATAACTACCACAAATACCTTTAGAGCAACAACAGCTGGTCATGTCACCAGTCATGGTTTCCCCACGTGTGTGGCTGAGGACAGTGTCCACTCTAATGTGAGCACATTGACAGTAGCTTCCATTATTCAGACATTCAGTGCAGACGCTGTGCTGACAGCACATTTTGCAATGCACACCTTAGCTCCAAAGCTTGCTTTTTGCATGCTGTATACAAGAAAACATTGGCTCTGTGGATTCACGAATACATTTCACGTGTGTGCTATGAAATGGGGATAAACTCACAGAACTAAAGTGATGATGCACTAAAATAAAACCATTTGTGTAAGTTTTTACTCATGTGCACAACAATATTCAAGAAATAATTGAGAGCATAACTTGAAATTAGTAAATGACATTCTGATTGTATTTCCATTTTTAATTAACAGACTGAAAGTGAAGTGACCCCAAAGCTATTGTGATAATTAGCTCTTAGACAGCTCATATAGAAAATCCATTGTCCTCAAACAAATACTAATGTGCTTTTGTGCCCACATCTGTCAATCCTACAGTACACACAGAAAAAGCCTCCACTCACTGTTAGTTTTATTGTTGTACTGGCTACATGTAGTCAGTGACTAGCTCAAAGAAGAAAAGAAAAGCTGCCCCATTGCTTCAGTAAACGTAGATAGACAGAAAGAGTAATGCAGAGTATAGATTGCTGCAGTGGATATATTGCTGTTCGGAGCAGAATGTGCCCAGCAGAGCAGAATTAGTCTATCAACTAGCATAAGATAAAGCTTGAAAATATCCAGTCAGATAATGCACGGTCCCAGATATTGACTGCAGCAGAGCACCACAAAGCATCCTAATGTGAAGGTTATTGGTCGATCTGTTTGCATCGGATGTTGGGGAGGGAGAGCTTGGGATCCAACCCAATGAACCTCATCCTCCTCTCCCTCTTTTATTCTGTTTCCCAAGAATCTCGTTGACTTGTTATTAATTTTGGCTTCATTTGAAGCCACCTGGTTATTCCAGTCACTTCTCTCCAATCACAGATTCCATTCTGGAGGGAACAGCTGCAGGAGCCAAAGACAAACATAAGGCGTACAGTGTGTACGCTTGTTTTATTTGGACAAAGTAGAGTATAGAATTGTTGGTAACATTTCCATTTAATGACGCTGGTTAGAAACTTTATTTGCTTTCCTTCTAAAACGCAAGCATGCCTAAGGGGTGCATGCTTCTGTGGGGAGAAAGCATTCATTTAACCAAATAGTGTTACCTTGACCGTACGACACAATAACGACAACAAAGAAAAATATGTGTTGAACAAGAAATCTACACACTCAACATGCAGACAATTAACCAGCCCAGTGAGCCTTGTTGGAGCTCCACCTTGTGCCTTTTGTCCCTGTGCTCTGCTATTTCCTCCGAGGCAAGGTTTTCTGCCTGTCTATGCATAACTACTGCCCCCCTGTGGTCAAAGTCATTCACTCACTTGTTTTACTGCACTGCAGCAGACCCACACTCAGTGTAGAATAAAACAGGTCTAATTAGATCCTAAACCTTTCTTCTTTCTGAAAGATAAGAATTTAATCAATACAGCTTCAAGATTTCCTGTTTAAAAGCACCTTCTACTCACTCGTGTACTTATTGCTTGTACATTTCAGCATTTGTGCTCTCCTGTGCTCTATGTGCAGAAGACACAGGAAAGAGTTTTTTTCATTAATTCATTTACAGGAAGTTAGTCTCTGATAAGTTTTGTAGTATATTATTGTGCTTACTATGCACTTTACATACTTTATGAGACCACAAGGAATTTGCCACTGGTAGAATTGCAGTTCTTTTTTGGTTTTTCTAAGATACTTGAAATTGTCTAGTGAACTAGCAAACATTTTAAGCATTAAACTAATCCTTGTTTTCGGTTGACGAATATCGAATATTTATGAAACAAAAAAAAAAAGATTATTTTTTTGTGGTTGATCAGTTCAAGCAAAAACTCAGAAAGAAACCATCGATTTGTAACATAATGTATCACGACTTAATATAAACATTAACATGCCTGATGTCTGGGGATTAAAGTGGGATAAGGCATGTGGTGGAACCCCAAGTTCAAGTGCAGCAGGGGAAAAGAATTATATAGAAATAAGTCACATAACTTGTTCAGTGAGCTCCAGTAAGTTTTTCATTGTGTACAGACTCATCTGCACAGCTGATATGTGCTGCGACTGCTCGGAGGCTTCCTGTTTTTTGTGGATTGAGTGAACTGAATTCAACAAGATATCAGATGTTACACAAACTGTGTGACTAATTTCCAAACCCCTTAACCATGAACATCACAGCTGTCCTGCGAGTTCAGGATTGTGCATCACTGTAAACTTCATCACAATGCTGCAGACCAAACAGTTCAGCCTGGCCCGTAGTGTACTAAAGTGCTTGTTTACTTAGTTTCACAAATCTTCAGAAACACATTGTGTTTAGGTCCAATATCTGATTTAAGAACTCTAATAATGAACTGCAACTTTATGAGAAAGATTTACATTTCTAGTTTATAAAATGTTACTTGCTCAGCAGGCCTTAAGTTTTGAAAATAATCTCCCACCTTCCTTACCTGTACCGCCTTACATGTTTCCGCATCTCTCTGTGCAACACATTAACTTTAAAAAAAAAATTTCTCTCTCTCTCTGGAGTCCTTCATTGGAGAACTCATCACATCAACTCATCTGCCTGCCCACCCCCTGTGACTCTGTTCGCTGGCGTAAAAACAGACTAGTGGCCATCATCCAAGGATCCTTCCTGGATAAACAGGAATCAACCTTAGTCACGTCAAATTTTATCCATTAAAGTGGTCTTCCAGTTTGCTTTAGCCCCTGATGACAAGACTTGTCAGTGCCCCCTCTTTCACCCCCTGCACCACCCAACCATCAGCCCAGCAACCCATCATAAGTCCCATTAGGATATATATTCCCCAGTTTTTGTTTTTCTAAATTACAAGAACTGATGAGCTTGAAGCCTAAATCACAAACTCTAGCTGTATTCTGCTACAGTCATTTCAGATTACAGTTGTCTGACTGAAACACACCTAAGTGACTAGAACAGTGGTCCCTCACACTGCTCTTCTTGCTATCAGCATCATATAGGCTGGGTGATAGTGGCTCAAGAGTTGGCAGTTTGTCTTATAATCGGAAGGTTGCCGGTTCGAGCCCCAGCTCCGACAGTCTCGGTCGTTGTGTCCTTGGGCAAGACACTTCACCCGTTGCCTACTGGTGCTGGTCAGAGGGCCCAGTAGCGCCAGTGTCCGGCAGCCTCGCCTCTGTCAGTGCGCCCCAGGGTGGCTGTGGCTACAATGTAGCTTACCATCAGTGGGTGGATGGGTGGATGACTGAATGTAGTGTGAAGTGCTTTGGGGTCCAGAGGGACTAAGTAAAAGCGCTATACAAATACAGGCTATTTACAATATAGTATCATCAGGACAAAGCAGTCGTTATCAATATGTCCTAGAGCACATTTCACACAGTTTTAATCACCTTAAACTATGAGTTATCTGTTTCCTTCCAATCTACACCACGTCCTTTTTTTTTACTGGACACAACAATATAACGACAATTAAAACCATAAAAAGAATCTTACTCAGCACCAGTGTAAACTTTTAAAAAACCCTAACACAGAGAAAAAAAGTCTTTCTTGAGTCAATCAGATGAGAAGAGACAATGGCATGCTTGTTTATAGTATTGTTTCATAGATGGGTGTCCTTGCTGGATTCCGGGAAAGGAACAAAACTTCCTCTGCTGCAGTCGCAGTCTCAGTGAAAGCAGACAGGCTCGCTGTGTGAGTGCATCATGGAGAGACCTGTTGCCGCGTCGGTGCGCAGGAGTCCCTCACTACCAGATTACAACACCTCAACCTCCACCTTGGCCTTTGACCAGCATTTCACTACAACTCTCAAAGGAATTCTCCTCCAGGCTGAGATAGTAAGTGTTACTTTTGAGTTTATGATCCTTGCAGATTGTACCATTATCAGCAGTGCTAAAATCAAGCTAATGACCAGAAGCAAGTGATTATTCATTCAGGAATCCTTGTCAGGAAGGGCGGTAATTTGGATGTTAACAATAGACATTAATAGAAATATAAAGCAACTTACAGTTATGGTAAAAGTGTACATTAATAGCACAGGCAGCTTGAGACTATAGACAGCTTGATAAGTGCTTGTTTTAAGACTCGAAAATGGGCCATATAAAGACAAGTCTTGAGTTATGTTTTAATAATGATTGTTTTTCTAGAAGTTTTTCTATTTACACATTTTAAAGAAAAGCTATATTTCCCTTGAATGTTTTATGCACAGTGAAAATAAAACTGAGTACTGTTTCTATGAAAATCGGAAGTTGACCAAAAAACTTCAAGCAAATCAACTCTTCCTCCTTTTTCTCCCTCTTTGTCCCTCTTCCTTTCTAAATCAGCTGAAGGAAAAAGTCAGGATAGCCTTTCTCTAAATACAGTCTGGCTGTCTGCCATTCAGAGGCTGGGAACGCCAGAACTAAAATAATCTGATTTGAAACCATTGCAACAAGGTTGTTAAAAAAAACCTAACAACATTCTGGTTGGGTTTATGTTTGCAGATTTAAGAAACTGTTCCGTGACCATACAGATTGGCATATAAGTTGCAATTTTAGATCTATTAGTTGCAGATAAAACTTGAAAATGAAACCATAGGAGCTCCTCTTTAACTTCAAATCCTGACCTTTGGCTGAGTGCAGCAGGTGCACTGAACCATTTCAGTAACACAACAGGTTATTTTGTTAAGTTCCCGAGAACTAAATGATTTGATTTCAAAGGAAGCCAAAACAGCTCACAGTCATGCTTCACACCAGAAAACAGTTTCTTCCTGTGATATGAAACATCCAGCAAGAATCTTTTGTCGTGGAGGGGAAGGGTGGGGATTGGAATAGTGTTGGGAGGAAGGAGATTTAGTTACTCACAACCACAGCACTCACCCACTCACTGAGATGGAGAATGCTGGGTGTTGAATCTTGACATTAAAGCGATTAAAGTGACATGAAATACAGTTAGAGTTATGGGGTTTAATGATTTTTGACTTAAAAAAAGCTGAAAGTCTACACATCTTGAATCCATTGTGGTGCTGTAACGAGACAAAACTACAAAGCGTCATCTTTGGCCAATGAATTTTCAGTCCAACTACACGCAATTTCTGGGGACATATCTTTATCATACATGAATTCAAAAGATACAGAGAAGGATTTGAGCTTTAGCCAGTATTGACTCTGTCTGCTCTCCTCCCCTCTCTTCTAGATATGTGGCATGTTAGTGTGGATTCTGGTTGGGGGTACAGATTATTTCCATCTGCCTGCTCTCTGCTGGGTGATGTTTCTTTCCATCTTGTTCTGGATTCTAACAGTTAGCCTGTTTATAATTTACCTCACTGGAGTCCACAACAGGATACCACATGTCCCCTGGACCACACTGGTAACTCACAAACACATGCAAATACTGCACAAACGAGCTGCTTTACTCTTTTTGATAAAAACTGTTTTCCAGAATTTTGTAAATAGTTTTTAAAACCTGTAATTCTCTTTGTCTCTATCAGTCACTGTGCATTAACTGCATTGCTACTGCACTATATCTCGTGACGGCAGTAGTAGATGCTCTCTCCGTCAACCAGGACGTCAGGGGGCGACACAACTATAACTGCTGGGCGGCATCAGCGGTAAGAGCACCTACTATTTTTTAAAGACAAAAAAGAAAGAAAGAATAGCAGAAAGCTATAAATGCAGCATTTCTACAAACACAGCGACTGTAACTACCATGGAGATTATTGGTCTAAAGTCTTGTTTTGTTTTGATAAGACAAAATACACTTTTATATCTCAAATGTTAGAGCTAGATCAGTAAGCATAACTTAAATAAAGTAAATTAAATTAATAAAATATGACAAAATAAGTAAAAATAGAATAAAACGCTGTGTAAAAAGTCAAATATGATACAGTACAATGCATTATTTTACCAAAGTCGCTTTAAAGATGGCAGCTGATTGTAAGTGGTCACATGCCTGAGCCGAGTCATCTCAGCAACCATTTCAAAGGCACCAAAATTACAAGTTCAATACACACAACTGCTGTTTTCCCCAGTGTGACTGTAGCATAACCCCACTTTTAATCTGTACATTAAGTCACCTGGACGGTGTGTTAACTTGGTGCTCAGCACTGAAACTGATAAGAAAGCTTGACCTGAAATTTTCTTGGTATTTCTCCACCAGAACTTTATATTCCTAAAATGGAAAGATTTTAAATTTACATGTATGTGGGAACATAAATAATGGGCTGTACTGTAGACTGTTTCTGGGTGCTGTAAATGGAAGTGAAAAAATGTATTCATTATATATATATGTATATATATATACACACAAATATTATATCCAAATCTAACTTCAGCCTGTTTTTGTGTCTGTTTTGTTTTCCTTTTTTTCTCATCTCTTCGTTCACCTCTCAGTTCTTTGCATTTCTGACCACACTTTGTTATGCAGGAAGCAGTTATCTAAGCTACCGTACATGGAAAACCACAGAAGAAGAGCAGTAGCGTCATTGCCTCTTTTCTTACAGCAACATCCTTCTTTTCTCTGTCAACACGAGCTTTTGTGAATTCTGTGACCAAATTCTAACGAAGTAAAGTTCAGTAGAAAAATGAAAAACTTGCTGTGACGGAGCAGCCACTTGTTTTCAACATGTTTAACCTTGTTTGTGTGATGCAGCCGTGCAACCAGTGGTCTACATACAAGCAGTTTGAGAAGATAAAGCAGTGAAGGACGTAACACAAAAATGAACTGAACCATGTGTACCCATGTGTACAAAGTGCGTTTGTTCTAATACCGAAAATGCTTTTTATTTTGTGTATTGATTTTTTTCTTGATTGCCACCAATTCCCAAAAAGATCAAGTCAAAAACCTGCTGCTCACAAAACACTGAACATTATACAACTCTATCCTTCAACCATTAAGCATAAATAAAAATGGTAAAATCATTTGTATAAGCTTTGTGTGATTTTGATTAAAAGTGCAAAATGTCACAGCTTCTTCACTGCTGCAGATGCAAAATGGTTTTCACTGATGTCTTTTCATTCAATACCCAAACCCCCCCCAACTGTCATTAGCACATATTATATATTTAACCCCAGCAACAAACTAAACTTAAGTTTGTTCACAGCAAAACAGTAAACCACAGACCTAATCTCAAAAAAGAAAAAATACAGTGCACCCACTCTGCAATTTTCTTAAGAGATTTTTTTGTTTGATTTTTAATCAGTTCAGTTTTATTTATATAGCAACAAATCACAAAAAGAATAATCAGTGTTTCTGTCTTTCATTAATAACTTTATCTGTATTGCTGCCTTAATGAGTGAACACCACTCCCCAGTGAGCTCCCAGGGATGTAATCCCATTGCCATTGAATCGTCCGCTCAGCAGTCTGAGCTCTGCATCAGGGTGGTTCGGGTAGAAGTTAAAGGAGCCCTGCAATGCAGAACCAAAGGTCAACACATGATGATGAGTATTAGCATTGCACATGTCAACAAAGAGGAAATGTAACCAGTAAATGTAACCAGACCTGAGTGGGCTGGCCGACAATCAGAGAGCGCCCTCTGGAGGTCCCAAATATCACCTGATAGATGTAGTTGTTATCAAATTTCCCAGAGATCTGAAATGTAGGCAAATAAATAATTTAAAATGGATTAATGATATAGGTGATGATGAAGCGAGTAGAGTAGAATACAAAGTAATTAAATTAAAAACTATACACCACAAAAAAAATAAAAATCTGTCAATAAATATCAAATTAAAATAGGTTAAATGATTAAAGAACTCTTCACATGGTTATAATGTGAAGCTAATATTTTAGCATCAAATGTCTCTGACCTGATCAATGGCCTCTCCATCAAACAGTTCCATCTCTTGTGGCGTGTCATAGATGCGACCGACCACGTCGGCCCAACTATTATCGTAGCGGAGCTGAATCCTGGAGCGCAGAAACAAAAACAGTGCTGTGACGCATACGTTACAGAAGAGGAAGAAAGCGCTTTTTAATTTTGACTCTGTTTGAACTAGAAGTTTCTTTGGTCTGTCCATTCCCCATATTCTCCCTAAGCATATTTTCATTTATTAAAAATAATTAACCTGCAAGAATGCAACAAGTATTGTATGTCTAACTGTGTATGCAAACAAATACTAACAAATATGACAATTTTACAGTTTCAAAAACGTAGGTATAGCCTCAAAATAGAAATGTCACGTATTATTCAAGCCACAAACTAATATTTAAGATAAAATAAAAAAGAATGAAGACTAACCCTGTGATGTAGGCACCATATATCTCCCAGACCCGGATTGCTGTTATCCTGCCCTCTCCTTCTGTGGAAAAAGAGCTGCCACTGCCACCTCCAACATCGCGAGAGTAGGAGTAGTGGATAAAAGTAGCTAGACAAGAAAAAAGTAAATAACAGGAAACAATGGAAAATCTATTACAGTCAAAACTTAATTTTTTAAAGTGAAGTTTTATGAACAAATGCGTCAGTAGAGTTAGCAGAGTTAACTTCTTACGTTTTGCCAGACTGCTGACACAGAGCACAGCAAACAACAGAAGGGAAAACATTGTTGGTCCATCAGGTAGCCACAGAGAAGAGCGATGTTGTAAAATACAATGAGTTGAAGTGGAAGTGAGTGTTAGAAACAATGAAAAAAATGCAATCATTATCGATAGTTTGTTGTTTTTTCTGTATACATCTTCCCACTCTGTTCCAGCATATGAAAATAGCATAGCATCTTGCACATATAGCGCTGTGCAGTTGAGATTTTGGAGGACTGCACAGGAGCAAGGCTCTCGGTAGGCAAAGACATGCAAAACATACACAATGTCATATTTTGGAATGTAGCAAAGGTGATACCCTAAATGCAAGAAGCTAAGAGGCAGAGGCAGGAACAAACGAGAAGCTATTTGTTTAATATGGACTGATTGTAACATACATAGAAGTAAAACCAAAAACAAAGGGAACAACACTGAGGAGCAGAAAGAAAGCGACAGCCAGGTACACAGGAGGAACCAATCAGGAATAACCAGACAAGGAAGTAAAATCAGATACATGACACAAAGGACAATAGATACCAAAATAAAACAGGAAGTAACATGACAAAGGAACATCTAACAGAGACAGGGACACTTGTCATGACATGATACAAGAGAACATGGGGAGATAATAAATTGAAACTCAAAGAAATATAAATATAAAAATAAATTTAAATATAAATATAAATACATATATAGCACACAGCAGAAACTAAATTGCAAAAAGGCAACAAGATTAAACCTAAGAAACATATTATTATCATAATAAAACAACCAGAAAATAGCTGCTGTGTATAAAGCTGTGTATAAAATAGAAATCTCAAGGCACAAAACCCACGGTCCATGACACACAATCACAGCACCACGGCTTCTGGGCTCATGCCTGCTGGGCTGTTGAGTCCGCGTCCGCAAAGGAGTATGATCAAGGCATTACATATCAAAATACTCTGATTTTTAAGGAACTCAGCAATGATGAAAATTTTTTGCATAAATAAAAATAACTTCAAATATTAAAAGTCGAACCTTTTCTGCTCTAATAAATCATAAACATGCAGATAGTGGCTTGAGTCTCCTGAGGCTGTCTCTCTCCCTCAGTATATATTATCTCTCTCTCTCTCTCCCTTTCTGTCACACACACACACCCATCCACACATGCACACACACACACACATGCACACGTTCCTAACTGAATACCACAAAAGCAGTCTTGCTTCTATTTTCTACCTTAAGGTTCCAGGAAGAGAAAAATATTTGATCATTACTGGAAAGACAGTTACTAAATGACATGAATATGTGTTTCATAACCATTTTCACTTACATTCACACTTATGGACATTTTAAAATCACCAGTTAACCTAACCCCACTAACTGCATGTCTCTGGGCTGTAGGAGGAAGCCGTAGTACTCAGACAGAACCGAGTTTGTAAGTTCTAACGAGATTAAAAGTCAATATTTTGTGTGACCACCTTTATTCTTCAACATATCCTGAACCCTGGGAAAGCTTTCTTGTAATTTCCTTAAGTAGTCATCAGGAATAGTTCCTCCTTCTTCTTGAAGGACATTTAAAGCTCTTCTTTGGATGTTGGCTGCCTTTTGTTCTATTCTCTGTCAAGATGATTTCACGGTGCCTCTGTAACGCTGAGGCTTTTCCTTTGAGAAGCAAAATATAAAGAAATGAGAGGTAGCGCAAGACTTTTGCATAGCACTGTAGTTTTGAAAGCAGATCCTCTCATGTGCTCCAGACAACTCCAGGGTGGCAACCTCAGTTTTAGATTCACTCGTCTGACTCCCTGCTCTCAACTCTTCCTTTTACCTGTGTCTGGGATGGATTCCTGGATTGGCCTCAACCCGACTCGATTCACCACTCTTGCTGAAATGACCATCAGGGCTGTTTTCCACTTTTCCTTTTCCATCCTAAATGACCTTGGGTCCAGTGAAGCCAGCAAATCTGTGTCTTTTTCATATGATTTATTCCATGTTAAACTGTTGGTCCTATCCTTGCCTATAAAGATTTCTGTGGATTGAGAAGTAAAAATAGTTTTTCCAGTAGAACCAGTCAAAAGCATGCCTCAAACCTGTGGAATTTAACTTGTGTTATTCCCTCATCTTAATGACGGTTTTTACATATGCTCAGCTCATACTCTATTTCATCAACTCACTTATTATTTGTATTACGAACAACTTGTTTGTAATACACACAGGAGCTCATGGCTGTCACTCAAAGGCAGGTTGTAGATCACAAAATGCCTTTTGCTATTCCCACACAGGGCTCTTTTCTTAAAAGTAATGCAGGATGCTACTCATTTACCCCAAGGAGAAACTACTACTTGTTACATTACATTTGGGCCTGGCTGCTGGGTTGGGGTCGGCATTCACTCAGCTTTAACATCACTCTGGGTTCTTGGCTAGTTTAATGTTAGCATGCTCGCTGTGTTAGCAATAAAATTATTATTAGCAATAAAATGTGGAAAATGTAATTCCTGTTTAAGGAATTCAGGGCAAATCTCATCCAACCCTCAGGCGCTGCCACCAAGGGGTTGTTTAATTTCCTCACTGGCCTCATCTGCAGTAATGAGGGATCATCTCCAGACTCTGCTTCCTCTACAGGAGGTGTGTCAATGAGACTGAGGAGATTCTTGAATGACCGTAAGCACAGATGACTGTCTGAACCCATTCGTGACCCAAAGGCACAGAGAGACAACCGTCTCGTCCACCAGGCAACACCCAGACATACAGGCGGTGAGCCAAGACAATCTCTGAATCTTTTTCAAATACGCATGAAGGAGTAAAGCCAGTCACACTGTCACGACGGGGCTCACTGGGGTGTATAAGAATTGGACCCAAAAAGCAGATACGGATATTGTGGCTGAATATCATAAACATAAAACAAGGGAAAAAACTAAACTAAAACCTATACTGGGATAAACTAACATTATTCATGAAAACTGTGACAAAAACATGAACATGAATCAGGAAGGAGCAAGAAATAAACCTGAGACCTGGAGAAGACAGATGACTTAAATACACAGAAGGATAATCAGGGAAGTGTAAATACCTGGGGAGACACAGCTGACACAAATAAACAAGATGCCACAGGGGAGAGTAAAACAAAACACACTGAACATGGAAACACTAGACTCTTCAAAATAAAACAGGAAACATGGAGAGACGTAGAGATGACAACACAAGCTTGACATTTAGAACATGAAACACAGACCGTACACACACACTATCAGTGATAGTAGTGAAAGGACCCTTTATTCGAAGACAAGTAGAAACACATGTTCTCAGTCTTGTATCACAGGTCACGGGATTGCTATCTTCCAGAGATGGGCATTAACGCATTACAAGTAATGCATTACTGTAATCCGATTACTTTTTCAGGTAACGAGTAAAGTAAGGGATTTCTATCGCAAAAAAAAGTCATTAGGTTACTGTTACTTTCCCGTAAGCACACTAAACCGCGATTTTGTTTGTCAGAGTGGCTCATCAAGAATGGATTATATGGAGTGCGGGAGAGAGTACGACCATGCAGCATTTAAGCTTGGAAGTAGTTACATTACTTTGAGTCTGATTCCGTAAAAAGTGACAGAAACATTAGTGCCCGCTGTACATTCTCTATATGGAAATAAAACTGCTTTCTACAGCGAAAAATTAAACTTCAAGTCTGAGCAAGGACCTAGCATGCTGCCACAGGAATGTGAAATTTACAGAGAAACCCCCGGATCCTCCCACTGACATGACCGCTGCAGCACCGGGGAAACCTCCACCTGCCCCATTCCTGCTAAACAGATGAAAATAGATTTAAGAGCGACAGGACTTAGTGCTGCTGAATCTTTCATTTTATTTATTTTTTGCTGTGTTACACTTGCATCAATTTGAAAAAAAATTATTTTATTTTATATGCTGGAATATGCAGAAATGTTCAACAAATTTCTTCAAGTCAAAGACTGTTGTATATAATGTAAATTTTAGTTGATGCAATGTGCATAAAGTTAACAGATTAAAACTCATAAAGCAAGTTTTCAAAAGAGACTTTTTCATTTGATTCAATTTAATATGATGGATTATGCAGAAAAAAACTAGAACTGGGCTGAAAGGTCTATTGCTTTATTATGTATTCAGGTTGTGTATCATTTTTTTAAAAAAGTAACTAAGCAATAAAGTAACTAATTACTTTTGAAAATATGTAAACCACAAAGTAACAGGATTAGTTTTTGGAGAAGTAATCTGTAATTAGTAACTAAATATTTTTTTCAAGTAACTTGACCAACACTGTTAACTACACAGAACAATATTCTAATATATATGCTGTCCTCTGCGTTTGCATCTTCATAGTTTGACAGGAGCTTACACTATGCACTTTTCTTGACTTTACTGAAGCTCCCAAAAAGTAATTATCATCTTACTATAAAACTGCAAAAAAGCATAAACATATTGCAAACATCATTACTGACAACACTGTTTCTCCACTTGGCACAGACCAAATGGTTTGACTTGAATACAAAAGGAAACAGATTTACTTCACACCTAAACATCAGTCATTTTGGCTGCAGTTACATTTGACCAGAACTAAAATATCAATCTTAAAAAGATTAAAAACACAGTTACTCAGTTTACTCACGGACAGATAGTTTCCAAGGCAAAAGTGGAAGAAAATAATCCACAGCAGAACTAGCTAGTCACACCACGTGATCTGCCATGGGTGACTACAACTGACTGCCAGAAGGTGGCACCGTGGTTCACAAAACCTCACAAACATTTAAACGCTCTCAGACTGAGAGCAGAACACTACATATGAGTGTGACTTTACTGTACGACACAATAGTTGATATACTTTGACATTATGCTTTTTCCTATGCATATGGTGTCAGGAATGAAATGCGACAGGAAGAGAATGAAATGACAATTTTCAAGACAGTAGTAAGACGTAAAATGAAAGTGGCACTGACAGAGATACGTAAGGCAGAAAGCTGGAGGTGGTAGAGTTGAAGCTATGATTTTTGTCAAGCGTGGACACAAGGGACTCTGCCAGAGGAAATGCTAATTACACATACATATAATACACATACTGTATACATCCTCTGGCCACTTTATTAGTTACACTTAATAATGGGTTGCACCGCGTTTTTCCTTCAGAACAGCCTTAATTCTTTATGGCAGAGATTCAGCAAGGTTCTGGAAAAATTCCTCAAAGATTTTGCTCCATATTGACATGATGGCATCACGTCCTTGCTGCAGTTTTCTCAGCTGCTCGTCCAAATGGATGCAAGTTTTTTTCCCCCATGTGAATCACTTATCTCCCCAGTAGATGCCCTCATTGAGCTTCTAAACAGAATATGAGCGGCTTAGCACATATCTTCATACACTGATGAGCCGTGTATAATGGTACATATTAAGGTACAGCTTTAGCCTGAATTTGTTAAATTATCGGAGCTAATTCAGCTTTGCTTTTGCTATTGTTGCTCATTAGATGCTGATATCCCACTGCAGAGGACTTATTTTTATCTCATGTGTGCTGAATTTGTTTAAACTACAAAAGCAATAACCCCCGTTATTTTTGATAATCATAATCAAACAAACCTTTTTCCAAGAAATAAATTTATTTAACATACAAAAAGTAATGATATTTTTTTATTTCATGTAAAAAAAACCAAAAAAACAGCACTTTTTTCAATAATTGGTCTGAACAGGTTTTTGTGCTGTTGCTAAGAAAACCATCTAACATGGAATAGTTTTAGAATATACAACATTAGATTATAATACATAGAATCTGCAGACATTGAATCAAGGAATCTATGTTATGAAGTAAGTGATGATTCATTTTAAACATATATTTTAAAGCCATCTCTCCATTTGTTAGTTTATGGTAATTTGATTGCAGACACATTTTAGATCCGTCTTGACCTTTTCAAACAACAGTGTTACTGCTCCCAGCACCACTGCTTCTCAGATAGGTGCCAGTACTTTACCAAATCCATTGAAAAACCCCAAATGCGGAGCTTAGTTATGAAACAGCGTCTCTCCTTGTGTTCACTTTGTAATAATCTCAGTTGGTTTCTGGGTAAGTAGGCCCTGTTCTTAGCAGTGAGCAGAGATTTCATAATTGCTTCCTAATTGTTTAACTGTTATTAAAAATATACCTCCTCGGTGTATATAAATAATGAAATGTATAAAACTGTTTGATAAAACTTCTATATAGGGGGTTTTAGTTAAACAACAAATTTATTGAAGATAAATGCAAACAATAGCATTGTCTTGTGAACTCCACATCCTTTTTTAAAGACAAAAATTTAGGGACTATTATGTTCAGAGTTATTTTTAATAATAATATTTCCCAGACAGGAAATTATGCAACAGCTTTCAGAGGCTGGGAACTTCCAGTGGCCTGAAAAATAATCCTCGTTCAGCAAGAATTTACTGGGAATAGATGTGTCCCTAAAGCAGCTTCATAGTGGACGGTGACCAGTATTTGCCAGTAGTTTCAGTCTCACATATGTTTGAAAGGAATCCCAGCAAAACAGAGTTTTATTAGATGCTGGATTCAACATGCATATTTCATTCTTGCTTAAAATTTTTGAGGTGTATCTTTTCACTTTTCTGGCAAAACATATTGATTTGCAATCATGCATCTGGATGAACACATCATACTTCTGGAAAGGCACTGTGCAGTACTGGAACTTAAGCAAGGATGATGCAAAAATGAACTTTTGCATGTAAGAAGACTTTCTCAGCTGTTTTTTTTTACTCCACATAATGACACACTTTTCCTCTGATAAGCTTTTGTGAGTTTAAACTGAGTGCAGTAACACCAATACTGTATGTGAACTGCGTGCAGTGATAGTGGAGCAGAATGAGCTGGCAGGATAGTGAAGCTGGCTTTTGACTTCGAGTCTGATACGGGGGATGTGTGTCCCCCACACAAAGAGGAATAAATTTCCAAAGTTTGTTCAGCTCTGAGTCAGCGTTACAGTAGGTCACAGACCCACACAGATTCCAGACCACATAACCCTAGGACATACACCTTTAAACTTTAATATTAAATATAGTATAGTATGTTTTTAATGTTTAAACAAATTAAAAACACAATTGCCCTGCTTATTAAACTTTTATATTTGAGAGGTTGACTCTGTAGTTCTAGTTTCATATTACTGTTTTACTGAGCAAATGACTAAACAAGTACGTTCTTTACATATCCATGCTGCACTTTATTCCTACTGCATTTTAGTCATTAATGTACCTGGCCTTCTGCGACATTGAAGCTGTTACTTAGACAAAAAAACCCCTTTAGATTACCTAACTCACTTAACAATGTAAACTGTTGCAGCACTTTTCCACTGGGTCATTAACTTGTAGAAAGATGCGTGTAGTTTTTATGGCTGTCTGTAGAAGACTGTACTGTGACAGCAAAAATTGACAGGGAGCACAGAGGTGGCCTTGGATTCTGCTAAGTAAAGTGCAATCTGGTCTAAAGTGCAAAAAATGTTCACTCTGCTAAGTAAGTATTGGTTTTGGCAGGCCACCAGAACCTGTTAGCCTGAATGCAGGAAAAGAGCCAACCTTTGAAATGAACTCTAGCAGACTGTAGCACAGGCAGCACATAGAAATTCAATTCAATTCAATTCAATTCAATTCAATTCAATTCATATAGGTCCCAAAAACAACAACAGTTGCCTCAGTGATTATTTGCAATGAATTTCTAATGAGATACAAAATGAAAATTGCTGTGAGTGTGCATCCATAATGTTTCTGCATATTCACACAGGCATTATGCACATAATGGAGGAACTGATCACTTGTGCATGTCTAAGTAAAATGTAAATACTCTCTAAGTCTTTAGAAATAAGCCACACGACGACGCCAAACAATTTAGAACAAAGGGTGCGACAAAGATGACATCAAGGTCTTTCTGTTGACCCTTAATGACGAATTTTGACACCTCGATATACATCAATAAAGATGTGGTTTGACAACTGTTAGAACAGGTTTTTCAACAGTAGCTGCTCAGACAGAAAACCACTCTCACTGATATCTCAGTTGTTTTGTTGTATAAGCACGGTATATATGAACAATATATATGATTTCTTTTTTATAACACGTCATCTAATGTTTGTTTTGATATTTTAAAAAGTAAAATTAACAGCAAGACAATTCACTTGAATTTCAGACTTTAAGTAAGCAAGAAATGACGCATGTTTTCTCTCCTTTCATTTTTTAACCACAAACATTTCCCAGACATTGACGCCCCAACTGCAGAGGAAATCTCACTTTGGTTTCTTTTTGTTCATTGTGCTCAGTTGCTGTAGACTGTAGCCTTTTTTAACCTCTGTGCCCATTAGTGTGGTTTTGCATGTAGGTCAGTGGAAGCTGTACTCATAGAAACATCACTGATTAACCTTGAGTTGGGACACCTAGACCCATTACACTGTCATCAGCCTTAAACCTGTCCTTTATCGCCTGTTACATCAGAGTGTCATTAAATGCAGTTAAAAGTAAAATGTCTCAGCTACTTAAAAGTGCTGAACAAGCACTTTCCCTTGGAGTAGGTTAAGGGGTTGTATGAGATGAAATATTGATGTCTTACAGTCACATAGGTTTATAAGGTAAAGGTATGGACTGTATTATATGCTGACATTGTAGCTTCTGACAGAAACACACAATGAACACACTGACTAACAGTCTATGAACTAGTACAAACCAGTTTTTGTAAACTATCAGATTTGCTGCAGAAAAAAAAGGGAACAAAAGCATGATTGTGTTAATCTGGTTATGTGTACTCAAAGTTACCAGCAAGAAGATTTTGAGGAAAGGAAAATCAAAAACTAAAACAAAAAGGAAACCAGCTATGGACCGAACAAGATAAAATAATGTAAACCCTAAAACATGTATAATGTAGTTAAAATGTAAATAACCTGATCATTCATAGACTTATAGAGAAGATTGGATTAAAATCTTAAAAAGTATTACAATTGTAATAAAAATGTACAATATATAGTCTAGTAGGTAAACCAGACTGAAGTCACACACTTTCACCAAAACTGTGCGTAAACTGTCACTACGCTTTCCACAATGAACTCACTTACACACAGACACACTGTGGGCTTGCCTACTTGTTCACCCACACACAAACCACTGCTGTATCAGTTTTGTAATAAACTGACAAATGAATTCTGTGCCGAAATTTCCCCGCAACCTACACATGAATCAGGATGTCTCTACAGTACACATGTCAGACATAGATCCTGTATACAACACGCTTCATGACCATGAAGCGTGTGCTAACCCTTAAACTGATTTCTGAATCAAATCAATCCTCATGTACAGTTCAAACTATGGTCACTGCATTTTTCTTATATACATATGACCTGATTGAATATGATTTCAGCACAGACTCAAAACAAGTTTCTTCAGTTGCACGCATACAGAGCTTCACTTTTTCTTTAGCAAGACTGACTAAATTGTTGTTACATATTAGGTTTAAGTAATGACAAACTGTCAAAAACACATTTTTACATTCTGTATAACTGTTTTAGGCCCGACAGTGATAACTGTCAGCAGTCCCTTTTATGTTATTGTTAGTTTTTGAAGAAAAAAAACCCACTACAGTGACTTGTAGATGTTTTTTTTTTTTTTTTTTACGACAAATTCTTTCCAAAGAATGTATAATGTATCAATCAGTTCTTCTGCAAACTGTGCATTGATTATATCGGTGTTGCAGTCTTCTTCTTCTTCACTGCCATTGTTGGTGTATTCAGATGGCCCCTTGTGTAATAACAAGTGCTCACCAGCACTAAAGCGTAACATTTACAGCACTGACACACTGTTGTGCGTGTGAGTCCTTCTGCATATAAATACAAAAAAACTATTAAGTATTTAAAAGTATTGCTCTATAAAAGTACTGATGAAGATGAGTGTGCTTTTTGCATTTTCTTAGCATTGCCCAATAGCTGCTGCTCTATTGCCAAACCACAAATACTTTGTCTACCATTACAAAAAACACAGTAATAAGTATAATTAGTGATGACGTCATGTGAAAATGAAACTGCCAGCTTGTTGAACGTGTCTGGATGAGTATCAGTGTATTTTGTGGGAAAGGTTAAGTACACCATTGGTAGTAAACAACATCACCCCCTTAGGCAGAAATGACTTATAAGCATAACACAAACTGAAAACTGGCCCATGAATAACGTCTCTGTGCCAGAGTGTTTAAGGGTTTTCCCTCAAAGGTTTAATGGGATTTTTAAAAAGGATTTCCTTCATCTTTTTTGATACTATTTAGTTATCCTGAGATCTCTGAATAGATTAATTGAATCGTTAAGTCAGTGACTGCAAACTGACCATTTCCTCATCATGCTTTACAGTTAATATATGAGGCCCATTTCATTGAAAGCTACCTTTGGTCTGGCGAATATATGTCTTTTTCACTCATCTGCACAGATCATTTGACAAAACTGTATTTTAATTTAGGGGCGTGATGGGCTTTCCCCTATCACTTCTCATGAACAACAACCGGTGAACTAGTGAAACTGGCTGTTCTGCATGAGTACTTTTATTTTAGGTAAACTCATAAAGCGGCCTTTTAACATTTAGCCTACATGCACTTGAATTTCACTTCACATATCTCTATGCATACTATACTTTAATATAATACTGTGTACAGTGCAATCTACATGAAAAATCGTGCTCAGTGTTTTTTTTACACCCATCATCACTCTAATGTTGCTCGTGCTGGAAAACCGGTCGGTCACGGTCAGCACGTGCCCGTGTTGTGCAACAAACTCCCTACTGTCTCCTCCCGTCTTTGTACCTTCAAGACATTTTGCTGTGGACTGTTTACTTCTCAGCACTATTGTGAATGCAAACGAGACATTTCCGGCTTTTCTTGCTTCAAGTTAAAAGCTTTGAAATGGTGATCCAGCTTGATGCTTTTATTGTGAAGGAATTATCGGAAATGCACACAGGCGTGTTTGCCGAACTTCAATAAACTTTTCTTTTCTTTTGTGCTCAGAGCGGGTGAAAAACACGGGCTGCACGTAACCGAAGCTGCTCACTGCAAAGGTCGGTGCTGGTAACCAGACCACGGAGGGCCCCCCCCGGCTCATACAACTTTTTTGTCGTCTAGTCTTCACCAAAAACCAAAAAAACTTCTACAGCTAGTACAAATCACTAAAATCATTTAAATCCTACACTCCTCTTGCCGGATTGAGGAAATAGTTCGTACGGGCATGCGTGCCAGGATGTTTTATGGTGTTTGTGTCCTTGTGTGTGAGGCGTGTGCATGCGTGTGATTTGGACTCAGTAGGATTTTTTTTTGTGTGTGTGGTTTTTTGTATGTCTGACTGGAATCGTGCAGGGAACAGACAGGGTTGAAGAAGAGGCGGAGCAAGAAATGTTCTAGACAGTATTGCCAAGGCCAACGTGTTCTTTCTTCTGAAAATCCAAACCTCGTCTTTATAGGATCTCAGGATGGGCTGTGCACACGGACAGCTGTTTTCAACTGTGATGAACCCTATCACTCCATTATCCCACTGTGCAAGACTAGTTTCTTGCACGTTAACTGTCCTAAACATGCACGTTTCAGTCAGCACAGGAGAACTACATTCAAAGCACGATGTCAGCATCATCGGGGACATTATGAACCTCACATTAAAAAAAAAAAAAAAAAAGTTCCCCTTTCGAGTCGATTATAACAAGCGATATTCAGGAGCATGCAGGAGGTAGGAGTGTTCCTGCAGGTGTGTGCACACGTGTCAAGCTGACATTCCTGACTGATGAATGCATCAGTTGTGTGTTTTTGACAATAAGTGCATGCATCTGCTTGTTTGCACGTGCATTTACTGTATATGCTCATATCTGGGTAAATCTATGTTTATTGATCTGTGTTTACTAATCAATCACAGTGGACACTGACACTGAATTTTTATCTCTTTCGTGCTATTGGTTTTGTGTAAGAATATCAAGGCTGATTGCTGACCCCAGAATGTACCCATTGTAATCTTCTAACCTCTTTGGCTGAACATGAACAAACCTATGTCATTATTGCTGAAGAAAATTGTGGAAAAATCTGGTCAAGAAAGTGAAGTTATTTGGAAAGTACAAGCTCAACTCAGCTCTGAACAAATAGGATTACTGAATCAACAGCTCAGCATGTTCAGATCATTTGGGGCCCTTGAAACATTTGTTTGTTAATCTAAATGGTCAGCACTGAAAACTCATCTTTTCTAAATGGTCAGTACTACAGTTGAGGTCCTTTTTGTCAAGACTTTATACCAGTCTTATAAGAAATGGGAAGGATAAGATAAAAAACCCCCCGTCTCAAATCATAGGTGCAGGCAGATGTATGTCATTGCAATCATCAAGTCATTCAATATAAAAATGTACTGAGGTAGCGTAACCCCAATAACCCTGTTCTAACTCGGTGTTTTCTACAGACCACCTTCCTTTAGGGCCTCATCCTTCCTGATTTGATGCCAAGCTGTTGACCATTTTCCCTTTTATATTGTTCAAAGGAAACCTGAGCGAGCCAGCTGCAAGAAAGTCCTTGTTCACTGTCATATTCTTATATATAATTTCTTATACATAATATCTTATATATTATTTGACTGTTTTACTGATGCATTTACACATAAGGAGCTTTTCAGTATCTGGTGTTAACTTTGCTATGCATGATTCATTTTAATGTTTTGGATCATTTTGCACTAGTTCTTTAAAATCTTCATCTGCGAAGCTCTCATGAAGTGTAGCTGTAAGATGAATGTATTGGACTGAAAAGTGCAATAGTGGTGTCATTCACCAGAATTCAGCTGTGCTCCAGCTAACCTTAACGGTAGAGCTGCAAAGCAGGTCAAGCTAATGTATCACTAGCTTTGGCTTTCAGGCGCTGTTGTGTAATCCCTGCATGAATACGTGCAGCCCGTGTAAGCTGTGTGAAGAGGGAGAGGGAGGGTTAATGTTCGCTGGAGCTTGGCTCAGCAGTTGTCCTGCTCATATAAAAAGCGGGAATGGCAGAGACTCACAGTTCAAACGCTTCATCAGCACTGAGAGTAAACGGTCGAGTCCTGACTGCTTCTTTAAGAGATTTTTATCTGGACATTCATCTCCATTCAGCCATGGGAGTTGCATATAGCGTTGGAGAGTAAGTAGAACAAATCAGTAGATCTATGAGCATTGTTATGCTGGGTGCTGGGTGATTATGGTGGTGCTAACTGCATTTGAATCAGACACAGCTTTAGTTTGTTTCAGCTAATTCAAAGAAGTAAACGTGCACTTAAAACTGCAGAAACGCAAAAGATTTTGATTGCACGTCAGATTTCAAGTGCATGCAAAAAGAAACTGTCATGTGAAAACGCTGAGTGTTCGTTATGTTGGATGCGTACATTGTGACATACATTTAACCAAAGGAAGCAGTCTTAGTCATTGAGTCACTGAGATTTCATTTCAAGAGTTTGCTGGCTTGCAGCAAAGAGTCTGGCATGGTAAACCAGAGAGGGATGGAAGAGACTAAAGGGGATTTCTAAACTGCCAATCATAACTGATTGAAACTGTAGACAAAGCAGACTCCAACATGGACAGGTGGGAATAGTGATTTCTCATTCCCACACATGTTCCTGGATTAACTCCAAGATGAGTATTGCTCAAAACGTTTAAAACAACTTTAACTTTTCTGCAGTTTATTTCCAGGTACATCTTAGATTGCAGAGGCTTTTCTTTAGTTGTTATTATATTTTAACTTCATGGAAAATGGAGAAAATGTAGCCTGTGTTGCTATTCAGTATGAGTAACTATTTAGTTTTCTGATATTGCTATGCCATTGTGCTTCTTAGCATTTTACTTGATCTCAGGAACCCTATAAACACTTTATCTAAGGTATAAGAAGTCAACTATCTACAGCTATATAAGTATACTAGTAACCTAAAAAAAACCCCCTAAATTTTATCACTTTTATTTTTACAGGGTTGACCACCTCTACACATTCTTTGCGCAGTGGTCACCAGAGGTCTGCCACAAAGGCGACAACCAGTGGAAACCGCATTATGTCATCAAAGACAAAAATCAGAACCACATTCTGGTTGTGGAGAAGGACATCGCAGCGATCAATAAGATCCTCAGCAAGCCCATCAACACCGCCGCTAAAAAGTGGGAGGTAAGATTTACACAAAAACACGCATTAGTATATCTCAAAGGCTAAACACACACCCTGCAGAACTCTCCAAGAGTCAGCTCTCTGATGCTCAGGCGTTCTAACGGTGCTTAAAAATGTTTTAAAACCACCTTTCATTAAAACAAGAAAACCCAAATATTTTTGAATTTGAATATTCATGGATAGTTATACTTTAGCTTTAAAAAATCTGCATAATATTCATATTATGCATTATTCATTTGCACATACTGGTAGGTTAACAATTACAGAAACATAAAACATGATTTTGTTAATTACCAATACTGTTAATTTAGTGCGGCTGTGGCATAAACCTCATAATGGGTGGTGGCCTGACAAATTTGTTGGCAGTTATTGTTAAACATTAAAAGCGAGGCTGTGGGAATGCCCTCTGTCTATATATGGACATCCTCTTTCCTTCTACAAACCTAACCGAGATTTCGTTTTCCTGTTTAGTGAGAAAAGAAACTGTTCACTATCAGAGCTGACCAATGAGCGTACGTCTGCTAAGACTTCAGACATTGAAAGGGAAAGTAACCCAGTGTATATAAAAGAGGTGCTGGATGGCAGTTTGGTTAGCAGATATGTGGTACAGCAGAAAGCAGCGCTTGACAGAGAAATCAGGAGCTATGAAGCGCCTACCAGAAAATATTAAGGTGCTTTATATTGCCAGTGACTGTATGGAGCCTTATGTTGAGGTAAGATATTCTGCTGAATGTATTCATATATATGTTAGGAGGTGTAGTGAGGTTACTGTGGAGGTTCAAATGTTTTTCTGTCACCGTGCTTTGTTGCTTTGTTGCCATCCAGTAGTTCAGTTATCGTTGTACTTGTGTTCAGTTTTAAATAAATCAAAACTTTTAATATGCAAGGTCTTTAAACTTTTCTTGAATAGCAAAAATGCGACATGTGACAGTAAGCAGGGAGTGAATTTTTTTCATGACACTGAATATATCTTTGCAATTTTCTGCTTGCCTCACAGATCATCACCGTGAAAGACTCCAAACGCCGCCAGAGTCTGTGCAGCTCAGATGACTCTGAGGCAGAAGAGCCCAGTTACCTCGATGTTCTCCCTGTCCTCAGCGACCACAGCCATCTGCTAGATGAGCACCACCTGGAAAAAGTTAGTAAAACTAACTTTCACATTAAACTAGCTGGACATTTGATCACAACCGTCAGAGGTTTTTCTCTGAAAGTATTGAGAAAATTCTTATTAGTCTGTCAGGACATAATCTAATGAGTAACTCCTTTGTCAAACAGCTTGCTGCTCACATGCCAGCAAGGACCCATGGTTATCAATGGCAGCTGGTCTACAGCACAGCCATCCATGGGAGCAGCCTGAAGACTCTGTACAGGAACATGGCTGAGGTGGACAGCCCTGTGCTGCTGGTGGTCAAAGACATGCACAAAAAGGTTTGTATCCTGCTCCCTAGTCTCCATTTTCTGTACCAAGAAAATTAAACTGCTTCCTCCATTACCAGCATCTCCTTTAACAAACTGGTGTCTTGGTGTATTTTCAGGTGTTTGGGGCTTTTTCTTCAGATCCATTCAGAGTCAGTAAATACTGCTACGGTACAGGAGAAACCTTCTTGTTCAGCTTCAATCCCGACTTCCAGGTAAGAGTTGAACTGTTGTTAATGTTTTACCTCTAGTCTATTTACAGGATGATTTGTCATGAAATAATTTCACTTATTGTAGAAATCTGCACAGGGTTTAAGATGTTTTTATGTCTTTGTTATCTAGGTATACAAGTGGAGTGGGGTGAACTCGTACTTTGTGAGTGGAAACTGGGATTCATTGCAGCTCGGTGGAGGCGGGTAAGTTATACAGTTATTTATTTATTTTCCTATCAATGAGTTTTCAAAGATCTGATATTAACGTGCTATTGTTTTCTCTGTCTTTAGGAGTGGCTTTGCCCTGTGGCTGGATGCTGATCTGTACCGCGGTTCAAGCTTTTCCAGTCCGACTTTTCACAATGCACCTCTCTCCACAAATGAGGACTTTATTGTACAAGACCTGGAGGTCTGGACTGTGCAGAATTGACTGTGAACATCTAAAAAGCCGAGCTAAAAACAAAGCAGGACCTGTTGTTCTGTGTGGATCTCTCAGACTTCAAGGCATGTGTGCCGTTTAGTCACTACTGTACGTATCCTGATGGAGCATCTGCTGTCGTCTGTGCACGTGGTTCAGAGTTCCTCTTGTACAGTATGAAGCCTGCTGACGGGGCTCTCGGGCATTCTGCCTGCTGGAGCTGTGCCTATTGAAGACGAGTGCCTTGCTGAAATCGTGTAGTTCAGGGTCATGCCACTTCAGCTACTGGCTGCTCACCAGCACCTCTGTGCTAAGCCCAGTCAGTAACTGGCACCTGAAGCGCAAAGACCTCCTAGACTTTCTCTCTGATTAAAGAGAGCAGCATTGAATGAAAAGTTTGTAGCTGCAGTAATGAGATTCAAGATTTAAGAAAGAATCTATTTTTATTTTATTTTTACATCAATGCATATTTATAAAAAGATGATTTTAAAAGGATTTTTTACAGTTTGCATCTTTGTTGAAGTGTCAATGTGTTGTCATATTAAATTAAATATTTAATAGTAAAATCACTGTAACACTGGTAGGACCAAAAACAGCCGATCTGGTTTTAACATTTTTCATGTAAGTGAGGACCAAAATAGGAGCGCTGAAAATAATAAGGACAACATTGCACTACAAAAGCTGATTGTCTGCTAGATGTACTGCTTGAGTAAGAAGGGACCTTAACTGAAAAATGGAAGTTCTGCTTTATGTAAATGAAGCAACCAGCCTGTGAAAAACACTTTGAATAAAACGTCAAACACATGGATTTGACGTCAAATAGACAGATGTTTATCATCTGTGTATTTAAATACGCTATTCAGGAAGTGGCAAAAATTTGTGTATGACTGTCAGGCAGTGCTGGCACTGCCACAAGAATCTTCTTGTGAAATCACATTAAAAGTTTGTGTTTCCTGTTATACTCGAGTAGAGGTGTCATTTTTCACTATAAGCACTTTCACCACATCACTGAGTTAGTTGTTATGAGGAATACGAAGGGACTAAACCTTGTGTATCATTTTTAGGTGATTTCCTTATTCTAATCAGAAGCTGAGCTTTCATGCAATATTATGAATGAATAAAACCAATATTTCCAACTGAAGAAGCCTAAATGCATGTTTAAAATATAAATCAAACTTGTAGTCTCACAGATATAAAAAACTTCAGATACTTAAGAAAGCTTATCAATCCAAAACATTTTGTACAGTTTTGTAGTACAATATACTTTTAATGGGAATTTTAGTCTCATTTCCAGCAACATCAAAATAGTTTCAAGCAACAGAGAAAGGAAGAGATATTGTGGTTTGACTGTTGAAAAAAAGGTAAAATCCACTCTTGGCTCAGAGGGAGGAACTGTTTTTCAGATCTGTGGGCAAAAATTAACCAAAGTGCGTATTATCATCATTACTGGAACATTAGCTAATATTTTAAAAGTCTCCCTTATCAAGTCTGTTTTATCAGCTGTGGTGTTGATGTCAGACGTCAGTGTTCACATACCCACTTATGATTCTCTATGTTTAGTAAAGTTATCTCAGTCGATGACATAATAGTCCCATATCAGTCTTTCTGTGTTATTCGGACTTATTTCACATAAGCAATCTTAACTGCCAGATGTTGGTTTTCCATTTCTTCTTTTGTTTTCAGCAACCTGATCTTAGCTCAGCCGAGATCAGGGATGTCAAACTCATTTTAAATCAGCCGCCACATAGAGCGCACTTTGATCTTAAGTAGGCCAGACCAGTAAAAATCCCCTTTTTGTCAGTGGAAATAAGTTTAGCTACACAGTCGATCCCTGTGATATATGAATATAAGAAAAGAAGTGCAATTTCAACAGCATGTCTCAGTTTTACTGCATAAATTATGAAACATAATGAAAGAAATTTGTTTGGGCTTCATTTGTAAACAATACATCTGTGAAATTACAGAAAAAGTTCTGATAGCTCATTGCCCAGACTGCCTTGTAATCATGAAGGAGTAATAGCCTATCTACCTTCCTATAACGATGTTGATTTACTAACAAATCTTTTTACTAATCATTGTCTTTATATTTTAGACAATATTTGTCCTGTCAAAACCAGACTAGCTCCTGTTTTAAAGTCATCCACCTGGATAATTGACAGCATTCTGTGTTTAAAGCGTTAAAGTTGAGTAATTATGGAGGAAAACTCATTTACATCTTCATCTCCTTCATTTAAAGGACCTTTTCGTTTTATTTAACACTTCAGTTTGAGATGCGAGGGCTGCCTATTTCTCAGACTTGGTTTCAAAGAGCAGAGGTAACCCCAAGGTACTATTTGACACTGTTAGTGATATCGTTGCTCCTGCTCCACCTGTTGTCCCAATTTCATCGAATGAAGATTGTAAAAACTTTTCCTTCTTTCTTTGTTGAAAAAGTTAGTAATGTGAGGAACGGTATCTCTACTTCTGTGTCTCTGCTGTCAGCTCCAACTCAAGCTAGGCCTGTTATTTTAGAAAGATTTTTACCTGTGTCCTCACCTGAGCTTGTTAATTCTTAGTTAATTCGATGAAAGCATCCTCTTGTTCTCCTTATATTTTAGTTGGATCTTTGTTTAAAAATGTCTTTCGGTCTATCGGCCCCTGTGTGCTTACAATTATCAATACTTCTTTGGTTTCTGGTCAGGTCCCTGTTTACTGTAAGCATGCTGTCATTCACTCACAGTTTAAAAAAACAAGCTTGACACTTCTCTTCTTAGCAGTTATAGACCAATTTCAAAACTACCATTCATCACTAAGACTTTAGAAAAGGTTGTGGCTAACCAGCTCATAGCTGTTCTGGATGACTACAGCATTCTGGATAAATTCCAATCTGGCTTTCGTACAGCTCACTTTACTGAAACTGTACTTCTTTGAGTCTCCAGTGACACCTTGATGAGATGTGATGCAGGGGAATGCTCTGTTCTGCTGATGTTGGACCTGACCTATGCCTTTGATACTGTCAGCCATCACATTTTGCTAGATAGGCTGAGACACTGGGTGGGTATATCTGGGTCTGCTTTGATTGGTTCGCATCTTATTTGTGTGAACGATCCTTTTCTTTGGCTATCTCTAATGTCTTCTTCTACTTCTTTTGCATATTCTGTGCCACAAGGTTCTGTATTGGGGTCTTTACTGTTTTTGTTGTATTTACTCCCTCTTCAGCACCTCCTGAGCACTTTTAAGGACATTTCTTATCACTGCTATGCAGATGAAATTCAGTTGTATATCTCCTTTAAGCCCCAAGATGTTTCCAAGTTACAGATGTTGCATAGGTGCATAGACTCTATCAGAGGTTGGATGGCTGACAACTTTCTTTAACTTCTCGCCTCTGTCAGTGCGCCCCAGGGTGGCTGTGGCTACTATGTAGCTTGCCATCACCAGTGTGTGAATGTGTGTGTGAATGGGTGGATGTCTGGATATGTAAAGCGCTTTGGGGTCCTTAGGGACTAGTAAAGCGCTATATAAATACAGGCCATTTACCATAACTTAATGAGGAGAAAACAACAGTCCTTGTATGTGCTCCTCATAAACGTTTGCCCAAGGTTATGGAAAATTTAGATCCTCTTGCTACATTTGGCAAATCTTCTATCAGGAATCTTGGTGTAACTTTTGACTCAACTCTGACTTTGGATGTGCATGTTAAATCTCTGGTTTGCTCCTGTTTTTATCACTTCCCCAGCAGGTCCCTGAGATCATGTGATCAGGGAATGTTGGTTGTCCAGCACACAAGGCTGAAATCGAAAGGTGACAGAGGAACTGTGGCCCCCAGACTCTGGAACTCTTTTCCTTTGAGCTTGAGATCTGTAGACTCAGTGGTCTTCTTTACAAATCAGCTAAAAACTCATCTTTTAAAACTTGCTTTTGGTTAGTTTTTGTTTTTATGTTTTAGCTTCTGTGAAGGACTTTGTGATTTTTATCTTGAAATGTGCTATGCAAATAAAATTTTACTTACTTTATTGTGCGTCACACTGAACCTATATGACATATATAAAGTTATAAAGTTGTCGTACTGCAGGAGTAGATTTTTTTTAATTTAAAAATGTTTTTAAGGACAAATAAACAAAAATGGAATGTAGTAATGTTGTATTACAGCAGTATTATTGCCGTATTATACAAAGTGATGCTACTGTATATTAAGACTTTTAATTTTCATATCCATCAGTATGTACTGCAATATGATTAACAGTATTTTGCAAATACAATAACATTTTCTGGATATTTTTAAAATGGTAAATCCATTTACTTTGTGTTTGAAAAAGCCATCTTACAGCTGATATAATCAAAAATAAAAAGTTAACTCATGTAATTCCAAACCCATTTGCTAGTTTAGCGACAATTTTTTTTGACATTTTTTAAAAATGTATATCATATTTGTCCTCGTCAGTCGACTGGCCCATGTGTTATGTTTTGGTATGTTTTTCCATGTCCCGGTGCCCTGCTTCTTCTGTGTTTATGTCTGTGTGTGTGTGTCCAGCATGCCAGTTTATGGGCAAACATCAGACCAGGAGGAATTCCCGTGCTGAAGCCAGCCACACCTGTGGTCAATCGGCTGCTGCTGATTATTTGCATGAATGGCTCACCCCTTAACAGTGTGGCTGAGCTTCATTCGACGCTGGATCGTTGAGTGACATAGTACAGCCCTGACTCTGACGTGAACCTGTCTTTTGATTGTGTCTTTGAGTACGCCAAATTGATCATCATGTTTTTTCTTCATAGGAACCTGGAAAGGAGTGTGTCACGGGAGCGGAGCTGTTTGGAATTATCAAGTGTTGGAGTTTCACCTTTCACGCCATGGACCACGAGCACTGTGCAGGAGTCAGGAGTACCACATAGGAAGCTACGCCTTTGCAAACGGTTCACTTTATTGTTCTCTATTTCACTGTAGTAAACTCATTATTGCTAACTGGAAAGTCGTGCATTTGCATCTTGTTCTTGCACTGAACCTGACGATAATATTACAGTAAACATGGAATAAAAGTACAAGATTTCTGACATAAAATCACATAGTAAAATCCAATTAATAAAAGTACTTTCCTGAAATTTTAAGCCTCATTAATTGCATTACAACAGTATTGGACAAAATTATTAGGTAATTTCACTGATTTTACACATGCAAATAAATTTTTTAAATATAAAAATCTATTTATCCTAAAGTTATTATCCTATTAAAAGCACATGAATTTACCGTATTTTTACATGATGGCAAATTTAAAACATTTTATTGTTTTTTTTTCTTGCACCCAAGTTGCTGAAATCCTACCACTTTTTACAGTTTTTTTTTTCTTTTTTGCTGATGTACATAATGACTCTTGGATTTAAAAATTCACTCTGGTGGTATACAGATGCAAAATTATAAACAGTTTTGTTATTGAATAATTTTTTCCTGGAAATAATAAACAAAGGTCTTCCAAAGTATATATTCTCAAGCTCTCTTACACTCAGGCATTTTTACACAGCAAGCCCTCCTCAGTAACTTACAGTAAGTGCAATCACAGAGCTTGGTGGTTATCCCTGAGCGTATAGGGTCTATATATGGACATCCTTTTCCCTCTACATCCCAGAACCAGACTTCACTTTCCTGTTTAGTGAGAAAATAAACGGTTCACTGTCAGAGCTGACCAATCAGCAGACATCTACTCAAATGTCTGACCAATAAGGCTGCAGACAGAAAGGGAAAGTCACTCATATAAGAACTGCCTTCATGGCAGTTTGGTTAGCAGACATGTGGTACAGCAGAGAGCAGCGCTTGACAGAGAAATCAGGAGCTATGAAGCGGCTGGCAGAAAATATTAAGGTGCTTTACATTGCCAGTGACTGTATGGAGCCTTATGTTGAGGTAAGATTACTCTGCTGAATGTATTCTTGTTAGGAAGTGCAGTGAGGTTACTGTGGAGGTTCAAATGTTTTCTGTCACCATGCATTGCAGTTTCTTGCTATACAGTAGGTCTGTTGTTTGTGGTTTATGTACTCAGTTTTTACATGAATTACAACCTTTGTACTTGAGGCCATTAAACTTATATATGCAATGCAGTAAAAACTTTCCAAATAACAAAAAAGGAGAGCAGTGAATAGCGGTGTAACATGATGCCACTTTTTCTGCTTGCCTCCTTCAGATCATCACAGTGAAAGAGTCCAAACGCTGCCAGAGTCTGTGCAGCTCAGACGCCTCTGAGGCAGA
Organism: Oreochromis niloticus; assembly: GCF_001858045.2. NCBI lineage: Eukaryota > Metazoa > Chordata > Actinopteri > Cichliformes > Cichlidae > Oreochromis > Oreochromis niloticus. Next base: position 11,480,733 of record NC_031976.2, on the reverse strand, counting down.
AGAGCCCGAGTACCAGCTGGAAGTCGATGATGATCTCCCTGTCCTCACTGACCAGAGTCATCTGCTAGATGACTATCACCTAGAAAAAGTAAGTAACACACATGTGTATATATGTGTGTGTGGATCACAGCTATCAAAAGTTTTTCTCCTGAAGAACTGAGAAAATTGTGGTTAGGGTAATTCATCTCAAATCATCCAATTGTTTAGAAGATTTTCTGTTTCACCATCTCAAAATTTACAGCTAAAATTTCACAATGATTTCATTTCAAAATAATTTCAATGATTATTTATGACATAAGTGGCAGCTCTACCTGGAAGTTGTGCTCACAATGTAAAATCTTTATGCAAATTGTAGACAGTCAAGCAGAAGAACCGTGTTGATTTTAGATGAAATGACGCATTAGTTTTGTCAGGACATGATTTGATGAGTAACTCCTTTGTCAAACAGCTTGCTGCTCACATGCCAGCAAGGACCTATGGTTATCAATGGCAGCTGGTCTACAGCACAGCCATCCATGGGAGCAGCCTGAAGACTCTGTACAGGAACATGGCTGAGGTGGACAGCCCTGTGCTGCTGGTGGTCAAAGACATGCACAAAAAGGTTTGTATCCTGCTCCTTAGTCTCCATTTTCTGTACCAAGAAAATTAAACGGCTTCCTCCATTACCAGCATCTCCTTTAACAAACTGGTGTCTTGGTGTATTTTCAGGTGTTTGGGGCTTTTTCTTCAGATCCATTCAGAGTCAGTAAATACTGCTACGGTACCGGAGAAACCTTCTTGTTCAGCTTCAATCCCGACTTCCAGGTAAGAGTTGAACTGTTGTTAATGTTTTACCTCTAGTCTATTTACAGGATGATTTGTCATGAAATAATTTCACTTATTGTAGAAATCTGCACAGAGTTTAAGATGTTTTTATGTCTTTGTTATCTAGGTATACAAGTGGAGTGGGGTGAACTCATACTTTGTGAGTGGAAACTGGGATTCACTGCATCTCGGTGGAGGCGGGTAAGTTATACAGTTATTTATTTATTGTTCTATCAATGAGTTTTCAAAGATCTGATATTAAAGTGCTATTGTTTTCTCTGTCTTTAGGAGTGGCTTTGCCCTGTGGCTGGATGCTGATCTGTACCACGGTTCAAGCTTTTCCAGTCCGACTTTTCACAATGCACCTCTCTCCACAAATGAGGACTTTATTGTACAAGACCTGGAGGTCTGGACTGTGCAGAATTGACTATGAACATCTAAAAAGCCGAGCTAAAAACAAAGCAGGACCTGTTGTTCTGTGTGGATCTCTCAGACTTCAAGGCATGTGTGCCGTTTAGTCACTCAGATGTGCAGATGGAGCATTAGCGAGTTTTAAAAAAACAGCGTTGAATGAAACGTCTACAGCTACTGTAATGACATTCAGGGTTCAAGAAAACCTTTATTTTTTTATTTTTATATCAATGCATATTTATAAAAATATTTTTTTTACAGTTTGCATCTTTGTTTAAGTGAGTATGTGTTGTCAAATTATATTAACCAGTTATTGTTAAAATCACTATAACACTGTTTGGACAAACAATTTTAACTGGTTTTAATGTTTTCCATTTAAATCTGTGGCTGCGAGTAAGGACCAAACTAGCTGAAAATAATAAAAGGACCACAATGCACTACAACAGCTGCTGGATAAGCTAGATGTGCTGCTTGAGGAAGAAGGGAACTCAAGTGTAAAATGAAAAATTGCGTTTTTTGTAAATGAAGCACCAGCTTGTCTATTTGGAGAGAAAAATACTTTGACTAAAACATGAAATACACACACATGCCCAGTTGTTTATTATCTGCCTTTTAAAATACACTGTTCAGGAAATGGTGAAAGTTTTACTATGACTGCCAGGCAGTGCTGGTGCTGCCACTTTTTTCTTGTGAAATCACATTAAAGGTTTATGTTTCCTGTTGAAACTGAGTAGAGGTGTCATTTTTCACTACATGTTACATCAGCAAGGTATTTAATAAGAAGCACACGTTACGAGAAACAAGGTGAGAATGCCACACGTCACATCTGGGTAATTTACGTTTCAAGCAAGGTTTTCAGCTGTGTTTCTGTGTAATACTATGAAAGAATAGAGAAATATCGAGAAATACTCGCAATGTTAAAAATATATGCTTATCAAAACCCGCAGTCTCCCAGACATTAAACAGTTCACTTATCCAAGAAAAGTCATCCATCCAAAAGTTTTCGTGCATTTTGAAGCTTCACAGGTTTGAGATGATACTGCTCAATGACCTGCACTCTTCAGCAGCAATCAAAATAAAAATCCTGAGACAAGAAAAAGAAAAAACAACAACATTATTCTGTATATTTGTGGGAGATATCATCTCGTTTCCAGCAACATCAAAATAGTTTCAAGCAACCAAGGATAAAAAGAAGTTGTGGGTTGTCTGTGGAAAGGAAAAAGGTGACACAGAGTGATACAGAGGGAGGCGGCTGTTTTTCACATCTGTGGGCCAAAACCAAAGAAAGGTTAATGTTACTTTAACATAAGCTAAAAAACAAAGAAAGTCCAATTATTCCAGTCATTCAGTTCACTGTCTTGCTATCATTTGCGGTGTTGACGCAGCCTTGTAATACCAAGTGTATCATATTTGATTCATGAGTTTTTGTGAGTTTTTGAGACCTCTACATCATGTGTGTCTGTCTATCCTCTCCGTGCTATCTTGCCATATTTCTCTGTTTTCCTTGTCCTTGTTCGCTACCTTGCCTCTCTACTATTGCTGTGTGTGTGTGCCGGTTTTTTGTGTCTTAGTGGGACTCATGCCAGGTTCATGCCTTCCTGATTCCTCTCAAAGCCTCAAGGGATTGGCTGAGATTCAGTCTTTGCAGGAATGTTAAATGAGTAACAGTTACCAAACCCCCTGCTCTGGTGCTTATTGGGTTGCTTCATTTACTTGTGTGGAAAACTTACCTGTATTTTCTGTGTGTAGATTTCAGTGCAGAGAACCTTTCCATGACAATCGTGAGCAAACAGGGTCTGGAGAAAGGGTATGTGGGAACAAACAATCAAGGAGATTCACAAGCACTTTGAAACCGGGACTGTCACTTTAAAGGGCTTTGTGTTGAACTGTTTCGCACTTTTTTCACAGATCTAATCCCAATTAGTTCCAAGAGTCTCCGTGCACTGTTTACCCCTTCTGTTCGAAAAAGCAAGGCATGAAATTCTAAAATGGCAAGTGTCTCTCCTGCTGTGTTGTCTTCAACAGTTGAAATCCATGCTGCTGCTCCAGCAAATAAAGGTAGTAATGCTCTCACCAGTCCTTCTCTATCTTTGAGATAAATTGGTTCTTCTGTTGTTGTCATATGAACTGATGTTGCTTCTTTGCCTCCAGTCTAGTCCAGTGGACACGGCTACCTCTGCTGATAGGTGCAGGTAATTCTTGATAGTCAGTTTCATCCTCCGTGTCATTTTTATCATGTGCTCTCATTTTTTGTCCATTTCCTTCCTCTTGGAGCCTCCTAATTTCTTCCTTCCATTCTGAGCATGCTTGGTCATATTCTTCATTAGCTTATTTCTCTATTTGGAATATGGTTGCACTCCTGGGTATGGGCTCCCCAAGACAAGATGATATATAGCCTTCCTTTTTCCAGATCCCATCTCTTGTTCAATTTCTTCTTCATTGTACATCCTACTTTCTTATCTTCTATACCATCCAGCATGACATATTTTTCTAATTGACCCAAATTCTCCATTGCAGGTGAAATAGCAATGCCCGCCATTATGGTTTTATTTAAATTCTATTTTAATTTTTATAATTTACTTTCAAGTTTCTATCCCTTTTTCTTTTTAAGTTTTATGTTTTATCTCTTTTTTGTTTTGGGTATCTTCTAGGAATAAGGACCCCTTTACTCCCAGGTCTAATTATTATTTCTCTTCAATACGTTTTTCTTTTATTCATTGAAACCACAAACAAATTCAACTTCACTAATTACTCAGAATTAGACAATCAACCTTTTTTTGAAACAATGACAACGCAATGCTTTTTCTTTTCCCGAAACGGCAGATTTCAATTTGACCAAAAGTAACTGTGAAATAAAACTGCAAACTTAATGATTCTAAGCAAGCAAAATCATAGCTGCTCAACCAGCTGGTAAATAATTCAAAAGCAAACACATATTATATTAAACTAATAAAAGTTGGATCAAATATGTCAAGATTCAACTTTCGGAATTAACTTAAAATTAATCTCTATCAATACTTCAATTTAAGGAATTGACTCACTTAATTAACTATATATTAAACAGATAAGAGTCAGTCAAAGAAAATCATATGGCATAAACAGAATAGCAGTTCATTTTAAAACTGTTAACGGTTATCAGTCTGACAAAAATCAATTATAAGATCAAGCTTAGATCAAATGTAAAAGCGAAACAACTAACCCCAAGACTATTAACTCGTCATCAGTCAATAACAAATTAATCTAAGATCAGCTGCTCAGTTACTAAGATCAACTGCAAAGATCAGAAAAAAATAGCAATTACCCTAAAAGTGTTAACTGATAGCTCGATTAAAAGATCAAGATACAAAGATCAGATGCAAGAACAAATAGCAGTTAATCCTAAGAGTGCTAACCGTCATCAACCGATAACAGAAATCAATGTCACGATCAAATGCATGGATCAGAAACAAATACAGTTAAATCTATTGCTGTCAGTTGATTACTGACTGATAAAAAAAATCAATTAAACCAAACAATATTCCAAAACAGGCACAAAAACAAAAATCAGTTAACTTTTTAGCTGTTTCCTGATATCCGAGATCAATTTAAGAGAGAATCAGAATACAAAACCAATTAGTAGTTTACTCGATAGCTGTTAACTGATCGCAACTGATAACAAAATCAATTACAATGATCAAAGTGCAGAGACAAATATAAACAAATACCAGTTAATTCTATACCTGTTCACTGATATCAGAAATCAGCTCAAAGGAAACTCAGAATACAAAAGCAATTATCAGTTAACTTCTAAAGGTATTAACTGATAACAGCTGATGGCAAATCAATAGAAGAATCAGAATGTAAAATGAACATAAAACAACATAAAACTCTCCCTTAGCAGAAAACTACACTGAGAGCTCTCTCTCTCTCTCTCTCTCTCTCTCTCTCTCTCTCACACACACACACACACACACACACACACACACAGGACGTTTGATAACAATCACCTTGCGATTTGCAACCGGTTTTAATCCTGTTATTCACCTTTATTTTATCTAATTTAACCCGCTAACAAAAGGTTAAAACTTAACCTTTGACCTAATTCAAACTGGTTACATTTCTCATTAATTCATACTCTTGATTAATTTCCTAGTTTAGTCTATTATTTCCTTATCCTTATTTAATCTCTGTTTAAATGTTTAACCTGTTTTAATCTGCCCTTTGACATATTAACTTTTAACTTAACCGTACCCTTGTTTTGACTTTTGACTTATTTTTTCCTTGTAACCAAAATAAACCTCTTTTCTTATATTTTCATTTCATTACATGCTTGTAATTTTCTTATTTATATTAATCCTTAATTTAACCTTTGACCTATTTCCTTAACTGTAATAAGACTTTATTTATCTTAAGCTTATTTTAACCTTTGACCTATTTCCTTAACTGTAATAAGACCTTATTTATCTATTTCCTTGTTAACCATAACCTAAACTTGTAATTCCAACTTTATGCATTAAACATGTATCATATCATATAAACACTTTATCAATTTGACTGAGACAACTTCGACAACTCACCGCTCACATTTAAATTTGGTATATATCCAATTTTGCAAATTTCGATAGAAACAGGCTCTGCTTACCTTTATTTTGAAGGGCTTCTCTGAGCGTGACCGGAATCAGTTGTCTCTTGAGTTCTACCGTCTGACAGCAACTCTGTCAGGAGCCTTCCCAATTGTCCTTTTCTCCTTTCCAACTGAAAACATCTCATCGTTGTCACCAGTTTGTTGTGTTCAATTTTTTTCATAAGGAAGTACAGGAGAAATATCTGTCGCTTAAAGGATTTAATTTCCTTTGGCAGTTGAAATTACAATTTACAGCGCTGGACGTCTGTGTGAAATCAAGCATCTGTCTTCACACAAAGGATGGCCCTCATGCAGTTTTTATACTGCGACAATAGCAAATGATTATTATACAGTCCTGCTGTCTCCTTACAAATCCTCTCCATTCACGTCTGCTACTTGTCGACCTCCTATCTGCTCCTTTTTCCTGGAATCAGAAAGACAGACACAAAAACACCCCCTGCCTAGCCTTGATTATTTAATATTACTGATTCTAATATCTAGTTCAGGACATTCGTTTGGGCTCCCTTGGCCCAGAGAATATCCTTCTAACGATTACCAAGTGTGATGTGTAAGCATGCTGCAAATCCCTTTGCGCTACTACGTCAACCCCCAATATTTCAGCCCAATCGTAGTGCTGGACGAAGCTTTTGACCCTAAATACAGGGAACGCCAACACATTTATGAAAACACACATCGTGTATACAAAAAAATAAAAAATAAAAACAGTAATTTTACCCCTTCCAAAACAAAACTTTTGAGTGTCCTTCGTAGTCGAAAGCTGGACTTCGTTGTGTTTTTTTCATGACATATATACCTGTATACACTGGACATATACTCATATATATACTATATAATCATATATACTCGTATACACCTACACTGGAGTGTTTTATATAATGGAATCACTGTGATAAGCATTTAACCTACACGATCGAATCACAAGAGCCATGTATTTAGGTCAAATATTATCTACAGTTATATTAATGAAGCTTGTGCCACTTGTTGTACAAGCACGTGTTGATTATTACTGTTTGAAATGTAGTGATTAGGATTAATAAGTAACCTTTGATGGTGTTATGGCCAACGGTGACAAGTCCAAACATAGATTTAAATAAACTTGGTCCTGCTAAAGATGCACCTGGGAGCCTCTCTGCCCGTCTTTGCTGCCAGAAAGTTGTGAACCACACTTCTTTAAGAAATATAGCAAACAAACCTTGTTAACCCTTCCTCAACGCTTAACTTTTATACTAGCCTATCCCTGGCAGCAAACCCGACAAAGTTGGATTAATTGTTTTTGTTCTGCGGTCGGTTTGATGTTTATAGTTTTGGCCATAAAACTGTCAATTAAAAATGATGGCTGCTGGGAATAGTGCTTGGAAAGTTGTGTAACACAAGTGTCGGAAATTAAAAACGAAACAAAGTGCAAACTGACAACTGATTGGGAGAAATTATTGAGAAACATATTCCATCGATAATTGGGGTAATATTGACATTTGTAGAGTTGATAAAATACTAGATTATACTGGAATTTGGACGCGGAAATCAACTTTCTTCTAACCTGGGCGGTGCTTGGAGAATCTTTCAAAATTTGCGACTCGACAACTTACTACCTCACATTTTCAACATATTCTCCTGTGTGAGAACTCTTAAACAGAATGCATGTTGCAGGCTGCCATGGATAGGAAATCCCATTTTCCCCTCACAGGCAGGCGTCCAGTATGGCAGCTGAAAAAAAAATCCCACAACTTCACAGCCCTAGTGTATACAATATTTCTTGTCCATAATGGACTTCCGGTGTTATCATTTTGCCTCTGATCAGGCTGCTCAAAACCTGGTATCAAGGGCGTCGATTTGGCATGGACGGAGGGGACACGTCCCCACCAATATCCAGCGATTATTGAATTGTCCCCACCAATAATTTGATCGCTTCTTGTAAAAAAAAAAAAACGATAGAAAGAAAAAAATCGATCTGTCAGCGTCTCAGTCACCCAGCGGTGCAGAAAGAGTTAAATTACGTTCTCTACTGGAGTCCGACCTCATGTGACAAATATGGCCAATGTGATTGGCTGAGCTTTTCAGGGAGCTCTGTTTAGTTTCAGCAGCGGCAAACCTGCGCTGCGAGGAGGAGAGGAGGATGGCAGCAACGAGGAAGAACGTGCATATAAGAAAGTATTTTTCAAAGAAACCTGTAAGTCACTTAAAGCCAAGTTCACTCATGAAATGTGTCCGTCATAATAACGTTACAGGCTATGCTAGGCTTTGGCCCACATCAGTCTAAAATTGTATGCAACCATGAATTACGTGTTTTGGACACTAACTGCACAACAAGCAGCTCTATTAGTTCTCCCAGTCTCAGAGCAACATGTCTAATTTTGATTGAAACTGTAAGAAAAAACGGCAGCCTCGAGCAAGCCAGGATATTAGTTTAAAGAGGCTGTTAGAATTATATGTCTCTACGTTAAAATGTTGGTGACACAATAATTTCATCCTAGTGGCACTGACATATTCATAGGGTTAATTTTTGAGACAAAATATCATGAGGTAGTCATGATTTTGCAAATATTCCATACCACTTATTGTAGTGCAGTTTGCACTACAATTGTTTGGCTGCTGATGTAAATTGATTGATTAGTGTAGATTTGACAAAGAATCTGAATTGTCTCACTTTTTATATGGCACGAATCAATGTGTTATTTTATCAATATGTCCTAGTGCAGTCAGAGGGGAAAAGCCAGGGCCAAAGGTGAGGCACATCAAGCACAGAATAATAATTTTGTGGTCATCTTAGATGAGTTTTATGGACAAAAACCACCAGTTCATTTAGTGTTCTCTTAGTGCTAATGTATAAGAGAAGTTGGTGTACTATAACTGAAGTAATCGTGTTAAGATAAGATTACCTTTCATTTTGTCACAGCAGAAAGTGGACAGTGCAAAGTTATATAGCAAAAATTAGAATACAATAAGAATAATATACTGTACACAACTGTAAAGAATAGAATAAAATAGAATAAAATATACATTAGGATAAAAATAGAATACAAATGTTATATACACCTGAGTAAAAATACAACTTACAACGTCTTATGTGTGTTTGATCAGCTGCAAAAGTCTTTGTTGTGGAGTCTGACAGCAGTGGGGAGGAAAGACCTGCGAAATCGCTCCATCCCACATTTAAGTCCTTAAAGTCATATTCTTTTATTGTCTTGACTGTATTTGAAGCTATTTTTATTTTTGTATGATACCTGATTTATGTGGAATATGGCTGAAGTAAACTAAAGTCTGAAATACTTAGTCAGTCATTTGTTTAATAGTAATTTAACATTATATAATTCACATATAAAACTATGAATTGTAATTTTACATGTTTTAATAGCATGTAGAATAGCATATGTAGGCAAGTATATTTGTCCTTTTTTATCAAGAAGCAAAGACGAAAAGGAGAAAAAAAAAGAAAAAGGGCGGGGTTCGGTGGTTGAAACACCCGTCCCCACCAATGCCAAAACCAAATCTACGCCCTTGCCTGGTATGTCCTTCATCTGAACTCTCACCTTCTTGCTTTGATATCTGGCCCTCTTCCACCTCATCTCCTGCCAGCTCTAAGTGTGAGTCCACTTCCACACTTCCGAGTAAAATTCCTTCTACCTGACTCAGCCAGCATATCATTCTGTGATAAGACAAGACCTAATGTCCACCTCAAGGGACAGAAGATAAAAAAAAAGAATAATGAAACAATAATGCATCATGTTTCTTTGATATACAATACTTAGATTATCTTAAAAAAATTTAACTATCAAAAAAGTTTTTCAGTTGAATACAAAAATTGAGGGTTTAAATAAACCAAGGCTGATTAGGAAAAGAGGAACAGGTGGATAAACAAAGCAGGTGTAACCAATGAGCAAGCAAGTAAAAGCAAACGTGAGACACAAATTAGAAAAAAACTACCAAAGTAAAGCAAGAACATGAGAACAACAGAAAAAGACACTGAAGGAGAAACACAAGGGAGGCATAAAATACAAAATGTAAACAAAACTTTGAGCAGGAACTAAGAGCTTGAGGCTAATTATAAAAAGGAAAATACACAAAGAAAATAGAAACACTAAGCAAACTAAGACTCATCAGAATATATTTACATGAACCAAAACTTGAACAGAGAAAAACACTGAATCAAAGACTCAGAACAATCAGGCAGTTATTGACTGTAAAGGATTTTCATTCAAGTATTTATAAAAAATAATTAGATTCAGTGTGATGTTCGTTTGTACAATTACTTTTGAGCCTCTTGAAATGACTTTTGCACCTTTTGCAATGCAAAGTTGACCACCTCGACCGCTTTTCAACCACACCTTTAAAAGCTGGGAAGTAAGATTTACACCAACCCACTCAGCTAAATGTGGAAATAATAAACAAAGGTCTTCCAAAGTTTATACTCTCAAGCTCTCTTACACTCAGGCATTTTTACACAGCAAGCCCTCCTCAGTAACTTACAGTAAGTGCAATCAGAGAGCTTGGCGGTTATCCCTGAGGCTGTAGGGTCTATATATGGACATCCTTTTCCCTCTAGATCCCAGAACGTGGCTTCAGCTTCCTATTTAGTGAGAAAAGAAACTGTTCACTGTCAGAGCTGACCAATCAGCAGACATCTACTCAAATGTCTGACCAATAAGGCTGCAGACGTAGAAAGGGAAAGTAACCCAGAGTATATAAGAACTGCCTTCATGGCAGTTTGGTTAGCAGACATGTGGTACAGCAGAGAGCAGCGCTTGACAGAGAAATCAGGAGCTATGAAGCGGCTGGCAGAAAATATTAAGGTGCTTTACATTGCCAGTGACTGTATGGAGCCTTATGTTGAGGTAAGATTACTCTGCTGAATGTATTCTTGTTAGGAAATGTTTTCTGTCACCATGCATTGCAGTTTCTTGCTATACAGTAGGTCTGTTGTTTGTGGTTTAAATGAATTACAACCTTTAATACTTAAGTAAACTTATATATGTAATGCATTAAAAAATTTCCCAAATAACAAAAAAGGAGAGCAGTGAATAGCGGTGTAACATGATGCCACTTTTTCTGCTTGCCTCCTTCAGATCATCACAGTGAAAGAGTCCAAACGCTGCCAGAGTCTGTGCAGCTCAGACGCCTCTGAGGCAGAAGAGCCCGAGTACCAGCTGGAAGTCGATGATGATCTCCCTGTCCTCACTGACCAGAGTCATCTGCTAGATGACTATCACCTAGAAAAAGTAAGTAACACACATGTGTGTATATATATATATATATATATATATATATATGTGGATCACAGCAATTAATGGTTTTTCTCCTGAAAAACTTTAAAATTATCATTAGAGTAATTCCATCTCAAATCCTCCATTTTAGAAGATTTTCTGTTTCACAATCTCCAACTTGCAGCTAAATTTTCACAGCAATGATTATTTATGACATAAGTGGCAGCTCTGCCCGGAAGTCATACTCACACCATAAAATTTTTATGCAAATTGTAGACAGTCAAGCAGCAGAACTGTGTTGATTTTAGATGAAATGACGCATTAGTTTTGTCAGGACATGATTTGATGAGTAACTCCTTTGTTAAACAGCTTGCTGCTCACATGCCAGCAAGGACCTATGGTTATCAGTGGCAGCTGGTCTACAGCACAGCCATCCATGGGAGCAGCCTGAAGACTCTGTACAGGAACATGGCTGAGGTGGACAGCCCTGTGCTGCTGGTGGTCAAAGACATGCACAAAAAGGTTTGTATCCTGCTCCTTAGTCTCCATTTTCTGTACCAAGAAAATTAAACTGCTTCCTCCATTACCAGCATCTCCTTTAACAAACTGGTGTCTTGGTGTATTTTCAGGTGTTTGGGGCTTTTTCTTCAGATCCATTCAGAGTCAGTAAATACTGCTACGGTACAGGAGAAACCTTCTTGTTCAGCTTCAATCCCGACTTCCAGGTAAGAGTTGAACTGTTGTTAATGTTTTACCTCTAGTCTATTTACAGGATGCTTTTGTCATGAAATAATTTCACTTATTGTAGAAATCTGCACTGAGTTTAAGATGTTTTTATGTCTTTGTTATCTAGGTATACAAGTGGAGTGGGGTGAACTCGTACTTTGTGAGTGGAAACTGGGATTCATTGCAGCTCGGTGGAGGCGGGTAAGTTATACAGTTATTTATTTATTTTCCTATCAATGAGTTTTCAAAGATCTGATATTAACGTGCTATTGTTTTCTCTGTCTTTAGGAGTGGCTTTGCCCTGTGGCTGGATGCTGATCTGTACCGCGGTTCAAGCTTTTCCAGTCCGACTTTTCACAATGCACCTCTCTCCACAAATGAGGACTTTATTGTACAAGACCTGGAGGTCTGGACTGTGCAGAATTGACTGAACATCTAAAAAGCCGAGCTAAAAACAAAGCAGGACCTGTTGTTCTGTGTGGATCTCTCAGACTTCAAGGCGTGTGTGCCATTTAGTCACTACTGTACGTATCCTGATGGAGCATCTGCTGTCGTCTGTGCACGTGGTTCAGAGTTCCTCTTGTACAGTATGAAGCCTGCTGACAGGGTAGCCACTGTAATGGGATTTAAGAAAGAGTCTATTTTTATGTTATTTTTGTATCAATGCATATTTATAAAAAGACACTTTTAAAAGGACTTTTTAAAGTTTACATCTGTGTTTAAGTGTCAGTGTGTTTTCAAATTATATTAACTACTTAACAGTAAAATCACTGTAACACTGGTAGGACCAAAAACAGTTGATCTGAACTGGTTTTAACATTTTCCATGTAAGTGAGGACCAAAATAGGAGCGCTGAAAACAATATAAGGACAACATTGCACTACAAAAGCTGATTGTTTGTTAGATATGCTGCTTGAGGAAGAAGGGACCTTAACTGAAAAATATAAGTTCTGCTTTATGTAAGTGAAACGCCAGCCTGCCTGTTTGGAGAGAAAAACACTTTGAATAAAATGTCACATCCATTGCCTAGTTGTTTGTTATTTGTTTATTTAAATACACTTTCAGGAAATGGTAAAAGTTTGTATATGACTGCCAGGCAGTGCAGGTGCTGCCACTTTTTTCTTGTGAAAAAGTTTCCTGTTGGTACTGTCGCTGTCATTTCTTATTATAAGAACCTTTACCAAGTCACTGAGGTAGTCAGCAGTTATTACGAATAACATCAAAATACCATGTTACTGATAGTCTGATACTGCCTCTGTTCCTTTGTTAATTGTTCTTTCTTTCGAAGAACTACATTAAAGTTTTTTCTTCCCTCTTGCAGTTGTTTTCATTTTTTGCTGTAACAAATTTCACCATATCACTGAGATACAACGGGTAAACAAGTATTGAACACGTCACCAGTTTTCTCAGTAAATATATTTGTAAAGGTGCTATCGACAAAAAACCCATCCAATCCACACATTATGTGTAATCATGGGGAAAAGTATTTAACACGCTTACAAAAATCTATTCAATACTTTGTACAAAAGCCTTGTTGGTGACTACAGCTTCAAAATGCCTCTTACATAAAGACAAACTAGTCGCATACATTGCCTAGGTGTCATTTTGTCCCAATTCTTCCACACAAACAGTCCTAATGGTTCAGTGGACCCCTTCCGTGAACTCTGACCTTTAGTTCTTTCTATAGAATTTCATTTGGATTCAGGTCAGCTGATTGGCTGGATCATTTTAGCAGCTTTATTTTATTCCTCTGAAACCTCCTTGGCTGTGCGTTCGGGATCACCAGTCTTGAGGAAACGTCCACCCTCGTTTCATCATCAGCATCCTGGCAGCGGATGCATTTTTTCTTTCATCCTTCCTTCAGTTATATGAAGCGTGCCAGTGTTGTATGCTGATACGGATGTTGATGTAGTTACCGAAACATATTTACTTAGAAAACTGTTTGACATGTTCACTATTTATTTTACCTGCTGTAAATACCGGAAGAAAGCACTTCAGATATTTAAATGAGAATCCATCCAGGAAGGAAAATGGTTCAATGGCCCGCACTCTACAGTTTTGAAAAAAACATAAAAAAAATAACTGAAAAAAACTGTGGACTTTGAAAACTGACTAAACTAAAATAAAAATATAAGGGAAATATCCTTAACTTTAGTATCTGTTAATTTAGTAAAACATATTTCCAACTTGCCCGATGAGGCACTGCTAGGCTTGATTATTGAGACTCAGGATGTCTACAAGTCTGTGAGTCAACTGTTTGTAAGAATGCATGTCTTTTTTGTAATACCTGTACTTGACTAATTTTTTCCTCTGACATAAAACTTCTATATAGTAATATTTGAAAAATAAAAAAAAAATAAACTAAAACTGATACCGAAACTAATAAAAACTAAAACTAAAACCAAAACCCCAACCTAATCATTTTCAAACAATAAAGTAAAGTAGAAACTAGAATATCCACCCTGGAAATTAACTGAAACTAAACTGAACTAATAAAAAAAACAATATGAAATAAAAATAAAAAGTAATTGGAAAATACAAAATCATGCTAACTGTAATAGTTGTCAGTCTGTCGCAGGGCTAGCACATTGAGACAGACAACAATTCAAAGTTACAGCCAGTTTAAATTCACTAAACAGAGAACACACACACACACACACACACACACACACACACACACAGAGGCCCGAGCCTGGCATTGAGCCCAGAACCTGTGCTGATCACCACGCTACAATCATCAGCCGCTTCTGTTCCAAAGAAACTAAACAAAAGCATTGTGAAACAAAAGCCATGATTAAAAGGTACATACAGTAATGGCTAATGCTTTTATTTTGTTATTGTGTTGCAGAGAATACATCAAGCCCAGCCCAAACCGGCTTTCAAGACCCCCGGAATCAGAAATCACAGCCACAGTAGTACCGTGACTGACAACTACTAAACAAATAGCCGACATCTAAGTCATTAACACCAAAATGATTAATCAACCATTGCATTCTGCCACCACAGGTGCACCAAATGCTGTTCGATTTTTAACAGACATTCTATTGACGTCAGATACGCTTCAGTTATCATAGCAAGGATGTTAAAAAGGAAACTGTAAAAATGTTCCTATTCACATATTCAAACAACCTCCTGTGTGTTTTTAAAACGGCCAACTTCAAAACTACGTCAAAACAATCAAAACAGCCCTGATCCATTGAGCCAAAGACTCCTCTAGACTCCTGAAGGTGTTCTGTGGCACCTGCACCAAGATGGTAACTGAAGTCCTGTAAGCTATGAGGTGGGGCTTCCATGGATCAGAATGATTTGTCCAGCACTGCCCACAGTTGCTCAAGTGGATTGAGATCTGGGGGATTTGGGGGCCAACACTTCAGACTCACTGTTGTGCTCTTCCTTAACCATTTCTGCTTTGTGGCAGATTGCGGGAAGGCTCTGCTGAAAGAAGCCACAGCAATCAGGAAATGTCGTTTCCAGGAAAGGGTCTGCAACAATGATTAAGTAGGTGGAACGTGTCAAAGTAACATTCACATGGACCTAAGTTTTCCCAGCAGAACATTGCTCAACACCGTGAAAGAAAAGAGTCAGACCAGGTCACCTTCTTCCACAGGGCCGTGCAGAGACGTTTATAGGGGCGGGTGCTCAAAGTTAAAAAGGGGCACATTGAACCAGGGTGAATAACAACAACACACATTCACCAAGAATCTAGTATGGGATCGCATCATACTATATCACTGTTGTGAGGCAAAGCAAACGTAGCCTATGTTTTACGTGATGGGTACAATGTTGCTGTTGAGGGGTTGCTGCTGCTCCTGCTGCTGATAGTGCTGGAGGGCAGCTTACCAACGTGTACGTGATAAGCTAATACTCCTGTGTGCTTTAGACTACAGTGTGCGCTGTACAGCTACTTACTGGTTTTGTCGCATCAGTCTGTGTCTCTGAGTTAATTTGTGTTTCTCCTACAGCTCCGGACCGCAAAAAATGCGCGTGCTCTTTGTGAGCTCGTTCCCGGCTCGTAACCAGCGCGTTCTGCCGTCAAGGGCGATCATTGGTTAATGGTGATCATGTGACTGATGCAAGCCAGATCCTTTTATTTAGCAAAAATGTGATTAATAGTTAAATATTATTGTTGAGGGGCACAGACAGGACTCCACACGCACACACACATTAAAAAAAAAAAAAATTAAAATTAAAAAAAAAATTGCCTCAACAAAAGGGCACTTTGGGCACCCATCAGGAAAGGGGCGGGTGCTCAAGCCCCTTCGGCCCCCCCTCTGCACGTGCCTGTTCTTCCATTGCCAGTATGGATGTAATATATCCCACCCACTAACAGGTGCCGTGATGCGGAGATGATCAACATTATGCACCTGTTATGATATTAAGCCTGATTGGTGTATAATAATATCATGGAGTGCTACAGCTCACTATGTGATTTAGTCCAAAGAAACACTTTTTTTCTGCAAAATTCACATTTTTGCCTGTGAAGAAATCCGTCAAGAAATCCGTCTCATATCACCTTGAACACCTTGAACTACATTCTTTATCCTTGCAGCATAGTTTAATGCAGAGGAGGCACACTTGTTTGCAAACACCTAACTTGTTCACAACAGACCACAACGTATATGTACCCATTGCATGTGTCACAGGGGAAAAGAAAAAAGAAAGACCAACAGTAAAGGAAAACCACGGCTAACCACACTGAGTAAATGCAGGGGCGGGTTGGTAGGTGGTTAGTTTTGTTTAAGTTACATAGTGGAGCTGTTTAACTGCAGCCTTGACTAACAATACAGCATCACTTAACGTCTATCTCAATTATGCTTTGTGCTGTTGACTTTAGACCTCAGAGTCTTTAATGCAACACTTCCACTTTAATATTCTCTAGCCTGAGCAAATTAACCCTTAGTTATCCCTTTATATTTGGATCATATAGTAAGAGAACTGACTGGTTTTGTTCTCTGACAGTAAGTGTTGGGTTTATTTTTATTTATTTATTTATTTCTGTGAGACAACCATCCACAGAACAATAAATTCCTACTGCAGTGTGGCAGTGTTGACTATTCAGAGAGTACTGAAAATAGTTATAAAGTTATAAATGAGGACCCTTCTGTTTTCATCAGAGAACATGAAAGGTACGTTTGACACAATTGCTAGCATGCAACAGATTTGCTAAGCAGGGTAAGTAGAAGATATGTCGCCCTCTTCTGACAATTGTGTTCCCTTACATCTGCAATAAGGATCGACGAACAATCGATCTTGTTGCGTTCGATGTTCTCTTGGATCAACCCAGCATGCCTGATTGTTGACAGCTCCGTACACCACAATGGCCGAAGTCCTGGATAAACAACCTCCTCGGGTTGATATTTCCAAAAGCAGCAGCAATGTGCCAACCGACGGATATGATAAGAAATGTATTTTCTGCAGGATTGTAAACAATGAAATGGGCACAGAGCTTCTTCACTGTGTAAGAATATTGTAATAAATTATTATGAATGCGTTGCTAGCTAGCCTAAGACACTATTAATTGTCAATACATGCGTTTAGAAGTAGTAAAAGCTCTGAAACTAGTCCGTCAGAAACTTTTAATTTCCCTGTAAACGAGTGTAATTGAGTGGTATTGTAGCTAGTTAGTCCCATAGCTGTAGAGTTATTGATTTACTGTGCTGAAAGGCGTGGCTCACCGCCGACATATACCGAAGGCTGGTTGGTTAAACCGTAGAATCAGTTCATATTAAAAATACAGAGAATAATAAGCACATATTTATACATATACATAAATCAGACTCCAATAAATTACATTATATTGAGTATACTAATTGCATTCGGCATAAATGCTAGAGGCATTCTGTAATGTCGTTCACGTTTAAAGTGTAAATATGTGTGTGTGTGTGTTATGTTGTGTTATTACTGCAGGATGAAGAGATCTCATGTTTCAGAGACATCAAACCTGGAGCCCCCCATCACTACCTTGTTGTCCCAACCAAACATGTAGGAAACTGTAAATCCCTCACTAAAGAGCACGTGCCATTGGGTAAAGTTTAAACTGCATACTTTTTAAGTAGTGCTTATGGATTTTCATTTTATATCAGCTCAGACAATATTGCTGACATATTACTGACTAATGCTATGGATGGTTGGAAAGTATTTTTTAAAAAAGTAACTGCAGATGTTTAAAATGGATCATCTGTTTTTGTTTTTTTATGTCCAGTGAAGCGGATGGTCGACAAAGGGAAGGAGATCCTGGAAAAAAACAACATAACGGACCTCAGTGATGTCAGGTGGGTTTCATTTTGGTTCTTCACAGCTCTCCATGGTAATTTACATTAGTGGGTTATGAATGTATGAGCTTCAGACAGTTTTAGTAATTCATCTTTTGTTGCTAGACAACCAAATATTCACAGTTTTGGGGTCAGTTTTGTTTTTTAGTTACCAATTGAACATTAGCACTTAATCTAGTCAGAATTATAGTAGATCATTTGTAATGCAGTTTAATTGCTGATGACTAGCTTAACCTTAGTAACAATTTGCTTTGTTGTTGCATCAGCTAAAATGAGTTAAAAAACAAAAAATAAGTAGTATCTCTAAAACCCTTTTCTTTGTCTGCAGATTTGGTTTCCACTGGCCTCCATTCTGTTCTGTCACACACCTCCACCTTCACGTCTTGGCACCTGCCAGTCAAATGGGCTTTATGTCGCGTCTCTTCTACAGACTCAACTCCTACTGGTTCATCACAGTAAGCTCCGTACTTCAGTACTACAAGTTACTGTGTAGAAATTTTATTAACTCTCTGTGTGGAAATGGAAATTTCAAATGAAATGAAATGTAGACCAGTGTCAGTCTCTACCTTGTTCTGTATAAGGACATTGCTGTGTAAACCTGGCTTTAAGTAACTTGACTACATCAGGGAACTACCCTCTAGATTTGCATTGTCAACACATTAATATATTCAGTTCAGTAACTCCTAGTGGCATCATCTTAGTTTACCCAGGTGACGTTTTAGGGTCTTACAGTAAGACTGCTGACAGTCTGACTTCTGTTCTGTCTGCCTTTGTTAATGTTTTGCAGGCAGACCAGCTGATTGAGCTTCTCAACTCTAAAGGAGAGACAAACTGATCACTTGGATCTTGCCATACGTGACTGACTGCACTGAGGTGAACTGCAGATCAGGCGTCTTGCAGATGTCATATTGGAAACTACTTTGCTGACTGTTTGGCAACAGCTAATGACAGTATTTTAAACAGGTGATATACCTGCGTGAGATTTTGTATCCTAAGTAGTATGAGACTTAAAGCCTTAAAGCCTCTTTTAAAATGCATCACAAGTGCTGTAAGGAACACTGGAGTTTTGACAAGATAGGTAAATTTATTTAAATCTGCTCTAATAAAATTGTATTGCTTTTAGGGACCAATGAGCAATCAACTTTGAATTCCTATAAAATAGAACAGTGTGTTCATTATCATCCTGTTACAGAAACACTTCAGTACTCTTTGCTTCCTACTTCCTTCTTATATTACTGTGTAGTGAGCTCAGTTAGACAAACACACTTGGGACACTACTTGTTTTTGCACTATTTAAAGGTACTAGAGATTGTTGGCTAAATATAAATACTGACATGAATGTTTGTGATAAGTCCATATTATACCAAGCATATTTCAGCAAATTAATGTAACGTCTTTCCCTCTTTCTTTTAAACTGACTGTAATTTTTCCGTTGACACAGTGCAACATATTATACAACGTGGGTAATGGCCAGTGGTAGGTTGCTACTTTCTGTGAGGCATTATGGGCTTCTTAGAGTGCCCTATACACACTGACACAGAGAACGCACAGAGAGATACAGAGTAAAACCCACTGTATAGTGAGTGTTCTGGGATTTCAGATGTCTCACAGGCCGTTTGATTTCCTGTCTTGCACAACTGCTTTCATGCCTTCTATGTCTGCTCTATAACATGAAACTGCAGAAACTCAGTTATATTGTAAATTTTTCAAGAAAAAAAAACAAAACGAAAGTTTGCATTATTGATATTAATCATATATAAACTGATAATCTTGGCTATGGGTTCTTGCATCAAGCTTGCAATATGTGAAAGCCACTCAGTAATCCTCTGATGCTGATAGTAATGTTAATTTATTTTGTTCTTCATGACCTCATCAACCAGTGAACTACAATGGGGGGGGGGGGGGGGGGGGGGGTGTTCGATGTCATGTGGACAGATGAATGAAAGTATGTGCTGTGAAATGATGCTATACTTTAAAATGGTAATTGGAATAAAACCACCAACAACAAAATGTACTGTACAAAAGGTATGCACTTTAAGAATGGCTTTAATTTAGAATAAACAGTATTCTGTTGCTTCTCAGTGCCTGTGTAGTATCTCAGTGTGGTTTACATACAGACCCTCTTCCAGTTTCACTCTTAACTCACCTGCAGTAACACTTTAACACACTCTTGTCTTTATTATGATACAATTAGGAGACAGTGTTAATCTATTAATGCTGTATGTTTAAAAAAAAAAAAATATATATATATATTATTACTTTACTTTCAATAAGAGCTGGTACTCAATCTATAGTTCCTTATGATATGGTTCTTATTGCTTTAAAGCTGCACTATTAGTTTTAAATTTGGAACTGTAGCAATATTGTGTCATTGCAAAGCACACTTAAAATAAATACACGTTGAAGCAGTCAGGCCAAGTCGGGTCAAGTTCATCCTATAGCACCATTATGTCTGTCACAGGCAGCCTCATGTTCTCTTTGGCTTCGGTTCAGTCTCATTAGCAAATCTGATGTCATCTCAGCTGCTCAGTGCTCCACTTTCACCTCGTCAACAAGCTGCTGGAGGGAAAAAAATGCTCAGGTTTGAACATTTACCTTTTCTCATTTTGACTGACATTTAGTGGTTTCCCCGTGTTCTTGTCTACTAAAGCTGCCACATTAAGTGCCCGTGTACCTGCGTGTACTGCACGCACAGTGAATCAAGGCATCTAATCAACATTTCTGGTCACTGCAACAAAGTGATAACTACGTGATCATCCTTCCCCTGCCACAGCATCTCCCCCTCGAAGTCAACCAGTCTCTGTTTCCTCGCTCGCAGAAGAATCCCAACCAATTTATTCGAGATAGTCACATAATGCTCAAACAGCTTTCCAAATCTTACAGTAATCACTTTCCCATCGCTGCCGCCCGACTCCCCAATGCTCCTTATGACCTCACACAGCTCCTGAACCTCTCTGCTGATGTGTGTGTGAGCGTCCTTCCCACGTTGCTCTGTCAGGGAACCCTGCAGGGGTTTCCCATACTCATCCCCTCCCCTCGGAGGGACCACCACGCTCGGTCTGGTGTTGTGACTGAAGGGATTGTGCTTCTGGTACTCCTGGTGTTCGCTGGACCACTTCTGCCAGTTTTCCTTCAAGCCTTTCACAGAAACGATGCACGCCGCAGGAGTTTGGGCGTTCTCCTCTGTTTCCATGGTGGCGCTCTGGCTGTTTGTTCCCATGTTTGACTCTGTTCAAGACAAATTTAAATATCCAATCATTTCTCGACAGAGAAACATAGCAACTTAATGTTTTTCATGTTACTTTATTGTTTCCAAAATTCTTTAAGTCTCACCTACTTATTTTTCACACAACTGTTCTTGTGATCCAGCTGTGTGTATGACTCTGGTATTATGGCACATCAGGTGTGACTGGCAGCCGCAATCTAAATCGTAAATTCAACTGACAGCTCATTAAGACGAAATTGCTTATTTCCCACAGTTAATATAATCTCATTATCAAAACAACAAGGAGTGAAACATCTAGCTTTGTAAAGTAACCTGGAAGTTTTCAGTCCTCAGAATCTCGTAGTGAGTATAAATAGTGACACACTGACCTGATACTCCCTTCACCTGCAGTTACGCTTCATTGCGACCAAAGAGCAAGAGTCCTGGTTACACTGTTACTAAATAACACAACTTAACAACACTGCAGCAGTGCTGACAGAGGCAAGAGTGCGGGTGGATGCCTTTTTGTCACCAGACAAAACCACTGTGATGAACATCAACTTCAGCCAGTGATACGGCAGAGACAACCCGGACAGCCAATCAGTAGGAGGGGCGGGCTTACAAGACGGCTCTGATGTAAAGCAGATTACAGACTTTATCCACACATGTATGACCAGAATAGTAAAGCATACCGATGTGTACTGATGACAAAAATTTGCTTACATGTGACATTAAAAAGACACATACACACAGATTTATGAAAAAAGTGATAAGGAGTTTTTTAAAGCAAAAAAAGGTTGCAAAATAACATTAAAAACGAAGTATTCACCTATGCTTATGTATGATAATGTTAGCATTATCATACACAAGCGGCAGTACAAAACTTAAGCGTATCATAGCTAAATGAAACACAGTACCTATTTTTTCTGCCATTTATAGAAATACAGTCCCCAAGCGGTACTTTGTGTCAGAGTTCGGTTTCAAGCCGGACGTATTTTTAAACTGCGACAACAATGGCTGCCTTCAGTAGTCGATCATGCCTCCAGTATTTATTGCATCTTGCTCAGGATAATCTGGACTTCAGGTTACCGGTAACAAGCACGAGATATTTTCGGTTTCTCTTTGGTTCAGAGTGATTAACTTCTTCGTGTAAAAAGCGGTAATTTGCAGACTGGAGTCTCCTCTGACTCTTGGTTTGTTATGGGCTCATTCAAAGTGTAACCGCCCCCCCAAAAAAGTAACCTTCTTTTGGAGACGAGATGTCTATAATTTGATCACAGCAATACATGAAACTTGAGAAATGGTCTGGCTGATAGAGCATATTGCGTTGTTTTTTTGGCACTATTTTATGCCTACATCACATAGAACCAGTTTGTAATCATTTAATTTTTTTTAGTTTTCCGTGTGTGAGTGCATTTTATCTGCCATATTTCATATGTGATTCTTCTTTTCTGTATAACATTAGTATTCATGCTTTATATGCCGTCTTATCCAGGAAATAAAAGCTCTGCTGGCTCTCAGAGGGAAACCATTTCGTCCCTGTGAAAACTTCAGAGAAAAGGTTTGCATGTTGACGGGCTTATTCTAATCTGACTCTCTATTCTAATCTAAGACACTGATGACTGGTAGCAGAATGGTGATGTTTCTCGTTAGTAGATCCCACATTTCCCTGCAGTCACTCCACATCTCTCCTCTTCTCCGTAGTCTCCTTTCTGGTGCCTGGATGGTTTGTCTGAGGAAGATGTCCGCAGCATCATGGCCAGATCTGTGTGTGCAAAGTAAGTGTTTAAGCTTTGCAGTTAGGAAGGTGATAGAGTCACATCTCTGCTGATGGAATAACTGCATGCTGCACAGATTCAAAACTGGTTGAGATGTGGCTTTAGTTCATGTTGGGTTGTCCTTCTAGGTCTGCTTTTGAACTGTGGGGCCACGGGCAAACACACAGTGAACTCAGAACATCCCTTCTGAACTTCCCCTCAGACATCATGGTTTGTTGTTTAGAGTTTGTATCATACTGTTCTGCTGGAAAGACAGATTTCTGCAAGTGTATAAAATTTAATTTCAAATGTTTACGTTGCACAATGACACGTTTCATTTCTGTTTGTGCTCTTCATTCCCTGCAGAGTCCATTCATGCACAAAGACTCCACATACAGGATAAACGTCTACACATTCAACAAAACTTTGCTGTTTACAGACAGAATCAAAAGGATCGATGTAAGTATTTAGATGTGCGAGTGCATGTAAAAACATATAAATATGCACATAAAATAATAATAATAGTAAAATGCAATCTCAACAGGCCTTGGAGTATCTTCCCTTTGAGGGGACAGTAAGCCTTAAGAATCCCCAGCACATCTTCTGCTTATTAGAAGATTACGGCACAGACCCCAACAATATCCCCGAGCATCCCATCTACATCTACTTCGGCAGATGGGTAAGATGCATTTTTCTACTTGTGTACATTAAATGAATGTGGAACGATCTACAGCTGAACTCTTCCATTTTACAGATAGCAGACGGTCAGCGTGATCTGATTCGCTCCCACAGTGTGAAGAACAGACACTTCATAGGAAACACCAGCATGGACGCTGGCCTCTCATTCATCATGGCCAACCATGCCAGGGTCAAACAGGATGACCTGGTTTTTGACCCATTTGTAGGCACAGGTAAGTTAATCCTGTCGTTGCTTCCCCCCGCAGACAGCTATAGACAGCAAAATAAATACTTTCTTTAATGTGAGTCAATGTGTTTTAGGGAGCCTGCTGGTTGCGTGTTCTCATTTTGGAGCTTATGTATGTGGAACTGACATTGATTACAACACTATTCACGGGAAAGGTAAGCTCTGCTCATTAGAGATTACACGCTGCAGCAGCTGTAGTCTTACAGGTTAAGGATTGCAGTTTTATTTTATGCTGTTTTTATATTTGAATCAGATCAATCCCCTGTTCAGATTTGCTGTTGGTGCCTTTTGTCTTTTAGGTCGGTCAAGCCGTAAAAACCAAAAGTGGCGAGGGCCCGACGAGAACATCAGAGCCAACCTGCGGCAGTACGGGACACAGAAGATGTACGTGGACGTGATGGTGTCTGATGCCTCCAAGCCTGTGTGGAGGGATGCTGCTCTGTTTGATGCTATCATTACTGACCGTAGGTCCTTTAGTTCACCCTAACCAGACCACAAAGGATTTAACATCTCCTTTCATTAAATATCTCTGTTATTCTTTAGATTTGATTGTTTCTTTGAGCTGTTACAAATAAATAAAAAATGTTCTGAAAATATGCAATTATCAGGATTCTGACAGTGAGTGAAAAGCTTTAGCTATGGTTCACACTGTAATTTGAAAATTATGTGCTGCTCATTAGTGTCTATTGAACACATTATTTCTGCCAGTTTCATGGATCGTCTTTTTATGTTTTGTGTGGCTCTTCAGCCTACAGACACTGCAAGATTTTTGATGTTTCTTTAGAATTTGAGTAGCAGTACTGCAGCTAGCATGTTCCTCAGCTACATCTATTCTCTGTGTATTCTTCTTAAACAGGAAGAAAACTCTTCTTGTTTTATTTTTTTGATACTCACTGTGTGACTTTTCTTGTTAGCTCCATACGGTATCCGGGAAGCGACGAGGAGAACAGGCTCCCACAAAGACATTGCTAAACCCGCTGAAGGGGTGTAAGTTCATCACATATTATACCAACATCTATCTATCTATCTATCGATCTATTGATCTATCTATCAATCGATATATATAAATAACTGGGGAATTAGTCCAATGTTTAGTGCTGAGGAAACTAGTACATGAAACGGCAAATAAAACCACCGAGTTTTGCCATCACTGCTCTGTTCTAAATGTTGTATTTCATTTCAATCTTCTGCACAGTTTTGAAGAGTCTCACGTCCCAGTCTCACAGGCATATCACCTGAGTGACATCTTCACAGATCTGTTAAACTTCTCTGCCCACCACCTGGTCATGGGAGGGAGGCTCGTCTACTGGCTGCCTGTCTACAGACCAGAGTGAGTAAACAGACTTGGCATCATCACCTAGTCATAAACATTTTCAGAGTGATGATAAATCTGTTCAGTGTTGGAGGTAACTTACCAGTTAACTTGTCAGTACTTAAATTTGTAGAACTTTGTTATTGTTAGCATTTTGGGGTGGCGTCAGGAAGACATCTGATGCCAATTTCTGAATAAGAGGCGAGCTGAAGGCTTCTGCTTTTTCAATGCATTCAAAGCAAATATAATATACAGCAGTGTTTCTGGGTCATTTTCACATATTTTTGCTTCTTTGCATGATAGAGCTTTAACCTGCATTTATGGATGGCACAGCTGACTGTGTTTACACATAATGTTTTTAATGCAGTGTCACCTGAGGGCATCGACAAGCTAATATTTTTTTGAAATAGTAATAACTAACTAATAAGCATCATTTTTGCTTCTTGTTTATGCCCTATCCTGTCATGAATATGTCCTTACAACTTGTTATGTGCATTTTGATTGACATATATACATATCCATACACATGTGCAAACACAAAGTGTGTAAATAGTGGGTCAAAGCCCTAACTTCTCGCTATACCTTGTAAAAACCATATTTTTGTACCTCTTTGACTTAAACTGAGTCACGCTGGCACGTTACTTCAGTTCAGCAGCTCCTTTACTTTCTCCCACAACAAAAAATATTTGTATCCATTTGCATACCGTTTCTAAACTACAGCATCTGTAATCTCTGCGACTGATTCAGTTAATGATGGTGATGTTAATCTGAATCCATATTGACCGTCGGGGAGTAATTTAAATGTATCTAAGAATTTGTCGAATCGGTTATTGAACAGTTTTTCTAGAAGCTTGGAGAATTGTGGGAGTTTAAAAACAAGCCTGTAATCTTTGAAGTGGTGTCTATCCTCAGTTTTTTAAAGCGACACAATTTAAACTATTTTCATATTGTGTGGACTTTTATGTGGCTCTGAGATGCTTTTATAACCTTCTTAGCAATCTTCATATCAGTATCATTACAGTCAGTGGATGCTTTGTAATTACACTTATTTACAACATTAGTAATTTCTTTTTCCTTTATTCCCCTTTTCACTGCTGTAAAGAACACCGAGTTAGGATTTCAGGATTCACTGCAATAATCTTGTACTATAACAAGTTATAAGGAAACACCCAGGCTGTGTAAGGTGAGCTGGTGCGTCACTGCCAAGATAAGATGGCAACTGCATGTTTAGTTATTGTTGATTACCAACAGTTTTGAATTCGGACTCCAGATTTTAAGCTCAAACCTCATTATCTCAGTTTGGAAATAGTCTTGTCTTAAAAGCTGCCTTTCTTTAAATAATGATCTGTACAATAGGGGGCAGGCTTACACCATAAACCAGAAGTGCACAATGCTGGCCTGTTGTAAGCACAACTGACAAGGTTTAAATTTGTTTTTGGCCTAATTAATTACCCAAATAACCAAACAATATGAAGCAAAGAGGGAATACATAGCAGACACTATTACATTTTATAAAAATGACTGATTACTGCCTCTAATTAAAACTGGCTTTGTTATTTCATTAAGGGAAAAGTGAACCTGAGAGACAGACGGCAGTGTTTTACTGGACTTGTACACACACAAAGGACCTTCTGCTATCTTAGGGTATTTCCCTTTATTCTGATTCCCGTGTCTAACCACCTGCGTGGATTACAGTAATGTTCAGGTGTGCCGAGGCTTTCTTGCCCATACAGCTGGGCCACGGCAAACCACAACTGACAGCAGTGTGCGCTTTATATGCTGCCTAAGACGGCTCATCAGAGACAAAGTTGCATATTGTTAAAGGTTCTGTGCGTTTGCAGAAAGCGAAGTGCTGACTCTCAGTGCAGGTGTTCATTTGTGAAGGTATGAACCACAACAAACTAAGGCAGAAACGGACGTTAGGCGAGGAAAAGCGCCACGGGGCTCAAACTCTTTCTGGTCACTCATTAAAAGACCAGGAAGCAGATGGGATAATCACGGATCCAGTCACCGGGCTATTATTGTATCCTTGTGACTGAGAGACATCAGTTTGCAACCCTTTGACTTTTATCCATTTAGCCGCTTTGTGTTTCTGCACGCATCGAAACATATGCACGAATGTGTGTGTGGTCCCGTGTACGAGCACGTGCACACGTTTGTGTCACCATGTTCACACATTCGTCTTTGCTACTCATCTCATCGGTGCTTGACCCGATGCCTGTCAGAGCGCCGTGCCAAAATAAACATCTGAGGCCAGGCAAGTCACATGTATGAACTATGTCTCTATGGTGTGCAGGCTGATCTGCGAGTGTGTGTGTTTGTGTTGTTGGATATGTGTGTCTGTGTGTATAAACCCAGACGCAGCCTGTCTCCTGGGTCTAATCTGGGGCTCTACAGGGGAGATATCAGGTTTCCAATACCCCCACATACATGCGTGTGTGTATCTGCGGCAGTGGCTGTGATAGAAACAGTGGGGACTGTGTGTGTGTCCGTCTGCCTCGTGAAAATGGGGGGCTGTGTGCGTGTGATGACAGGGGACACAGAGTCCTGTCAGCAAAAGACAGAGCCTAGAACAGGTCAGACCGCTTAAACTCTCTTCCTTTTCTGCCCTCGAAAAATAAATGAAGAAAAAGTATCGAGACGGATGATGTGTTATCCATCATCAAAGCCATAAAGTGAGCTAATTACAACATAAATAAGGGAAGTAAAGATATGAATCAGCTGCATAGTCAGAAGTAATATTGGATGAATAAATCAGTAGTGGTGACATTTTCAGATTGTAATTTCTTAGTTGAGTTTAAGTTTCCGGAGAAATCGTGTAGCAATAATTAAGCTTTTGCATGCTTCTACATTATGAAAGCAGTGTGATACAACAGTACGGTTGTAATTTTTAGTTAAACTGTTGAACTTAAACAGCAAGTCTTCTCTGCCAGTTACAGTAAAGTAGACACTCGGAAGCGATACCTGTAATCAGCGTCATGTCACCTATTTGTTTGTGACGAGTGCTTGGGATCGACTGAGAAACAAATGGTGGTGACTTGTCAATCTCAAGGTTGCTTGACTCTAAATGGGCGACACTAGTTAAAATGGCCATAGCTGCCATGATGTAAACTGTTGCTTTGTTTTGAAGCTTTGAGATGAACTTTTTTCTTGGGGTTTTGGATCAGGATGTGGTAAAATGGTTTAAGGCACTTCCGGCTTAGCTTTTCATACCCAGAAGCTGTGACTGACCTGTGACCTGTCTATTGGCAACGTGAACATCAGTCTGTAAATAAGAAAGACTTGCAACTAGCAACTCAGACCATAAACTCATTCTTGGTGATAGATTAAGGGTGCAGCACTGAAACGGGGCAAAAAAATGTGTCAGTGCAAACTCCATATAGCTCTCATAGGTGTGGTTAGTTTTCTGGTTGATTTACAGAAGTTGTGCTGTTTTCTAAGCACAGGCACGGTCGGTTCATTTCAAAATCAAGCGCAAATAATGAGACGTGTTTTTTTCTGTTATAATTAGTAATAAATTCTGTTTTGCAAACATTAGTAAATAAGTTTGCGCACTTGGTGCAACAGGGTCCGTCACAAAAATCTGAGTTTCCACCATTTAAATGCAATTTTGTCTTTATAAATACCAACACTACTTTTTCTTCTCTTCTTTTTTTGTTCGTGCTGGTGGAGTGTTAGTAAATCTGGCCCGGACCCGGAAGTCTACAGCTATTATTTATATACAGACTGTGTTTGGACTGTCCATTTGTTCACTCTGTGGTGCTCTTTATAGTGCGTGAGCCAAATTGTGATACTGTTTAAATCTATTGATTTTTTTTAAATAATCTTTTTGTTTATTTACTAATTTATTACAGTTTCCCATTAGAAATGTGGGAAATCTTAATGTTGATAAGTCTCGAACCAGTCTTACTGTGAATCTTAAATACCTGTGCAGACAAAACAAGAATGTCAAACACACAAAAACGTCCATGATAAGAGTTAAAAAAATTGATGTAAAAGGGGAAAAAAAGAGCTAGGGCAGGAGATCAAAGCCATCTCATCTTTTGAATCTGAGTTTAATGGTCAATAATTAAGAATAAGTCATTTAAAGGAAACAAGTCGTTAAATAAAATAGGCTGTTAGTAACATGGTATGTTGTAATTACAATTTATAAGAGAAATAGTGATGGAAAAACAAAAAACTCATCCTTGTCATGATGCAGTTCATTTGTGCGGTAGAAATACTGAGCACCTGATTGGCAGCTCACAATTGCTGCCTGGCTGCATCACCGCCTAGTCACCATGACAACCAAACATCCCATTACCCCAGAGTCCCAACTGCCGCCATAGCAACAAGGCAAACAGTCATGCACAAATCAGACTGAGTCGGGACTGTTGCTGGCGTGACGGTAGTTCGGAGAAAGTGCTACTGACACAAATATGCAAACACATACATCAGCTGCCGTTAATACGCCCTAACCCGGCCTGGCTGGCGATGACAGAGCCAGCAGCCAACCCGACAGGTCACATTCACTTTTTCCACCTTCATCTTCACACAAAACGAGGTACCTTAGCCTCGCCGGCCGTGGTCGCACCGAACAGCTTGAATGTTTCGTGTTTATTTGAGAAACAGAAAGAAGCACACGCAGAGCAAAGAAAGACATTAGAGCGGGCTGAAAAAAAGAAAACAAAGAGCTGGCAAAAGTTAGGTAGTAATCTTGACAGAATTACTCTGTGTCCTGGCAGCCTTTTAATGGCCTCCAGATGAAATCTGTAGCGCATTGTTATCACAAGGGACTTACACTTCCTCTCATTCAGACTTTTAGATGCGTACAATCAAAATTTATTAGAGTCAGATGATGGATATTGGTTTAGCTTTATATTTCTGTCTCTTTGTTTCCTCCTCATTTAAACTGATCTGTAGCATGTGTGTGTGTGTGTCTGTGTGTTTGTGGGGCCTCTTTCCAGGTACTGTGAGGAGATGGTTCCTCTTCATCCATGTCTCCAGCTCATCAGCAACTGTGAGCAGACACTCTCAAGCCACACGTCACGGCGTCTGATCACCATGGAAAAGATCAAAGAACCAGAGGTGTGTCCATGTGGGCGTTTGTGTAAGAGATGAAACAAAATGAATCAGTTGCCTAATTTACAGAGAAGGAAAATATGTTCCAGTGCCAGTACGAGGACATGTTGTTTGTCGTAACATGATAGCAAATGCAGTAAATCAGGCTGCGTTGGATGCTGATTAGAAGAATTAAAAAGATGGCATTTGTCATTATTTTTCATTCTGTTAGCTGTTTGCTTCAGGTGATGTCATTCATCCAGTTACTGTCCAGATGAATCCAAGTGCACATTTTCATCACAACTAGCTAAATATATTGTTTTTAGGTTATCTATTGTGGTTGCATCATTACAAATGACCTCATATCTGCACAGCAGACCAAATTTGTGTGCGTGCTGCAGAATTTGTTTATGTGTGTGCATGAAACACACATAAACTGATATAACTTCTTTTTCTTCTAGTAAAATGAGAACATGTGTTCGCCTGCCTGTTCCTTCATGCATTTAATGTTTTTTCATGTTTTTTTTTTTTTCTTGTCATGAACGTACGCGTCATGAGCACGGATGTAGTATGTGCGTATGTGTGTTCTTTTACATGTCTCCTGCTGGAAGTGATGGTGTCTCTCTGTCTGTCTCGGGTAAATCCTCACCATCTGGCTGTGGTTGGCTCATTTCTTTTATACTGGAACCCTAAAAGGCATAATCACACATTGTATGGAAAACAATCCATCTTTGGATCTGACATCCATTCCGCTTCAAAACCCCAAATTGCTCCCATAAAGCGCCCGGTATGACACGCACACACCGAGACACAGTTGTGTGAGGTTATCTGACTGGTATCTATAGCTCAGGTTTGTAGAGTTTTTTGGTTTTGTTTTGTAGGGTTTTTTTTCAAATTGGCCTCTGTCTGCACCTATCTGCACGTGCTCGTCAGGATTCGCAGCCTGATGTGTGTCAACACTTAAAAGCTTTTCTATGCGTGTGTCCAAAGCTTCCCGGTTTTGAGAGTGAAGGAGTTGGCCTAATTGTTTTGAAGGTTTCCTGTAAAGCTCCATAAAGAAACCTCACTTCTTCTTATTTATGAGGTGTTAGAAAATTTGTTTGGTTACCAAAACCGCTTGTCATTCACCTCATTTTACATTCAGTATATGTAACTCTCCACCTGAAAGAGTAAAGAACCACTGTTTTCTTCTGTGCCAATTTTGTAGTCACGTCTTTTTATCCTCATCACTCTGGGGTCGTGCTTATGTTGTCAGTCTTTTTACCTTTTAAACCTGAATCTTTTCCTCAGAATGGCAATAAAAAAATGTTTCCAGGTTGCTTGGCAGCATCGGCAAAGATGCTGCCTGTAATTTGTCTTTGACAAATTACAGGCCCCAGGATTGGAGTCATCATTTCTCAACTCACCTCATTATTTCTCCACCCTTGATTAGCAGTTACCTTAATAGTGGAGGTAAAACTGAGATTCACAACAGCTGATTTTCAGCTGCGTAACAGATAAATGGTCTTGTGTGCTTGTGAAGCACTACTGGAGGGAGCAGCCATTTTTCCCAATCTTATTCCCTCAGTTGGTGTTTTGATGATGGTGGTGGAGAGTTGTGTCCTACGGGTGTTGAGTTGGGTTGAGATTTGGTGGCTGCAAAGGCCACAGCATATGATATGCATTATTTTCATACTTAAACCACATTCAGTACTCTCTCTCTTTTGCTGCATGGATGGGGACATTCTCATCAAGGGGGAGACCACTGCAATCAGGACGGAAATGTTTCATTTATGTGATAAAGACGATCACTCAAAACAAACTTGGGATGATTGATGTTACAGTAGCGTAACAGAACCCCTCATTTTCAGAGTTGAGCAGCATTTCGGGGCTGTTTATGATTGCATGCACTCCTCAGCAGTAAGGCTGCCATGATTAGTCGACTAGTCACGATTACGTCGACTATCAAAATCGTCGACGACTGATTTAATAGTCGACGCGTCGTTTGAAGCTTTGTAAGATCACAAAAGACGCAGGAATAAGTAGTAGGATTTAAGAGTGTAATAACGGACTGAAACAGAAGATGGCAGCACTGCATGTACAAGGATGCCAGCTGCCGTTAAACTCCGAAGAAGAAGAAGAAGCAGTGTCCCAGAATTCATAGCGCGGCTCTGCTCAGTTTTCAACAATGGCGGCAGCTAGTTAGTTTTAATATTACTCTTATTATTCTTTCTGGGTCACAAAATAAACGTTTAACATATTTTCAGGTGAGAATGTAGCTGTGTAAACCTCAAATATCTGCTCAGTTTATCAAGACACCGCATATTTTCAAAAGCGCTCCGACGTTTTCTGAGACGTCTGTTACCCACTAGCTCGATAGCTAGCCGGGGGCAAGGCTCACTAGAGCCCGTGACAACACCGGACTCCCGGCAAATCGTTTTCAAACCCACCACCGTCTTTCGCTACTCAGGTTAAACATATATAAGTCACTTAGATAACTTAAAAATGTTATTGTTTGGCCTTTTTTTAGTGTTTTATTTGTTCCTGAGTAAATCGGTTTGGCTGAGATTAAAGTTATAGTTTATACACGGCTAAATAAACGTCAAGCAGACAACTGATTATCAGAAGTGTGAGATGTTTGAGAATATACTCCGGTGTCCCGTTATATTTTAGATAGCAAGGAGTTTATTAAACTTCACCGAAACAATCTGCAAATCTCATTAAATTTAATAAACTATCATCTTGTCTTTATTTTTAGTTAGCACATACCCTAAACACTTAAAGCTGTAAGCTAATGATAGTTATATAAGAGCAGATGCATGCTGGTGCGACAAGCTGTACGTTTTACGTCGACTAATCGCAAAAATAATCGGTGACTATCAAAATAATCGTTTGTGGCAGCCCTACTCAGCAGTATGGTTAAGGATGCCTCACAGGCTGTCAGCACTTTTTCCACGTGCAGCTTCTTTTCTTTTCACAATAATATCTAATGTCATTAATGCACAAGCATCACAAAGCCATAATTTGTTAGCCACCATGTACTCTTTCCTGTAGATCTAAAGCCACATACCACTTTCGTCACTGTTCCTGTTAAAACACTGCCCACCTGAGAAGCCTTTGAGACTGGCACGCTTGCCATCTGTACCTTAGAAAAATCCAATTTTCCAGAAGCATTTAAGTCTTTCCCTTCTCCCATCCATACGAAACCTGGAACACCTGCTCAGCATTATTATGCGTGCCACGAGGCGTCTCTGTGTGTTGAGTTTTCCACATCTCCTTAGGTTTTTCCTTTATTTCATCACCTGTGTGTGTATTATTAATATACGCATAACCCTTCCTATTCTATAAACATGCCAGACATGTGCACACCTTGTGAGAGAGTACTGTGTTGATTTGCAGTAGGAATTTAGCAAAGCAAAAATAAAAGCTGCCTTTTATTCAGGTGTTTCTGATTTTGTTCATTTATTTGTTTATTTCATTTCTTTGTTTTCAAGATGTAATATATGTTATTCATAATGAAAACTTTATTAGCAAGATGTCATGTTGGTTGGAGCAGCAAGAATATTTTAGTAAACTGAATAATTTGTTTTAATATCTGTGGGAAACTTGTAGATTTTTAAGTTAAGCAGGTTCAGCACAGTAACCTCTGCATCTCTTTCCAGGAATTTGATTGCCTGGCTCATCTGTCAGATCCACGCTTCAGTGCCTACCAGGGTCACAATGCCTTCAGAGAGAAGTACTTCTGTGGACTTAACAAAAAGTCCACCAAGGAGAACAACAAATCTGACGTCAGCGGGGACTGAACGCATCAATGGGATGAAGATCACCAAATTTCCTCAGTGTCTTATCAAAAAAGATGAAACTTTTTAATCAGTGCATTGTTGTCAGTGCTCTCAAAAGAAAAACAAGTTATCCCATTTTTAAAAAAATCTTTGTTTTTTATTTCTTTGCAAATAAACCAAAAATGTGCGTGTTCTTTCTGAGTGGTACTTTTGAGACTCTGAATTGCGGTGCATCTCTAAAACGAATATTTTCTAATATAACATTTATAATTTAGCTGTTAATTGTAAAATGTGGTAATTTAGAATTGACCAGACTCCCAAAACATGGATCCATGGTTCCGTAATGCAGGTTGTGCAAAGTTCATAATGTGCATTATTTAACTTTCTACCTGGAAGACACCAGTGTCTATGTATGTCACATGCTCAGATACTAAAAAACCAAATATAAGATTGCTGATGTCATTGTCATAACACAGCTCTGCCATAACCACATGCATCACTCCAAAAGTTTTTTCACTCTCTCCGTTACCTAGCAACTGGTCTTCATGTGTAAAATTGATAAGAGTATATTTTTTCATATTTACTATAATTTTACCCCCATATGATGCGAGTGCACCTTATACGGATGAGGTCAAAATGATTACCCGCCCTATAAAATTGAAATTTTCTGTCAAAATTTTCATCAAAAAAGTGTTTTTTTAGCGTAGCATTCCTAAACATACTGATTTTCCCCAATTATTTCAGAGAATAATTCAGAACAAACGAAACTGACCGGGATCAACATTATTAGCCCCCTGAGAAACTGACCGTTTCACTGAGCCATAGCACAACCCACCACTGTGTCTAAGAATCCCAAATTAAACTGGGATGTTTGGAAAACCTGTCTTAAAAATGACTTGCTCTGTTTAACAGCGCTTTGGAAATCCTTAAACCAAAAATTTAAATTTCATAGGGGTGCTAATAATTCTGTCCTCATCTTTACATTTGCTCTGTCAGTTTAACCGACTTTAACTCACATATTGAACAAAACAGAATGGACATTTATATCCACGGTTCTGCTTTGGCTCAGAGTAAGGGAGCATGTTTAGGTGGCCTCCCTGTGCAGGCAAGAGCCCAAATCACAGGGCGTCCCCACTTCTCCACCACTACAGTTAGTCAGCAGCTTTTGTTGTTTTCTGACCACAGTTTACATGCAGCCTGGCTCATTATTCATCTCCTGAGAGCGACGTAGCAGGCCCCCATGTACATTACCCCTTTGCTCTGTTTATCAGTTGGGCCTCTGCCTTTCCACCACACTTCCCCTTCGCCCTGCTTCACAGGGAGAGTTCCTGGCACCATCACATGATACCCGGCTCACCATCGTTTGCGGTGCGTGTTGTTTACAGTTCCCACAGCGGCCTTTTGTTGTCCATCATCATCAAGCGAAATCAAATTATTCCACAAGACAGAGACCTCGGCTTTCCTTACTTTTCACTTCTGCCCTCTCGCTCTTGGTATTTTCCTTCCCATGTTCACCACAACAGAAGAACACTGTTAGTTGGAGATGGTAGTTTTAATGCACATGCTGTCTATTACTGTGTGTGCTTCCATAATACAGTGATAAAACAAGTTCTCAGGAGCCCTCAGTCTCCAGTGATGCAGACTATAATTAGGGAGAGAGAGGGAGGGTATGTAGGGGGGGTTCCTCTCTACACACCACGTAATGCTGTCCAGACGCTGAGGAAATTCTGTTTGTGCCCATGTTTATACATGTGTGTACTTGCGAGATCTGGTTTTGTTTTATGTTGGATGCTAACTGCAGCAGAGCAGTTTCCTGATGTCGGTCTGTGATAATAAAATGATTCGAGACCTAACTTGTAAATATAATCATACTCCAAACACTGGTTGGATTGATAATTACAGAGATGCCTCCTTCTTTACTTTCTCTGTTTTTGGTGATTTACATATTATTTAATGGGGTTTTAAGCAATGGTTCTCTTCCTGCTTCATTCATCTCTCTATACTAAATCTTTTATCCCTCCCTTTTGACCTGTAGCAGTTCTTCTCTTCAGCTCCTCATTTGGTCACCTCTGCCCCTTTCCTCCTCTCTTTTGTTTCTCAGAGGGGAACCCACCGAAGGAGGGGAGGTCCACTGTTTTGGAACAATGACTCCTGATTAAACTCCCTTCAGTCTGAAAGTGACCTTCAGCCTGCTGAATCAGTGACAACAAACGGCACACTTAGGACACTTGCATACAATCGATGACTTAAACCTAATTATTAGCATCAGAACAAACTGGCTCCCAGGTTCTCCACACAATAACAACTTAGAGAGCAAATTTTGAATCCAAAGGAGAAGGTGAATGCAACTGGAACTAAAAAAAGTTATTTTTTAAAGTTAAAGTTATTTGACTCATTATTGCTATCACTATTATTATTGGGATTTTCTTTTGTATGCATGGCAATAATGTCATTGATTGTGGAATTAAAATCCGATGCCTTTGCAGCCCCTAAGTGGGACACAGTAAAAATGAGACATTTCAGTCAAACTCGTGGCCACAGCAAGATGACTACATGAAATGGCAGATTCTATTTGTGACCCAATAAAATACACTAGTTTCAGTTGTCTGTCTAAAAAATATGAATTAACTCATAAACAAAATGTTTTGTTGTACTGTACCACAGTGTAAGACTTGAATCTTTGTAGAGCCTACAACATAATCTGTGTAAGTGGCCCACATTTTTGCTCGCATTCATGGTTGTGCGGGTGCTTTATGTGTTAATTACCATGTGGGTTGCTCTCCAATAGGAATTTGCTGACATTTGTGAGTCCTTGTGTTGATGCTATCAAAAGGATTCCTTTTATTTAGACAATTATTTTATTCTCTCACTGATAAATTCAAAAACTGCAACGAAAAAGTAGCCAGAAATGCACAGGATGGTGCTAAACAGACCAGTCACAATTATAGAGAAATGCACGTCAGGTAACACTGTAAGTTGCAGCATAACGTTTCAGAGGGGTTTGCAGTTAAGGACTGGTAGCTCTTGCATAGATTTCCCGCTGAAGCAGGAAGTGTCCAGCACATAACAATGACATTTCCTTTTTACCCATTTTTTTTTAATCCACTGAGCAAATGCGTTCTAAAATGTTAATAAGAGACATCTAAAGTGTGGCTGGAGGGCTTAATTTTGTTAGCTTTGTTCTTTTCACTTTGTTCCCTCGTTGTTTCAACGTCTTCCCATTCCTCCTGATCCCTGGTCAGAGGTCACAGTATTGTCTCATGATGTCCTCATCAGATCTGACTTGAAGATGTGTCACGCCTTTGTTTGCTAGTGACAGATAGCAAGTGATTATACACCTACTGACCCATGACACGAGCTAACACGTTGGCCTTTTTTCACAGAAATGTGTGGAGCACCTGATGCATGAGGGCTTCAGTATGTATGTAAATCCTGTGTGGGTGTGTGCGCTTCAGATGGAAGGGGTGATGAATGTGTGAAGGCGAGAAACTTCATAGTGCACAGCTGGTGTACAGGATTGCCCAAGCTAACAGACATGCACACACACACACTAACATATGTGGTGCAGGTGCTGTGCACCTGTCCATAGCCAGGGGAGTTTGAACACCTGCAAGTCCTCCACCCTTTCTCGCTTTGCATCACCCACCCTCAGGTCAGCTTGGTGCCCTCATCCACACCGTGAAACCAGGCTTTGCTCTTGTAGGTAATCATCAAGGTAAGGTGAGAACTGTCATCTTAATGTCTGGGAGGAGAAGCACAGCAGAGGAAGAGCCATTATAGTGCTACAAATCACCACCAGTCCCATCTCACACAGCTGTGTGAAACTCAAACCATGCTCAGAAAAAAAGCACAAAAAACCCCAAAAAACCAGAGGAAGGAAGGCGGGAGGATAACATCGTGTGATTAAAGATACGCCATTATTTTGCAATCAAGGATACAGCACATCCTGTGTATTTTCCTTCTCACACTGACTGAACATGGTGCCACTAGATGACAGCCTTGAGCAGAGAAAGTGAAAGCGATGGCCACAGTTCCTGTGTGTTATATATGTACTGTACTCTAGAATGCAAACTGTTTTCTGTACAATCAATGGTCTGCAGCTTGTAAACAAGCAGTTCAGAGGCGTTTGAAGTGATAGAGCTGTGGTTGAGAAAGTGCAGAGCAGCTCTGAACACATAACATCCTCTTTAAGACAATCGCATGGAAGTGATGAGGGTTGTCGACCCAGGAAATAAAGGGGGTGACTGAACGTCTTGTCACACAACTTCCTTGTCCTTCTTTCACCTTTCCAGAGTTCACTGTCAGCAACCACAGCCGACTGTGATATCACGATCATCTGCGGTTCTATCACACATTAAAGCTCACTGAAGCTATACTCCAAAAACTCATGCTTAACTTAGAAAAACCAACAGAAATTCCAGTTTGTGGTTTGGGTAACCCCTTGTTTTCCTGCATGTGAGCCTCTAAGTTCTTAAGAGGACTTCACACATGCATTGTTGTTTTTGCGAAATGACTTGTTTTTCTTTGTGTGCACTTTTACAGTGGTCTGAAAAAGTGTTTGCCCAGTTTGTGATTTCCTATTTTTTGTATGTGTGTCATTCGTAAATGTGTCAGATAAAACAAATGTACTTATTAGACAAAGATGAACTAAAGATAACAAACCTACATGGCCCTGTGTGAAGAAGTGAATGCCACCTAAACCTAATAACTGGTTGGGCCACGCTCAGCAGCAACAACTCCAATCAAGCGTTTGGTATAACTGGTAATGACTCTTTTACAGCAGTTTGGAGGAATTTCGGCCCACTCATCTTTGTGGAATTGTTGTAATTCAGCCACATTAGTGGGTTTTCAAGCATGAACCTCCTTTTTAAGGTCATGACTTTGACTAGGCCACTCACTTCATTTTGTTTTTCTTAAGCCATTCAGAGGTGTACTTGACTTACTGGTGTGTTTTGGATCATTGGTTTGCTGCAGAAACCAAGTGCTCTTCAGCTTGAGGTCGCAAACAGATGGCCGGACATTCTCCTTCAGGATGTTTTGGAAGACGGCAGAATTCATGGTTCCATTTACCACAGCAAGTCTTCCAGGTTCTGAGGCAGCAAAACAGTCCCAAGACCATCACACTACCACCACCATATTTTACTGATGGTACGATGTTCCTTTTCTGAAATGCTGTCATTTTTATGCCAGATGCAATGGAGAGACACCTTTCAAAAAGTTCAGCTTTTGTCTTGTCATTCCACACGGTATTTTCCCAAAAGTCTTGTGGATCATCAAGATGTTTTCTGCCAAAACTGAGACGAACCTTTATGAACCTTTTGCTCAGCAGTGGTTTTCGTCTTGGAACTCTGCCATGCAGGCCGTTTTTGCCCAGTATCTTTCTTATGGTGGAGTCATGAACACTGACCTTAACTGAGGCCAGTGAGGCCTGCAGTTCTTTGGCTGTTTTTCTGGGGTCTTTTGTGACCTCTTGGATGAGTCATCGCTGCACTCTTAAGATAATTTAGGCCGGCTGGCCACTCCTGGTAAGGTTCACCACTGTTCCATGTTTTCGACATTTGTGGATAATGGCTCTCACTGTGGTTCACTGGAGGCTCACAGTTTTAGAAATGGTTTTATAACCTTTTCCAAAATGAGAGATCTCAGTAACTTTGTTTCTCATTTGTTCCTGAATTTCCTTGGATCCCAGTGTGATGTCTGGCTTTTCAGGATCTTTTGGTCTACTCCACTTTGTCAGGCAGATCCTGTTTAGGTGATATCTTGATTGAGAGCAGGTGTGGCAGAAATCAGGCCTGGGTGTGGCCAG
Organism: Oreochromis niloticus; assembly: GCF_001858045.2. Taxonomy (NCBI): domain Eukaryota; kingdom Metazoa; phylum Chordata; class Actinopteri; order Cichliformes; family Cichlidae; genus Oreochromis; species Oreochromis niloticus. Next base: position 11,440,892 of record NC_031976.2, on the reverse strand, counting down.
ATAAACTCGGGTTTCCAAAGATGTGATCACCACAGTTAGTGTAGTGTTAAAAAATGCAAACTTCCTATACAAAAAATGGGAAATCAGAATGGCAGCAAACATTTTTTTATACCGCTGAATGTGTTTGTGGAGGGCATCACACTTATTACCACCAAAAATGAGAAGGGAGGGGTAAAAAGTGTTTGTACCAAAGAGCAGCAGGGAGCAAAGGGAGCTAAAGACAAACAGGCAATGGTTATGTGTGTGTGTTCTTGTGTTTGTCAGTGCTGTTCTTCATTAATGACAAGTAACCACTCAATGGCTCCCTAACGCCCTTTTTTAATGACTCTTAACAGCCAAGTGGGTACTCACATTCCCACAAACACACATGCAGCCAACATGGCAAACATGGTGGCTGTGACACATTTCCTCTTCTACTCTTGCAAGGATCATAAAGCCATAATGTTGCAAAGCGAGCCTAATATAAGACACCAGTGAGGATGTATCATGAGAGCATTTTTATATCCATTCATACAATTTCCATTGATAACTAGAGATTCTCTGAGCCAAAACCAGCATGTACCAAGGCTCAAAGCATGGAAACAACCTCGACAGGAGACTAATCTGCCGTAGAATAAATACAACCACACACCCACTCACTGACATTCCCACTAACGAGCAAATTTGCGTCTTCAGCCTCAGCAGACCTGCATGTATTAGCAAAGTGAGAGGAAATGGACAGGCCAAAGGAAATATGTGCAAACACAGCGAGAATTCCACGGAGAGGAAATATTAACGTTCTCTGCTTTACGTGATTTGCAGGTGTTTTAAAATCTGCATTTTTAAATGCACTCTGTGACTCCTGCTAGAACACCTCTAATTGCACTTTTAACTGCTGCATTTTCAGACTTTATCGACCACACGCTGATTAGGAAAAAGACCCAGTACATGCCCATTCCTCCATGTTGTTCCTTAAGGTCCCTTCTTTATCTGTCTTCCACCTCCAGCCCACTTTGCACGGTCCCTGCATCTCCCACATCATCCCTCTCCCTTAGAAATTACATCTTTCAGGATGAGCTGCTCTGCCTCTCAGCAGTGAAGTGCTGTCTAAGCAGGGCTTGAATTTCAACGATGCACCTCAGTGCCTCTTGGGAGGGTCTGATTGAGGTGTAGGGGTACTCTGTGTATGTGTGTGTGTGTATGCTTGTGTATACCGGCAGGTTGTGTGTCTGAGAGCATCCCTTGCCGCGTATACACTTTGCCGAAGTCACTGACAGCTCTCATGGCTGTTTAGCTGAGCGGAATTTGTTATCCATGGGGGTGTGCGTTAGTCGAGGCCAGGATACAGGCATGACGCTCAGATGTTTTCTCCTGTGGGGCTATCACACCCGTATGCCTGCTGGGTAAATTCGTGAGGTGCCTCCAGGCTGCCAACACACTCACACCTGTCCTTTCTGCACAGGTGAGCTGGCTGAGCTTAATTACGTGCCTGCTGGTCTGGCTGTGTGTCTATGTGAGTCAGTGAATGTCTGTTTGTGTGTCTTTTTTGTTTTGTCTTTGTCTGGCTGCACCTTCTGTCACTCTGCTTTTGTTCTCTTAAACTGCTGGAGGAATAAACTGGAGCCACTTGGCAATATTTATTTATTCACACACAAAATAATGTGTCTAAAGATGTGGAGCATCTTTAATAAGTCAAGGCCAAAGTAAAGATACGGGATAGAACAGGATCCCCTAGAGTCTAAGCACCAGTTTTCATGGAAGACATCCAGCGGATGTCTAAGAGAAACTTTCACCTGCAAGTCCCGGGATGGAGGTAATGTGGGGGCAGGGAGGAGCTTGGTATAATGTATTTAAGAGCAGAAAACAACCAATACCTGTCTCAGAGAACATGGGCAGAAAGATCATAGATCATGTTTTAATTCTAAATGGTGGCATTTTGAAAATGTGGGAAAGTAGCATGACAGAGAAGCAGAAAAGCAGCAAATATTTAAAAAAAATCACTCACAGAGGAATGAAGGAAGAACACGAGGACCTGGATCTTTGCTCATCTGTCACCAAAGGTCACAGCTATATGTTTTGTCGATAGAAATAAGAAATGTACTTCAAAATGATGTTACCAGATATCAGACTATTTCATCTAAATGCCAAACGTAAGTGCATCGGGAAATGCTTCCAGGGGTTACTGGAAATTATACATAAAGTTAATCATATTTTTATTATATTAAATAAATAAAAGCTACAAATTTATAGATGAAGCCACAACCAATAATAATTGTCCTTATTTTCAGTATTGCAAACAACTTATTTGGAGATAATTTATATGAAATTCAGGAACAAAACCATACCTCCCTTCTTCCTTTGTCTATATATGCTGTCCTGTGCTCCAAGCTGTTTGCTCTAATTTTCGTACCCTTGTCCTTTTTCAATTCATTGACCTCTCATTAGTACATGGAGATCTGCCTGGCCCGGGAGCTGCTGCCGGTCCTCACTGAGACCTTCCCCAAACCGCAGCCTCAATTCATGCTTACTCCGTTTGTCATTAACTACTAGAAATGCTGTTAAATCAATATGGGGACGTGGCCTCAGCTGTTGAATGTCTTCTTTTGTTGCTATCACCTTTTTGATCTGACAAACAGTACACATGAAAGCAGTTGGGTGAAGCGCTTCTCCAGCTTCATTTTCCCTTTAGCTCTGCTGTGAGGCCAAAACCTCCTTGCCAGTATACGGACAGTGTGGATCTCAAACCAAACAAACCTGGTAGATTTGACTTAGTGCTTGCTCTTGTTGTTACAGCTTTTCGCCTTGGCGCAGGGCAGTACCCAACACGGACTCTCATCCATGTAGCGTTGAGAGCTGCCCGCAGCTGTAACTACTTTATTATATTTTGCAATATGGCAAGAAAAACTTTAATAGTCTGAAAGATATATCCTTGTTGCCAAACCCAAACATGATAAATAAAAATCTCAAGGCATCTCAAGCCTCAATTGACTGTAAAAAGAAATTTAAAGGGACTGATACAACTTGGTCTGTCAGGCATAATGCTGCAGGTTTAAATAGCTGATACTGAATTAAATGTTATGGGCGGATTAACATAAGCACATCGCGTTCTCCAGCAAACCACAAGAAATGCTGTTTATTTTTCTTCCTTTCTTATGATTTTTAAACAATGTTGCTATGCTACTTTGTCTTGCTGTAACACCATAAACAATTTGCAGACCGCACAAGACCCTGCTGGTGGCTGAGGGCTTACTTGTTTGGTTGCCAGGTTGCTGGGATATCCAGTACATATAAAATACAGTGTCATATAAAAAGATTTTGTTGCTTTTGCCCTTCGATATTCCCATAATTCTTTTCCTACACACTGACTGGAGCGATGTCGAGGCCAAAGAACTACAGGAAACCTTGAAAGAGCCCATTAAAAAAATGCCCTTGATGTTGAATGTTGGGTGCATATTACAATCTACATATAGTGTATATACAGTATGAGGGCGAGGGGAAGTTGGTTTAATTTGTTTACCTGGTGTGTTTGGATATTGTATGATGGAAAGTTTGTTGTTGTTGTTTTATTTCATTCTTGCTTAGCTTTTGTTGAATATTTTGAGGTTATATGAATCCAAATAAATAAGAAGTGTGTTTGTGTAAGCTTCTGCGTGTGCATGCGGGTCCATGTTAGTTTGTGTAGCAGCCCGAATACCCACAACAGCGTTCGCACGCCTGTGTAACTTTACACTTTATATCATGGGGGCTTTCCAGAACATCTTTGTATTTGCTTGTACATACTTCCTCCAGTTTGCACACACTGGAATCTACACTGTGCACTACCTCCCACCTGCTAGACCTGTGCAATGATTCAGCAACCACGGAAAGCTCAAACTTTCTACCCATTTTAAACTATTTCAAGTTTAAGATTAAATTGTGTGTTTCTTTAGTCGGTAATTGTTATATGTTATAGTGGATCATGTGTTCATATGCAATCGTTTCTATAACAAAAAATCATTTTATCCGCTTGCACACTGTTACATTTGTTTAAATCCCTGAAAAAAAGAAGCTGTTAATAGCTGTTAATATCTGCAAACTGTAACATAGACTAAGCTTTAGTTATTGTAGTGTTTTTCTGCAGACCTTTAGCACCATACACTAAAAACTGCTGCTGGTTCTTTTGAATAAAGCCAGATGGCTGGGGGATTTCGGCAACCCAGCAGGGCGCTGAGAGAGACATCACAAAAATTTTCAAAGTTCTCCAAAACTGGTGATGTTTGTTTACTTACTTATGATAGGTACCCCAAAAAAATGAATTCTCTATTTGGGGGTTGCTAATTTGTGTCTGGTAAATAAAGATATTAACTAGCCTGTGTAGTAACAAATTAAATCTCTTTGTCAACTCTTAAAATTGGACCACCAACGAGCTCCCCACTTTCTCATACCATGCCATAAACACAAGATCTCGCAATGCAAACAACAACTGGAGGTGGTCGCACTTTGCCACCCATTCTGGTAATGCAGTAAGCAAACGACCAACTTGGCTTTTAGATGCTCGGTTTAGTTGTTTAGAATAAACAGAAACTGAAACGGGTCTATTGGCCATCTGACTGCCACTCGGGTAATTCCTTGGTAAATGGTTAGTCTCTGATTGAGCTTACTAAAGGAGTATAGAAAAAGCTGTATACTGGCACCAGGAGTTTTATCTATCCCTTTATTAGACTCTTAACACTTCATCAGAACTTTCCAGATATGGTGGTGGTTAAAAAAAATGACTGGAGGCATGCCAACCTGCAGCCACGGTAAGTATGACTAGAAGGTGTTGGTGAGTGTTTCAGTGGCAGTTCCTGGAATGGGCCACACTTTACTGGGAACAGTCTGAATCTTTTATACCATTATCTGGAGGTCAAGGTTATTTGTATCAGTCGGCTAAATTTAACAGACTTGAGATGGCAGCTATACTCCATGTTTGCCTTAAAGTATTAGCTATTTCATAATATTTGAAGAAACATCCATATTTTCTCCACACTGCCTGCTTTCAACCAGATAAATTGACTAATATACCTTTCAGTATCTTATTGAAACTGGTCTCAAGAGAACCTTTAATTCCTACCTTTTCCACCAATAAGGATCAGACCTCCGTCCCTCCGATTCTCATCAAAAGGTACATGTGCCCGCATTGTAACACTGTGTGCTTCCAACAGTCATTTATCATCATATACTCATTTCCAAAAAAGAACCATTTGGGCAATGAAAGCTTGGAGGGGAAAAATGGGAGGGGAAAAAAAAAACTTTCAACCTGTAATAAAAAACAGACATGCCATGTTGGAGGCAAGAAGCCGACGTCTCATTTGCTGCCAGCACTCCCCAAGGTGGTGGCGGTGGAGGGAAACGTTACATTATAAGGAATGAATTAAGGTTTGGATGCAAAGAAGGCGCTTTAGATGCTCTTCACTTTCATGAAGCCACAGGCAGAACCGAATGCACACTGTTAGGCTGGCTCTTAATAGTTGAATGCTCTTGCAAAAATGGCATCACCATCAACTGCCATGTTCCCAGAACTGAGGTACATTTTTCCACTGTTAAGATGTCCCCAAACAAATTTCGAGACTGCAAGCCCAGCAGAAGGCAGATGTCTCTGGAAAGTACACTGAGAAGCAGAAAAAGTTGGTGATGGAACATCAGAAAAGAATTAATGTTGATATTAGACACTAAATATATATATATATGTAGATCTACATTTTGCATTTTAATTTTTTAAAAATCTGTGACTGTGCAAAACTAGAACTTACATTTGAAAAACGAAACAAGATTAAGAGCTAAGCTGGTGTATATGGAGAACATGTCAGTACCTTGAGCTTAGTGCCAATGCTTTCCATGCCTGCAGTGGCAGTGCTACAATGCTAATGCTACTGTTAGGCTCATGCTAACTGAAGTGTGGTTTAACTACTAATATTTACTCAGTCATACAGTGTACAGTGCTAATTCCAAAATAACACCTTACTGTAATCATATTGCATTTTTCAGTAAGGTTGTAGCGTAACACATTATTGTACTAAATTCAGTAATTACATAAAGTTACAATTATTTCATTACTTTTGTTACAACGGTTCTTCAGTTAACGAGGAATGTGGTGGAGTGGTCTACAGTGATGCAGCTTTTAAGGAGTGAACATAAAGACATTACTTTTATTTTAATTGCACAAAAGAACACGAGCACGATGGTAAAGTGGAAACTGCATCCACGACAGACAAAACGGCATTATGCTGCTAACACAACTTTGGCTACAAGCATGCTAACTCAAAGCTAGCAAAAACCCAGAGTGGTTTTAAAGCTGTGATTGCTGACCTCAGTCCAGGGGCCAGAGCCTGATCTTCATCAGGTAACAAAAGCAATGATGAGCAGTCAGGCTGTAGCATCCAGTTCTACCTTTGTTTGGTGATTCCATGTTTCTACCATGGAACCACCGTGGGGATTTGTGTTGTCGGCTTTGTGTTCAAGAATGATAGTATGTGTCGTCATTAGGACAGGGGTTTGTGTTGGTGTGTGAAACTGCTGTTGCAGGTTTATATTATTAACTAGTAATTATGAGACGTTTCAGGCCATTTTATGGAGAAACAAGAACATAATGTCACAAGTAGTGTAACTAATTACTTACTAAGAAAAGCAACAAATAATGTGTAATGCATTCCTTTTCTTGAGTAACTACAACACTGCTGGTGATATATGAAACTATTGTCGCCACAGACAGTTCTCACCATTAAGAATGGGTCGTCCTAGGACCTGGAGATCCTCTTTAACTGCAAATTGTCACCTTGAAGCTGTCACAGAAAACAAGTGTAACTCAGGTCAGAATACGCATGATAGCACACGGAGTGCAATGTTCAGAGCAGGAAAAAAGTCTCAACTTTCTGAATCCATCTTGCATGGTGCAAAAGTGTGAAATTTTGAGTAAGAGTTAGAGGAAGCAGGGATGTGATGTAGAGGAGACAGGAGTGGAAGAACAGGTCATTCTCATAAAAGTGGTTTACACTTAGGTCAGTGCAAACAGATGTGCAGCACTGTTTTTGTCCTACATGGATTTCTAAGCTCCATTAGCTTAGATAATCCTAAACAGGTGAGCAGTGGGTTCTCTTTAAGTGTTGCAAAATTTGAACAATAGGCTTAGCGAAGCAGGTTCTTTTTTATATGGAGACCTCCATGAAAGACTGCAGGATTTTTTTAAATATATGTTGAGATGAAACACTTTTACCAAATCTCGACAGATAATAAAATACTATTGTCATTTTTCATTTTCAACTGTTTCCATTCATCATGCTTACTAAGCCAAGTCGGCAAAAATGAAATACCTACAGTATTTTTATGTAGAAAGAAACCACCTAAAATCAACATCGTTCCTGTTATTATAATAGTGAAGAAAAAGATTTAAAGCTGTGACCAAATGGATTATTGTGCTGTATTTTTTTATTGATAACAGGGAAAGACATTAAAACCTCTGTGACTTTGTGTGCATTTAACTGCCAGTAAATGGACAGTAATTGATCATTGATGTTATTTATTGACCAGAACACTTTCAAAATTTAGCCAGATCATGTTTTCTTGCATAATTCTTTTGTGCATGTGGAGAGAATAATATCCATGAACTTCAAAAATATATGAACGTTATATGCAATATGCAACAACTTGCAGTTTGAAGGACAGGTTTTTGGATAGGGAAGAATAAAAGTCTTTTTTATGCATGCTTTATGTGTAAAGCAGTCATGACAAGCAAGGAAAGCGGTGCTTGACCACTTAAAATATTACCAAAATGAAGGTGATTTTTCTTCATAGATTTAAGAACAGCTCCAGGACCATATGTAAATTACTGCCATCTTGTTGCAGATGGTTATTATCTCAGGAAGCTACCTCAACTACCAGCTGTGAAATCTGCCATTTTTGTGGATGTGTTCGTGTTCCACTTACAAACCTTAGAGCTCAGAGTGGAAGTTCGGCAGTCCACAAGCAGACCTGTAATGGCACTGACAGCATGCTATTGTACTAGTCAAGCTGCCCATGGCTTAGCTATGCCCTCTCTGACATGAGTTATAATCTGCACAGTATTATACAGGTGCACAGGTGTGTGTGGAGGTAGCAGTAACAAATATACAAGGAAATTACTGTGATTTATCATCTTAGCAGATCTAATCTACTAGAGCTAAGCTGATCAATGATGAGATAACCAAAGTTAATGCTGAGTGCGAAGCAGCTTTTAATAACTCCCTTAGCACCTTAGCAAATAAAGCTTTCTGAGAAGATTCAGCTAATGGAAAGAGGACGATCAACACAGGCAAGTTTAACATGTGGAAGCTCCATCGCACATCTCCCCACATGACAAATCAGCTTGACTGAGAAGCTGTGCTAAGCTTAACCAACTAATTAGTGGATAACACCACTTTATCTTCTTATTTATATTTTTAATGCTGAGTAGATATTGACAGTTGACTATGCCACACAGGATTCAAGTCTTTTAATTCTTTCACTTTATAATTTTTTTTATTATATCAGAATATTTTAATATACTTTGGTATTTCAGTCTGGTATTTGTCTTGGAGTGTTAAACAGTAGGATTATTATTATTAATAAGATTTTTTCTTTTGTTTGTTTGCTTGTTGTGTGTGTATGTATGTATCTTCAGGCTAGCATGCTACTGGTGTAAACTTTACGGCATGCAATCTATTGTATTTTTTGCACTAAACATAGTTTGTATATGTGAGATACAAGATATTCACAGCTGCTACTCTGTTTATAGTCCATCCATAACATCTAAGTTTCCCTTGTTTAATTTTACGTTCCAACTTGCTAATCATAGTAATCATAATCACCGGAACTTTATTCTCTGCTCCCAATTATTTTCTCCTTTATTTGTGTTTTATTTCCTGCTGCTGTCATTATGGATAATGAGGAAGTTAAGAGAAGCTTACTGATACTGTGAGGCAGACTCAGTGTTGCTGTTAAATTTCTTTAAGTGCAAATTGCAGATTATTTTAAGCAGTTGAAGGTTGTTCCCTCAGTGTGTTGTGCGTTGTTACAGGCTGATCATAGCAACATTACATGTATAATTGTAGAAATCAACCCACAAACAAATGTGTAGCGGAGCTCAGTATTTCGGCTTATCAAAGGACTTTTCATTGGAGATTATCTATCTGAATTTCAGGAGCAGGACCACGCCTCCAAACACGCTCCTTCCGGTTGTCATCTATATAGGTTCCCCCAGTTCTGCAAGCTGTTCATTCTTGTTTACGTGCCCCACCCTCCCTCCCTCCTTGTTCTCAATTTTCTAACTTCGTCATTTCTATTTAGTGCATGGGGATCTGGCCATCGCCAGTCCCCTTCGAGGCCTTCCCCAAACCGCAGCTCAATTCATGTCAAAGCATTCACTTTTACCTACTAAAACGCTGTCAAACCTAAAATGAGGACGTGGGCCCAGCTAGTGAATTAAAAGTATATGAAAAGACACAAAAACTGAAGCCTCTTCTGCATTCTCTCCCCTTTGCCAGTAATTCAGTAGACATATGGTAAATATATTTTTATGCTGTATGGATCAGAGGATTAAATTACTTATAAGAAAAATGAGTAATCGAATAAATCACAGATATGATGTTTTGCATTTAAGTATCTCGTATGTTTCTTTTAAATAGATAGCCAGTTAAATAATGAGCTCCTGCACATATGAATCCAACTGAGGAGAAGTAAACAAACGATAACGATCAACACCAACATGGATTAAGTTTGAATGATGTGACAACTGATATATGTGGAATAAAGGCTAAATGCTACATCCTGAGACATGTTTGGTTTCAGTTTTTAAACACTACAGCTAGCGCCAGGCTGATTGATGAAACATTTATGGTGTATGGCAGAAACTATTTTCAACTATTTAACATTCTCACAACATTTATCATTGCTTGATTGATTCCACGATCAGTTAATCTTTTTATCCATGAAAGAGTATCTGTCATATTTGCCAAAAAAAGTTCACATCTATCTATCTATCTATCTATCTATCTATCTATCTATCTATCTATCTATCGTTTTGAACATTTGGCAGGATGTAATGTAATACATGGATGGGTGCAGTAGATATGCGTGCACACACTTGGAAGTGGAACAAATAAAGGCCCAAGGCCTCAAAAGGGAGAACAGGTAATATATTAGAACAATAAATGTCTTATTTATAACTTCATAGAAATTTCCTCCAATGGGAATGAATCTGCACTTTGGATATGGTTCATGTCATTCCAATTACATATTTGAGAGCTGATGATGCCACAGATAGTGTCTGAGAAACCAAAGCAGACGTTGGATCAAGTGAAGATCAAAAGTTGCAGAACGTGCCAGACTCTATCATGACCAACTCTGCTCGCTGACCAAGTGGAAAACATTACCTCAGTTAGTTTACGAGTCTCACAACATGGTGAGCAGATATTTATAACAAAAAAAACAGGCAAACCACAAAGACCACGTTGGGCTCTCAACCAGCTCCACAGGTGCTCAAACAGAATAAAAGTAAAAATGGGAAGAAAACCAAATTTGTCTCTAGGATGGAGGATAGAGAAAAAACTCTGTGTTCATTTGTGTGTTTATATTTCTTTTGGAAAGGGCGAAAGCAAGAAAATAACAAATTAAAAACTAGCTACAATTTCACCTGCCTTGGCTACACTCCAGTGTTGCTCCTGTAGGCCACACCTGCAGGAGTAACCAGATGCAATCAAGCAAGCTGATCACGGGCAAGTCTTCTTATGTCAAAAGAAAACAGAACATAATAGTATTAGTAACTACAGTAATATATAACAAAACAAAATCGAATTATACATGCATAACTTTCGAAACACTGGAAATTTTCTTTTAATTTAATGCAAGTATCATACTGTATATCTGCTTTACTTTAGAGTTTGAGTAATGATAGGAATCCAGTGGTGGTGTTTTTCAAGGAATATCCGAAAAAGGCAGTGAAGTGTTTGAAGTGTTTGTGGCGAGTCTACAATCTTTGTTCTGTGTTTGCACAAACTTAAATCCAAAAAAGTTGGGACACTGGCTACAAAAACGATGATGATGATGATTTGCACATCTCAATAACACATGTTTTTATTAACAATGGACCACAGAAAACATATAGAAAATATGTCAAATGTTTAAATATTTAAATGTTGAAAATATACTATTTTAATCCATAAGAACCCACGTCACCACCCCTTTAAAGTGACACTGACTCTCTGAAAGTTTTCCTGACAGTAAAAATGTATCTGGGCTCTTATGGGTTAAGCTCGTTTTAAATTTAATGGCAGCAGCACATCTCAAAAAGCTGGAACAGGTCCATGTTTGCCACTGTGCAGCATCCCCTCTTGGTTTAATAACAGTCTGTAAATTTCTGGGAACTGAGGAGAGCAACTGCCAGACTTGTTAGGTAGGACAGGATACTGGATTCTAGTAGGTAAGCAATCCTGGGTCTTTTTTGTCATATTTTTAATGTCATGATATCACTTTCTAGTCCAGGGATAGGCAACTCCAGGCTTTGAGGGCCGGTGTCCTGCAGGTTTTAGATATCACCCTGGGTAAACACACCTGAATCAAGTGATTAGTTCATTACCAGACCTCTGGAGAACTTCAAGACATGTTGTGGAGGTAATTTAGCAATTTGAATCAGCTGTATTGGATCAAGGACACATCAAAAACGTGCAGGACACCGTCCCTTGAGGCCTGGAGTTGCCTACCCCTGGTCTAGTCCCTAAAAAAGACTTCATCTAAATGGGTTCATATATTGCTCTAAAACCTGTACATATTGTTCAGCACTAATGGTGCCGTTCCAAGCTGCCTATTTCATAGGCACTGATGCATCCTCATGCCATCAGAGATGGAGGCTTTTAACTGAGCACTGAAAACGAGCTGGATTGGTCCTTTCCCTCTTTAGCGTGGAGGATGTGGCGTCCATGAATTCTAAAAAGGATGTCAAGTTTGGATTTGTCTGACCACAGAACTGTTTTCCACATGTTCGCATATGGCTTCTTCTATCCGTCAGAGAGATGTAAGCAGCATTTGTGGAGTGCTTGGAGAACTGTGTTCACAGACATTGATTTCTGTAAGCGTCCCTGAGCTCATGCAGTGATTTTCATGACAGAATCATGGCTTTTTTTTTAATGCAGGGCTTGATGATCGCAGGGAATCCTATATTGATTTTTAACCTTGTCCCTTGCAAACAGAGATTTCTCCAGATTCTCAGAATCCTTTGATAATATTATTTACTGTAGCTGATCAGATCTTCACAGTCTTTATAATTTTACAATGAGTAACATTATTTTGAAATTGCTCCACATTTTGTAGATGCAGTTTTTTGCACATTGGTGAACCTCTGCCCATCTGTACGTCTAAGAAACTCTGCCTCTCTAAGATGCTGTTTTTATACCCAGTCATGTTAGTAACCTGTTGCCAATTAAGCAAATTAGTAGCAAAATGTTCCTCCATGTTTCTTTTTAGTACTTACTTTTTTGCTTACTGTCTCTTTGCTGCCCCATTCCACTTTTTTGAGACATGTTGCTGCCATCAAATAAAAAATGACCTACTTTAAAAAAAAAAAGAAATAATAAAATGTCTCAGTTTAAACATAGGATGTGCTTCTTTGCTCTATTGCGAATAAAATATGTATAATTATGAGATTTGCAATCATTGCATTCTGGTTTTATTAACATTTTACACGATGACCTAACTTACTGCATACATGTGGTGTTGAATCCAGAAAAAATGTGAAGAACTGTATGTAGCCAAAATTTGCAAAAGTCAGAGTAAGGGCAAGTCGCTACAGTCATTTGTCAAAACTCTAAGACATTTTTACTTGTGAATATATAAAAGAATTTGACGTTGTATGAAAGGAAAAATAGATTGATGAGTCGGAAAATGCTCTAGGTGAATCCAGCATGGATGTTCACATCAGGTTTGACATTACAGAAAGTTCATCAGGTTCAACTTTATGATACAATGTTAACAGAACCTAAAATGGAACAAGCACGATGTTGGCACTGACTTGCAAGTGGGGTGAGGCATGATTTGTTTTCATTTGCACACTATGAGGTATCAGCCCCACATAAACACATCTGACCTGTATCACTCAATCTCTCTGACATACTGAGCTCTAAAAAGCACAGAGGCACTTGGCCTTTTCAAGCTTGGTCAGCATTGTTATGATCCTCTGTCCTCATCTGTAAGCAAATGAAAAATTATAAATGAATTATAAAATGAAAATGTCAGCTGCTTGGCTCATTGTCTCAAATGAAATCAGCACATCATCTTTTTTTTTTTCAACTCAGTGCTTTCTTTGAGCTAAAATTTTTTTAATGCTTTGGAGCAGCAAAGATGCATTTTCTTTGTAATTCATAAAGATTGCACTGTTTCTCTAAACAAACCTTGGTAGCGTGTTGCTCTGCATGCCATGTTTGCAACTGGTGTGTCGAGCATATATTGGCTGATGCTGTGATGCACCTGGCACATGCTCTCTGGCTTCCTAACAGGGCCTGACAAGTCTGCTTCATGCAGGTCCAGAAGAGGAAAATGCTGTAGCTATGATGAAATGGCAGGTCATTACTAGTATCTCCATGGGATCTGTACGTCAGCCAGAGGCCGTATAAGGGAACACAAAACTCAACCTATTTAAGTACTTACATGGCAGTAATATCCAATTCTTACGAGATCGTGTTCTTGTTTTTCCCAGTAAGTACAAATTTGTGCTAGTCTTAAGATTAGAAGGTGAGAGTGGTACATACACACATATGTACACATAAATGTACTGTATATAAAAGCTCACTAAATAACAGCATGTGGTTTAAATAATGGAGAAAACTGATTTGTTGCTGAAGTGATTGCGAGAAAAATGCTGATGCGTTATATAATTTCTGCTTCTACTGCACACTATGTGTCCTTCTGCCCGGTGTACATTTGCATGCAACGTACGTGTGCACTTAAAATGTCCTTGCATTTTTTTATGCTTTTCGGTGTGCGTACGTGTGTGTGTGCATGCATTTTGCACTTTTGAAGCACCCCTCTTTGATGTCAACTACCTGAGCTGAAAGGGTAACATGAGAACTCAGGAGCCACAATGCTGCTCTCACCTGTGTCCTTTGATGATAGGACAGAGGCTAAGTAGACCAAACCATGAATGTCTCTGTCATGGAATACACACACAATCATGCACACAAGAGGAGATATTCTCCATGACCTTTTATTGTGGTGAGTGGACAGTTCAAACCACTCCAACTGCCTTTGTTGGCTGCAGCTCTGATGCGCTCCTGTTACGGGGGTGAATGGATGGGTGTCAGGGAGAGGTAAACGCTTCTCCTCTCTCCATCACTCACCTCTTGCTCTAAGAGTCACTGAAAACTTTGGATGATACTTCATGTCTTTCTGTTTCTTTGTTGAGTTGAATTTTTTTATGATTCACTTCCTGCTTTCTTTCATTTGAAGACTGGCTTCAAAAGTGATCGTTACAGCAGCATTATCATGATTATTAGTTGATTCCCCCAGTCGCACATATTTCAGCTGTAATACATAATTTCTGCTACAAGAGGGTGGTGGTGGTGGGGACTGTGGTGCTTTTTGACAAAGTCATAAACTGTTTTTCGTAAACACAAATAAACCTTATCTTGTGCAATATATATTCACATTTTATTTAAGTTAAATGGGCAGCGTTGACACTTGGTCATGTGGGACAACTTTGCCCACAGGAGGGAGCAAAAGGGACATTTGTCATTATGATCCTCAAACCTTGTTTTGGTTACAGTCTTTTTAGTTTGTTTCCTTTTGGTTTTTCAGAATCCAGTTAAGTGAAGTGTGTTCCTATACCATCTCATATTGGATACTTTTTTAATGTTCTGTTTGTGTTCTGCACTGAGTCCGTGGTACCACTGGTGATCAAAAGGTTTGGGGGGATTTTCAGCAATTTAAATCTTTAAATACTTCTAAAGGTTTAAGGTTTCGTGAACTATGTCACACCTTTTCCCAACAAGTTTTACAATACTTCATTGTTTCCAAAATGAACTAGTTGCTGGTCCTGAGAGTGACAGGACTGAGAAGATCCCCTATGGACATTTGAACCAAAAACTGTGTCAGGTCAGTACAAGGTCAGACCAGCGAGAGATTGTGTGTGTGCATGTGTGTGTGTGTGAGATAATACTTCCATGAGGTAACAATTCGTAATATCTCTCTTCTCTTCTGTCCCTCTGTATCAGTCCTAACCCCTCCTTTCATACACAAACCCACCGTTCAGCAGGCAGAAGCAACCCATTGTCAAGCCAAACAGGCACTGAAGGGTCCTGTCCTCCAGTTGCTTCATCCCTCCAGTCATCCCTCCACCCCTCAGAGGGGGTGACAGTGACCTCTGTCTGAAACAGAATAGGTGCTGCACCTGTGGACAGAGGAAGTCTCATACAGGCTACTTTGAGTCATTCTTCTCTTTGGCCCTCATTATCAATGTCATACCAGGTTCCAAATAGAGCTGCAAACATAAGCCGTTTTCACACATGCACTGCAGCCCAAAGCTTTTCTAGACATGCACTGACAGAGATGCATGCGAGAACACAAATGCTGGACTTTAAATTATCTTTAAGTTTGTGTGTTATTAAAAGTCCTGTGAATGTAGTTAGTGAGTCTTTGTCCTTTGTCCTGCCTCCTGCACACTCTAGTCAGGCAGCTCCCTCAATTAAATAAAACTATTTCCAGACATGAGAACAAAAATTAAGTGGACTATCTCCTGCTATGAGCCTGAAGCCTTATTCATTGCCCTTCCAATTAGTAGATGACCCACTCTACCGCCGTCATTATAGCCACCCCATAAAGGCAGCTTATCACAGTACCACACATTAATTCAGTGAATTGGTGCTTGATCATGGATATCTATGGCAACAGGACAAAAAACACCTGAATTTAAAGATTAAGAGACTGTGTGGCCCTATACTTTTGTCCATATAGTGTAAATGAATCCAACCAATGTCTTGAAATGAATCCATTTCGAGTGAATCACTCATTATTTCTCAGCTGGACAACATGATTTCAGCCCTAATTCTGTCATTCTGTCAGTGACCCTGTCTGAAACAACAGAGCTTTAATCACAGGATGTCCTCTCACTGCTGGTTGACAAAGCATGATCAGCCCTCCTCTCCACATGAGATCTGAATCACAAATTCAGATCTCACGTGGAGAGGACGAGCACACCACATGAAGAGAGAGTGGAGGACAGGGAGAATGACAGAGATACGCACTCACACATGTCATATAATGTCTGTGCAGTCAGGAAGAAAGAAGTAGTTGTCGTACGAAGTGAGCGAGGTTTGTGGCAACATTTTCCTCGTAGCTGACATGCTGTCTGCCATCTCCCTTGTAATGCTGAATTCAGGCTGCAACATCAAAACAGTGGCTTAACAGATGAATCACATTGCATTAAAGGGCTAGAATGGATGCTGAACACAGTGCATTGTGTTTTAATGTAAAAAGTTTCTTTGTAGTCCAAATGTATTTGCAGCGTCTTATGGGTTTCATCATTGAATGTTTAGGTTTCTTCAAGTTGAGTTACTAGAAAGAGGTAGTAGTTATTAATGGGTCTGATCATCAGCCTATCAGTCAGGCACCTGTTGGTGCTATAAATGAGGTAGGGCCCTCTGAACTAAGAGGCTGACTTTGGTAGCACTGCAACACAGCAACAGAGCTCAGAACATGCCTGGTTACTCTTCACAGTTGCCTATAACCTAGTTATGAACAACCATTATTCTAAACTCTTGAAAGGTTTCAGGTCATACTAGTTCAACCAGAATGTGCACACACTATTTTTTTTTGCTAGTAATACATTATTACATCAAGTCTAATGAACTTATTTAACCATCTAATAGATGTGTTTCTGTATGAGTATTGTGAATGTATATTTCTCTCTGTATGCGCAACAAAAATAGAGCCTGATTCTGATTCCCTGTTGGCCAAATCCTGAGAAACTGAAACTGTTAAACTCATTTTCAAGAAGCATCTGTTCAGAGTCAAAGCTCAGACATTCTGTCATCAGATAATTATATTACAAGTATACACAATGCTAAGATATTAAGAAGTATTAAAAATCACATTCAGACAGAACCACTGAGTCTTCCAGTAGCTTTGTGTCGGGACGAGATAAAGAACAGCGCATCTGCTTAGTGTCAGTAATCTGCAGCGGCAGCGGGTTGGAGGGATGATCTGGTCGAAGGGAGTGTGTGGCACTGGTGGGTGATTTAAACTCATGAGGTGATGGCTCTGCTTTTACTCTTTCCAAACGGGGGGGAGAGGCCTAAAAACATTTATGATTTAATACACACCTCCATACTGTCTTAGCGGATCAGGTTAGAGCCAACATATTCTTCCTCTCTTGTTACATACTGACACTTGGTCAGGAATCCTTCTTCTTTAAGACTGGAGCGCTATTTTAAAACTATAGCACTATTTTCAAGTGTGCAGGGTATTTCCTGAGTAAGCCATTTTGCCTCATAGTGATAAATAACAACTGGTAGAATTCAGAATAAAGAGGGTGGTTGGGATAACAGGAAGACACGAGTTGGGCCCTTTGTGGAGATGACATGTTCTCTCCACAGTTTTGTGAGTTTTCTCCAGCAGCATGGATTAGTTTTGTTTTCTATTATTATGATATGCTGGTATTTGTCATACTGCAAAATTTAGTTTGCAACAGTACAATAAGATAATACAACAATACACTTGACTCACAGTAACCATATCCACTGTGGCCCCTTAGCACAGTTGAGTGGACAAATTTAAGCAAATTGACAAAGACTACAGATTTCCTGTGTGTTTTTGTGAGTAAGGTTTGCAAGTGCACAATATGATTTCACTTTTTATGTTCCTCTAAAGAGTAGTTTTTATTGTACTTTCAATAAACTGAAGTGTTTTTTTCCACACCTGGATTTAGTTTTTAGTTGAGTTATAGTTAAGTGTTTGTAGTCAAAACCTGCTTATATTTAAACATTAAGTTGATGATTTAAGGCTAGATGATAAGCTTAAATTTTAAATCATAAGAACAAGGAAGGAGGATCAAACATCAATAACTGAGCCATGTTGAACTAATTAATGTTTATGCCCATGTCTAATAGTTCAGTGACTTCTGTGATTAGGTGCAGTTAGCAATCACACCAACACACCAAGTGACCCATACCTGGGCGAGGGTTGCCAACTTTTTAATTATCAAATAAGGGACACTCCGGAGAACAATTCATAACAAGCTGGGAACAGTGTAAATATGTGACATTGCAAGAAACAATCAATACATTTAAGGTAGAATAAGGGATGAACCGATTTTGCTCATTATATGGGACATCCCAGCTAAAACGGGACAGTTGGTAACCCTAGCCTGGGCCCACCTCTGGACAGGTTTTGTTCTGAGGGTTTTGGACCAGGTGAATTAACTGTGCCCTGTCTCAGTCATGAATAAATGCACAAATGTAGATTCCTACAGTGATTGGTGTCCTTTAGCCCTGAAGAAACAACTGAAAGAGACCAAAATTAATCCATCGATTTTCTACTGCATATCTAATTCAATGGGGGTGGGTTGGGGAAACCTGTCTGACAGACCCAGACAGACTGCCAGTCCTAATGTAAAAAGACAGACAACAAGTCATACTTGCATCAGCAACTATGGCCAATTTAGAATCACCAGTATGGATGTCTTTGGGGTGTGGGAGGAAACAGGAGTATCTGAAGAGAACCTACACAGGCTCAGGAAGAACATTTAAGCTCCACACAGAGCTTGCCTATTCGAACCCAGAATCCTTTTACTGTGAGGTGACAGTGGTAGCCACTAAAACACTGTGAACTATTGTGTTCTAAATAGTACTGGGTTGGGGATTCTGTTTAATTTCCTTGTTTTGGTCAGTGATCACAAACAATAACAGTCATCTCAAGTACAGGAGATGTCAGCCAAAACCCAGAAACCTGTGTTTATACGTCACTCTGCATTTAATCATTATTTTTTTTATATTAATCACTGGCTCTCTTCCACAGTCTTCCTTTTATCCTGTCTTCCTCCGCTCACCCCCAACTGGTCATAACAGACGGCTGCCCCTCCCTGAGCCTGGTTCTGCTGGAGCTTTCTTCCTGTTAAAAGTGAGTTTTTTCTTCCTACTGTCGCACAGTACTTGCTCAAAGGGGGTTGTTTGATTGGTGGGCTTTTCTCTCTAATAATGACAGTCTTTACCTTACAATGTAAAGCACCATGAGGTGACTGTTAAATAAAAATAAAACTACAAATAAAACCATTGTAACAACACCCTAAATTTTGTGAGTTTTTCAAGAACTGCCGTGATACTGCACTGAATATTTTAACGGAAACAGAAACAGAGATATCAGGTAAAAGCTAAGAAAGAATTTTCTCGCTGTTTTCCTCTCTGGTCTCGTTAACCTACCAATAAGTGTATTTCTGCCTTGCATAATAGCTCTTAAGAATGACACTAAAAGCCTCTTTCTCTCTTCTTCCAAAGCTTACTTCACTGCATTTCTCCCTCTGATTAAAACCCTTTGTCTTAGCTCTCATTAATACCAGTTAATTATTTGGGCTCATATGTTTAAGTAATTTTTTTGGTCTTAAAAATGTCTGTGAAGATGTTATCATTTTATGAGTATCCTATTCTTTTCCTTAAAATTCTTTCTCTGGTTCATCATCTGTGGGTGTCTGCATGAAAGTATCTACTTAGAACTAGAATAATGGTTCTACTTTTGGGCAAATTTCTTTCCATGTTTCTTGTGTGTTTTCTAGTACAGTATAGCATGCATGCATCTCTGTGTGAGTGTTTATATGTGCCTGTCAGTGTGTCAATGTATGTGTTACCTGGGGTCATAACTTTACCCAGGACAGTTTTATAAAGTGTGGTGGAGCCAGCAAAGCAGCAGTAAATCAGTTTTATTTGCTGTGTGTTGGGGGTCAGCTCTCTTGACACCCCAGGACCCTGACACCGCAGGAATGGACTGGCTGGCTTTTGCTTTTGCAGCTGTGTTGTTGCTGGTAGTGAAGGGGGATTTATTTTTACATAGACGTGGTTCACCTGAGGAAATGGAACGGCTGCTAATGCGTTTTTGCAAAACTGAGTTTGGTTTGGAAAGCCTCTTACAGGAATGGTTAAAAAACATGCTTATTCATTTTATTGTGAAATACAGATGAGAACCTCTGTGCTGTCAATTCAACAGAGTGGAAATGGAAAAAAATAGCCTTGCTGTGTCCAGACATAAATCTGTCTATCATCACATTAAACATGTTAGTGGGCTTCAAAAGTGCTGCTAGGATTTTTTTTTTACCTTTGAAGAGAAGCGTGCTATTTCCCCTTATTTCCAGACTTTATGCCAAGCTAAGCTGCTGCTGGCAATAAATAAATATCCACCCATCTTACAGTTATCCAGTTCCTAACCTATCCTGCTGTCATAGGGCAAGATGCATGGTACAACCTGGACAGGTTGCCAGTCTATTGCAGGGCTAACACACAGAGACAGGTGACCATTCACACTCACACCTTCAGTACGGCTACAGGACCTTCTTGCTGTGAGTTTATTGCATTAATCACTGCACCACTGTGCTACTCCTATGAATAAATCTAATAAACTGGATTCAAATAGACTGCGCATCAACAACCCTTTCTCTCCACTGCAGTTTAGGTTAATTACTGCAAACCATATTGTAAAAGAAATTTCACACCAAATAAATGTCATCCCTGTAAATGTGAGTCAAAACTGGTCATGTTATGACTGCAAAAACAGAAACTTGGAAGTTTTATTCAATTCAATTTTATTTATATAGCATCATATCAATAGAGAACCCCCCCCCCCACACACACACACACACATACACACATAAACAGTCAGAAAACCCCCCTGTGAGCACGTGGTGACAGTAGAAAGCAAAAACTCCCATTTAACAGGAAGAAACCTCCAGCAGAAACTGGCTGAGTGACTGGCAGCCATCTGCTACGACTGGTTTAGGGCAGTGGTTCTCAAAGTGTGTGGCGCACCCCACTGGTGGGGCGCAGAGTTCTGACAGGTGGGGCGCAAGTTACCTGGCAGAAAAGTCATGCGGAACTAATGTTTTACATCGAAATCACTTGTACGGTGGAACAAAGAAATTTGCGGCAGTTACATTAATAATATGCGCATGTTTGACCACATGTTCGCACTTTTCAGTACACGTCTTTATTTGCGGCTGTCGACTTATGCACGCGGCTGCAGCTTTTCGGCTACAGCCTATACACATCGACAACAACAACAGGACCTAATTCATTCTGTTTTAAGCCGGCGAGGCCGGATTGGGATTGACGCTGAGTAGCTGCCCCGCAGCCGTGCCGCAGGCCCCGCCACAGCTCTGCAGTTAAAAACAGGCTCACTGCAGCCACTAAGAGTGAAAAGTATTAAACTCTCACTAAATTATATATTTTTCATCTCTGTTCACAAGTTCCTGGATTTCTTTTTTTTTTATAAGACTAAGACTGAACTTTATTTTTCCATGTTTGGCAATGTTCACATTCTGTTTAACTTGTTGCTTTTTTGAAGAAGTGGTGCAGACGAATGAAGCAGTCTAGTGACAAAAGTTACAAATAGCTGTTTGAAATTAAAGTTGTCTGTTTAAAACAAAAATTACTGAAGGATTCATTGTGAATAAGTTTATCATCTAAATAAAGTTGCAGCTTGGCTTTTCTGTCATTGTTTTGTTTAGATGGGGTGTGAAAATATTTCTTCCTGCCATGTGGGGAATGATGTAAAAAGTTTGAGTTTAGGGTGAGGTGAACGGGTTTGGGGAGAGATGAGTGCATATTCAGTGTTGGGAAGGTTACTTTTAAAATGTATCCCACTACAGATTACAGAATACATGCCCCAAAATGTAATTTGTAACGTATTCCGTTAACGACTCAATGGGAGTAACGTATTCTGAATACTTTGGATTACTTAATATACTGTCATGCTTTTTACAACTACATGAATGTACTATTGCTGTGTAATTTATTACTATTACTGAAGGTTACTAGCCATAAAAATACCAACTAGATTTTTAAATCTTAATATAAAAGAGTAACAGTAGGGTGGACATTAGGTAAGGCTTCACTTTTTGCAGTGATCTCGTATAGAAAACTATTTCTGTATCATTATTATGTTTTCTTTTTGCATGCTTTCAGAGCTGCACATGACAGCGAGCAGGTTGTTAATGCTATCCATCAAGTCTAACAGTCTGCAGTCTATGAACTAACTTCAGGTAACGCCAGCTAACAATGTTAGCTCGGTGACAAGTAGCCTTCAGGAATAGTAATAAATCACACAGCAATAGTACACTGAAGATACTGAAGTGGCACATAACCCGAGTAGCTACCACAAGTAACACAAGGTAGTTGCAGTAGGCTAATATTAGTTTTTAAAAAAGAACTTACTTCCAGATGTTTCTTTAGGTTGGAGGGGGAGTCTTCTGACGCTGAGAGCAACTTGGTTGCTGGTAAACAAAGTTTGCATTGCACAGTCAGATTTGTCCCATCTCTTTCTTCTTTAAATGTGAAGTGGTGTCGGAATTTCCACGTAAGAAATGCATTCCTGCCCATGCACTGCTGGCTCTGTTGTGCTGACTCCGGGTCCATTGTGTAACTGATGCCACCAATATTAACAGGACGCTTACATTAGAGCCTCTTACTGCGTGTTTTTTTGGGGGTTTCCAGCAATGTGTTTAATTACCAAAATTAGAGAGGAGCTAGCCTAACATATGAATCAGGAAAAGACTGCCGTGTAATCCATTCATGTCAACAAAGTAACTGTATTCTAATTAAAACTTTTTTAACCTCCTAAGCCCCGAACTCTTTCATGGCATGCATTTTTAATTTCTCTTTGCTATTTGGGCTGATTGGGATCTGATGAATGTAAAACCAAAGAATGATCTTTTTACCTGATTTTGCTCTACAAGGGCCTGATATCCACATATGAGGACATTTGTTTTAAATTTTGATGGAACAGTGGCAGTATAATGTTCTCATAAGTGGATATCAGGCCCTTGTAGAGTAAAATTTAGTATTGTGGTCTAGACAACGCAAAATGTGATGTATGTGGACGCCAGGTCCTAGGAGGATTAAACGTTAACTGTAACGGAATACAATTACTCATATTTTGTTTTTTTAATATGTAACGCTGGTACACGTATTCCGTTACTCCCCAACACTGCTCATATTGATATTATTTCAGCACAGAACAGAGATACGGTCAGGCTATCTTTTACAAAGTAAATCAGATCATTGCAATGAAGGAATTAACTGCAATTAAAGGATATATCTTTAACCATCAACAGCAAATTTGTTTAGCTGACATACACAGACTGATGAAGCCACAAGCTTTGTTGTTGTTGTTGTTTTTTTTAGAACATAATCAGCACTTTTCAGCTAGTTATATTTATGTTGGTTTAACAAATCAGCCTGTTACAAACATTCTTTTTTTATTCCATCATGTCAACATCAATGTCAACCTCAGTGATGGGTCAGGCTAAGCAAAAAGTCAACTGGCTCATTAGGATGAGAAATTTGCTTGGAGGTCTAGGCTCGTGAGTATAAATGAGCATTAAGTGAAATGTCTCAATTATGGCAATTGTAATGGTTACCTGCATATCCAAATATCATTAACGTTCTCTGCATACACACTTCTTATAGATGTGCACAAATTCCTAAAGAGCCAGGCTGGCACGCACACCCTTGATATAAACACTGAAGGGGAATGCAAACAGACTAGTTCTGTGAGTTCAGCAAATTCCTTTGCAATAGCTCATTCCTAAATCTTGGTTGAAAATTTACAGTTCTTTTGAATGTCTCTTAAGCAAACTACTGTTTTATTTTGCAAACTGACTTCTCCGTTATTGTTTGAAAATGCAAACTGTGGCTTGAAATGAACCATTGGCTGTATGTGACTGAAGCAACTGCTGGTGAAAAGATCTAACCAGTCTAAAAACACATTAAACTGATGTCCTGCCTGTAATGACACCTTTATTTTTTTAGATAGTTGTGTTTGTTAGAATAATACAAATCAAAGTAAAAGCTAAGACCAAAACTCATACTTTTACATTCAACATTTGCCAGCTGTGCCACAGGGAAACAGGTTCAAACAGTACCCACACACCTCTGCACATGTGCTTTGGTGTGTAGATTAAGATGCATTGATATTCAGCAGGATTAGGAAAATTCCCCTTCACACGTTCTGTCGGAGTCTGGGGGCAATTTCCCGTCCACGTATGTGTGAACGCGCGTGCGTCTGTATGTATTTGCATGCACCTGTTTTATGTTTCATTGTTATCAACCGTGGAGGTCTTTCTAAGGAGGTTACAGAGTCCAGTAGTCAACAGATGCCTCCTCACTGAGTGAAAATTTGCCTTCAGGTTGTGTGTGTAAGACAAAAAAGCAGAAAGAAAAACCGACAGAGACAAAATTCTTTTTCGTGCACCTAACTGACTAAAGTTTTAGTTTTTATTAGATATCATAAAGTTATAATTTAAGCCTTGTTGCACAAAAACATTTAGTCAGTTTGTTTTGCTCAGATGTTAAATTAATAATTTCTGAAACTGTTAAAGCTAAATCTAGATTGTGTGTTGTGTCTTGAACTAAAATCTCATCCAAAAGCCATCAGTTGGTTCTTTTCCAGAAGACATGGACTCATTTTAATGCAATTCGATCAAGTCATTGCCCTATTACAGACTGACCCTGTCGCTCACCCTATGGCAGCTGGGACAGGCATTAGGAAAATGGATAATAATAATAGGTTTAATAGGTTTAATAGGTGATAGGTTTTTATATCTCAGAACTAAAGAGAGTGACAAGACAATGAAGACAGTGTTAAATCATGTTTGAATTCAGAGAAACGTGTCATTTAGATATCTATAATCTTTGAATTTTTAGAATGAATTAGAATGAAATGTTTTGTACAGAGATACTCTGTATGATAAGACATGCACCTCCTGCAGGGAGCAGGTCCTACTTACCACTGGCTTCATTTGCATTTTGAATGTTTATTAGCCACAGGCTGTCAAGGCAGGGGTACTGAATGAAGTCAAATTACTACAATCATATTTAAACACCAAAAAATAGCAAAGGTGTAAAAAGTATCCCCCAAAAATATTGTCTAAATAGAGTGCAAGTGGTGTAATCATTTAACAAGTCACATTAGTATTGTTTAGTAACTGAAAGTGTAAGTTTAAATATTAAGAAAGCGAGTTCGGACATCTATGAAAAAATGGGTGTGTTTGAACTGGAATCATTTTTTCTGGGTCAGCGCAAAATCCAGCAAAATTCAGGAATGGTGTCAAAACTGGCAACAGCCTAGAGTCGTTATGGCAGCACTTCCTGGTTAATGGTGTATGAAGAGCCTTTGATCGCCTTTCAGAGCCTAAAGCCACCATCAGCGCAAAGCAGGAAGTAGAAAAATGTGTTGAGGCCAGCAAATGACTTGCTAATTATCAAAACTACCCCTTTTTTGTATTGTGGTTATCTACAAAATGAGTTTAAAATAGTTTCCGTGGCCTGTCCAAACACATACTATGTGAATGAATTCAACTTTAACAATCCCTGAAGAACATGCAAGACTGTTTTTGATCTTTTCTTCTTTTTTTTTTTAAATTTTCAGTAACACGGCTTCATGGAAGTGCTTTGAGTCTCTGATTTACGCTATAGATAAAACACGAATAGCAGCTGCTACCAAGCTGCTCTTTTCAAACTGAGAAACTAATTTAGAACATTTCCATAAGCTTTCAGCAGGAATATGGTACGTGATATCATCTGTGGTGTACAAATGGATTTAAAAAGAAAACAGGTCCCGTGATTTTGCCTGCTTGAAAGTTGCAACCACATCAAAAGCAATAAAACAGCATGTATGTCTAGCGGCTGACAAATTATATTAAGCCACTTAATATCTTCAAAAACGACATCAAATACACAATTATATGTAGTCTGCATGCAGTTTACACTGACATTAATTTAAATAATGTTAAAACAGAAGTACCAAGTGCTGGTATCAGTGAATCTTAACCATAGTTTTGAAAGTTTTCATGCTTCAGTTGTCTTTCCGTAAGAGCATTAATGTCTTATCAGGTTTGTTATCATCCGCTGTTGGTATGCATAGCTGGAAAATTAAAGTCACACTCAAATTAACCTCTTGACAGGCATGCTCACTCTAAGCTCAGTAATTTATGAGCGAAAAAGTGAGGAAGAAAAAAAACGCCTCCTGCTCCAGTGTGTATTTTTATTAGTAAATACGATGTATTGTGCCCCAGAGCTCCCTCTCTTTTATTCCAGCCTCCTGCCAAACGTCAAAGCCCGGGGTAAATTAATACAAACCATGAAGCCATGTGCTATTTAACTGGACACAAAATCCTGGCAGAGCACCAGACGTCCATTATTATTTATTAATTTATTTTTAATTCTCCAAATGCTTTGCAGATGTTTCGCATACCTCATGTTTTTGAGAGACGACGTGAAAGAGTAGTAGTGGTATCTAACATGTGCTGAACGTTTGAGAAAGTCTGCAGCGGCGCAGTCTGTTTTAGTTTATTTTCAGGTGCGCCTCTATCTGAAATTCCTGCACCATCTGTGGTTGTGTGAGATAGAATTTGTAACAACCATGAATCATCCCGGCTTTTCTTTCTAATCTGCTTCTTTGTATTTTGGACAGGGGAGTTTACATAAACACACATACACACACACACAGAGTTCATGAGTATGTCATGTAGCTATAAGACATCTTATTTTCATTGTGTTACAATCCTGGTCTAAAGACTGCCAAAGCGGTAAAAACATGGTGCTCGGTGACTACGCGTTGTGTCACCACTGTGTTGCATAGGTCTGTAAACCATCACTCCTCTTCCAAAAACTTTGATTGAGTCATTAAATCCATCCGGCAGTGAATCTTTGTGCTTATATGTAAGTACAAAAAACACATTAAAGCCATATACTGCCTACACAAACACACAGAGCTGCACTTAGTGTACGGTACAATCATAATGACTAACTTTGACCACATTAATACTGAGGAACACCAATAAGACCACAACAGTCCAAACCTCAGCTGTTTATAGAGACTTACTGTTTTCTCCTACAACAAAGCATTAGACTGCTTCTGTAATGGGGCTTGTTTGAAGTCTTTAATTACTTTTTAATGGTATAGGGTAAGGTGGATATTAAGTACTACACGTGTGGTTTTATGGTTATTTGCCATTGCAGTACTCTGTGTGCTATATTAAGCCGTGCCAGATGCACTTATTGTGTAGTGTGTTGTCTTAAATAGCAGTCTAACGATATTAATAAACAGGTGCTCTGTGAAATATTTCATCTTTTGTGAAGCAGAATCTGACATTACCTCATGCTAGAGCCGCAACTGGGTTGCGATATTGTTCTGGCGAAACAGAGTCTGTCTGTTGCCATTTGTAGCCTTTAGTGAGGTCTACAAGTTATGTGGGTGTTTTTGTCCTCTGTACATATAGCCTGTTTGGTGGAATGGATCACCAGTGACTCACGTTTTGAGATGTATTATATTTATTTCTAATGTGGTAAAAGTGGGCTTTGTTCTGCATGTATATGTAGGTGCGTGTCCACTGTCTGGGAGGGGACACCTCGGTCTTACTGGAATTTTGTGACCGCAGTGGTTAGCGGTCACTCAGTCATTGCACAATAATAAAACTAAGTCTGTGCAGCTTTGGTAGCATTTTTGAGAGACTGTACAGCGCTCCTTTGAGCTAAATGGCAGCTTGGCCTCAATGATGATGCTAATCTATTTAAAGCAGTATTATGAAAACACTTTCTAATTATTACTATACAAAAAGTACAGCTGATTAGTTCAGCAGATCAAAAAAGAAGAAGTTTTGAATGATTCAAACATTAGACATCTAAAGTTTTCATCTGATTGCATTATCAGTAAGTTAAAAGCTAAACTCAAGATGAAGCGTTATGGAAGCGATGGACATGTGTACCTATTAAATACAGTACCAAATCGTCACTTATATTCCTTAAATTATCCTGCCCAGCTCACTTTCTGACTTCCTCCTTTATTCTGTAATGAGATGAGTGAAATTCAAATAGGGCCAGCTGGCTGGACTTTATAGGCCTTGAAGTAGAGACCCGAGTTACAGGTAAATGGGGACCCTGTTTGCAAGGTGCAGTGCTTTACAGGGGTCTAATCCAGCAGTAAAGTCGCAGAAGAGAAAAAGAAAGAAGGGAAAAAAGAGAAACAGTGAGTGTTCCTTTACATTTGCCCACTCTCTTTCCTTCACATTTGGTCTGGAATCCAGTAACATAGGTTTCATATATTTTTCCATGATTTAATTGGCATGGGTATGCCTCCAGTTTTTACACTCATTGGGGTCATGGGGTTTGTTATAAATGTGGTAAAAATTATCCACTGTTCTGCCACATACATGTGCCTGTTAATACCTGGTGAGACCTAAACTTTTCAGACATAACTCTTGCTTATATGCATGAACAAAATCTGCAGCTTTCAGTGAAAAAACAAGCAAACAAGCATAACATTCAGTATTAGTTAAGTTCAAATTTGAGGTGAGTTGTCTGAAAATTACATTCAGTGTCAAAAGTACTCGTGTCTTAATTTATAATTTCAGTGTTGATCAGATTTCATTTTGCAAGCACAGAAACT
This sequence comes from Oreochromis niloticus, assembly GCF_001858045.2. NCBI lineage: Eukaryota > Metazoa > Chordata > Actinopteri > Cichliformes > Cichlidae > Oreochromis > Oreochromis niloticus. The sequence goes on along the minus strand of NC_031976.2, from coordinate 11,412,254 downwards.
AAAATTCTAATCTTCCCCATTAAAATTGCAAAATACTCAAGAGGTCTCATGAAGGAAGTGAAAATGGTGTAACCCTTAAAAATGGATCAAGCTTTGCAATGTTGAGCACTTTTGTTTGATGCCTGTCCCGTGTTTTCTATAAGTGCCAGGCTTTCAGAGTGGTGGCAGTGGCTTTGGGCTCATTGTGTTGTTTTCCCGCTGCACTGGCATGGCCTTGGCCACGTTTGATGGTTGATTGAACGTGAAAACACTTGACTGCATTCTGGAAGCTGCTAAACTGTCAGGTTTCCTCTCCCCCCGTGAACTCAAGTCAAGACTGACAGTGGTGGAGAGACAGATGATCTTCTAGACCTCAACACTATAAACTTGATCTCTTGTTGACAACCAGTAGAGAAGTGCTGAGTGATAAATGGATGAGTTTTGGGAAATGAGAGTAAGTTTACTTGTCCTGGTATTTCACATCCAGCCGTGCCTCTCTACATGTAGGTCAACGGTCACACCTAGGTTAATGAGAGCTCACTCAGGCCTTTGTGCTTATTTATTCTTTTATAACAGGGCTAATGGAAAGCAGTGGTGTGCGTAGGATGGTTCTACACATTGTAGCTGAGTGTTTTTTATGTGCATTACTATATATTGCACTCGCCATGGTAGTAATTCTCCATCACACTTTCATCTCCATCACACTTTCATGGCTACATGAGAATAGACAAAATGGGGTTTGTTTCAGTAGAAGCTATTCTTGTCACTCATCTCACCTTTCAGCCTTCATCATATAGTTTAATAAAACACGTGCCAAAAAATTACCTTTGATTTGATGGTGTAACTCTAACCAGGCTCCCAGCTTTCATTATGTCAAGCCAGACTAAACTCTGCTTTGCAGCCAGCTGTTAGGTAAATATCCAGACACCCAGCGATGACCCCACAATTATGAAAATGAAGTATTAATAGCTTAAAATTGCACCCAAATGGCTATCATGCAGGCACACAAGGAAAACCTGTTTGTTTTTACTTTCCGTTGAAATCATTAGCAGAGTTTGGAAAATTTTCTTGGATGAAGTTCAGAGGTATTCTGGACATTTGCAGTGTGTTAAAATAGGGAACGTGTGTGTGTGCATGTAAACCTGTCCATTTTTTAGTATCTAACATCTCAACCTTAAAGCTCAGTCTGACAAATATCTGGCAGCTACACTGTTGCCAAGTTATTGTCATAGCCTGTTTGTATAATTCGTGGTTATATGTGTGTTTGTGCATGTGTAATCGTGTGTGCAGTCACGGCAGGGGGAGATCTGTAGAAAATTTACCTGAACTCGCGCTATGACATTATCTAAATAGTTTCTCCATCTGTTCCGTCCAATAAGCTCTGAGACTAATAAACGTTTACATCTGATAAGAGGAAGGGATGTTTTTGTGAATTTGATGGCTAAATGAGAAAGTACTGCAAAACCAAAAACAACTGTGTTCCACATTTTTGTCTTAAAATGTGAAATGTGAAGACCTTTTCTTATAAATATTGTCTTACTTCTTATTTTATTTCGTTTATATCTCAATTTATTCTGTTTTGAGTCAATTTCAGTTAGGTTTACTCAAAAGTAGGGGGAAGAGAAACCAAAATTAAGAGTACTTGAAAAGCCTGAAAACACTGAATAAGTAATGGAGCACACTCCAATGGTTAAAATTCAGTAGAGGTGTAGAGAAAAACTGCCACAACCTTCAATTTTTTGGTCAGATCCTTTTTCTTTTTGTCTTGTGTGACTGATTCAAGGAGCAGTTTTGTGTCTCTATTTTTACTGTACAAAGTTGTTAGAGATACTCTCCAAGTACTTTCATTTGTTCCCAAGGTGTCGTCACAGCAGGCAGATCCACATGGTGGATCTGGTACAGATTTTACGCCGGATGCTCTTCCTGACACAACCTTCTCATGGGTCAGGGCTTGGAGTGCACTAACTTGCGACCACCTGACGCTGAGTTTGCATCTCCTCCCGGACTCGATCATCCGTTCACAAGACCGATGTGTTAACTACTACAGATGCCCCGCTCTGACTGTCTACATTGAAAGAGATTTATTATTTATTCATTTTTGTTAAACTATAATTTATAAAATAAATTTTTAATGATTACGTCAGTCCTGATTCCTTTTGTACCCTGCATATGAATGAAGGTACTAAGCACAATTTTGCTAATATTTGTAAAAAGTAACGTAGATGTAAAAAGACAAATCCCATCTAGAGTGTTTCCTTTTTGAATATTTTCCTGAATATATGTACTATGTGAGTATTAGTCTGTGCGCTGTATGGAACCTGTATAAATTTCCAACCTAACCAATGAGCCAGAGTCAAATCAAAGATGAAAACAACACAATTTCCACAATTTCCTTGTTTAATCCCAGGCTGAGACCAACAGTGGGGAAATCTTGCATCTGTGTGTGTGTGTATGTGTTTGTATCTGTCTTTTTGTCTAGCTTTAAAGGTTTACATTTTTTAGTTTATTGATACCTAGCATCCAGGAGTCCCTTTACAGTCAGTTAATCTAATTTAATTACAAATATTAATGTTTAAAGAAAAAAAAGACAGTTTCAGGGAGTTAGATGAGGAGATGGATACTATAATCAAAATATTCATATCTGAAAATATTAATATTAATAGTCATATGAGAATTATTTTACATTTTAAAAAAATATATATGTTAAGGTATCCACAGCAGCTGGTAAATGTTAGGGAATGATTTTTGAACTGAAGAGTTAGTTACATTTAGTCAACACAAGAAAATTTACTAATCTTAACCAAAGTGCTTTTGTTCCCAAAATCTAACCACATTCAGCTGTGTGCATGTCTCTGATGTGAAAGATCAGTGCTGTGCCTCTTGCCTCCGTTCCTAAGCATAAAAACTCCACCTGAGACGCAGAGATGTTTCCCACAACACACATAATGTTCAGTTTGCTTTAGAATTCCTGTTTTGAATGTAATTATTTAATTCTTGTGAGGTTAATATAGTTGATTAATCCACCAGTATGCACAAGCTCTTTAACTGAAAAATAAATATAAAAAATATAATTATTGTTGTTATCCATCAATTTTCAGATTTACAGTTTTACAAAAAAAAGCAGAAAAATAGTAGAAGCACATTCTATTTTTTGACTAATATGGCAAATAACAGCTATTTAACTGTATTCTTGAACACACACAAAAAAATGATTTTTTTATGTTTTTTGTATAAATTAATTGTAGTGATTGAATGTTAATTCATTCCAGCTCAAATTTGCCTACAAAAAAGGTGGATTTGGTTTGTAATTAGCCTAATAAATATCAATATAATTTTAAAAATGTAAACAGTTTTTTAACAGATTTGTTTTTTCTTGTTTTTCTGACAGGGTACTCTAATAGATTTGTTAAGCACTGTAGCTGACTTTATGGCTCATTTCATAGTCTTTTGTGCTCTTTCTTTCACTTTTTGCTGCAGCAGTTCAGAAGAATGTTTTGCACCTTGACGAGCACTGGCTGTGTTATCTTCTTACAGGAGGAATTATCTCCAGTGTGAATAGCCAGACAGAAAGATTATGTTTCCAAAGCCTATATTAATTTAATCGTGCAGCATTGTTAACAGATGTCACTGCAGTGTGCTTGGCCCATTGATCCTTCATCAGCATGTGTTACTGCAATCAATACTCTCATTAGCGAGCTGTCGGGGCCAAGGAAATGCTTAGAGAGAAGTCTTATTTCATGTTCGATTACGCTGTAAGCGCTGAGCTGCTGTCCAACTTTGGTGCTGGCTGAGGTCTGTGATTGTTTCACATCACATGAGGGAGTTTTCTGAAACAAGAAACCTGATTTTACATTTGCTGGAGAGTCTGAGAAATGGATGATGTTTGCAGCCATTCTGTGGTTGATTGTAATGAAGTCTCCTGTGATTACCAGTCTCAGACATATGCATTCTTACCCAAACTTCTCCCACATGTACAAAGTATTGGAAGCGTGGCTTTAAAAATGTATGCCGCTGCAAAATTACAGAAAACATGTCCTTAAACGTAGCTTTAAGATACTTGTTAGATTACGTTACATAACATAGTAAAGTTTTAAAACTTATATTCCATGTAAACGTGTGGATGATTGTAGGCTGCTACCAAAAGTATGTAAACCACTCTAAATCTAATCATTTCTGGAGTGATACACAAAACCAAATGCAGTGTTTCTTTAAATGTACAAATTAGACAAAATTGTGTTCTTTTGATACTTGCAACAGAAACTTGCTATTGGATAGAAACAGTTTGCTAAAAATATAGCACTTACCATGTAAACTAGGTTTTCTCTAACTCGTTTGTCGTTAGCTACACCTGCTTCATAAGCTAGCTGCAGTGCTGACAGTGCTAACAGTCTGGCCTCCAATCAGCTAGCAACTCAGCTATGTCACACACTTAATTAAAAATAATATTTCTACATAGTCTACGGTGTGATTGGGTACAACGGGGTATTAGGGCCACATTAAGAAAAAAATATTATTGATCATTTAGAGAATAAAGTTGAAATTTCAAGAAAAAAGTCAAAATCTGGAGATTATAGTTGGTTTTTTACAGACTGTTTTTTTAAATGGCTGTTATATCCTCTACAAAATGCATTGTGTAGATGAGTTAGTGAAATCATATTTCAGAATCGGTTTTAGTTACAAAGATATTATTTGTCTTTTAGCAAATAAATACAGTGTGGTGATGAGTATAAGGATGTTGAAAAGATGGAAAAAAAACTTGGAAGAGTTTGTTCAATTTGTTTCACTAACTCATCTACACAAGGCATTTTGCAGAGGGTATAGCATAGCAGCCGTTGCAGTATTTTTAACTGTAATCTTTACTTTTTTTTCTTCTAATAGTACTTTTCACTTTTTCCTTGAAATAGAATTATGGCTTTAATCTTGAAATTTTGACTTTATTCTCAAAATATTAAATAATATTTTTTTGTTAATGTGACCGTAATACTCGTTTGTAGACCAGGAGACTTGTAAGAAAGCTTTTAAAAAGAAAAAAAGAAAAATACGCCCTACCACAAGGTGACAAATTATAAGTAGTATCTGGATGAAGCAAGCAGCTTTATTTCCTGGCAAGCAGAGGTTGCACTCCACTGTAGTGCTGCAATCTTCTTTGCCCTTTATCTGAGTGAAATGATCCTTGAATTTCCAGGACAGAAATGCATTCCTGCCCTGACTGTGTACAAATTCCATGCTCTGGTGTTGTGTGTGGACAGGTAGGCTATACTGCATGTAAATCAAGGCCTTAAGCGAACTTAGCGACGCTTTGAACTGTGCATCGTACTGCGCATTCAAAAGCGAATAATGGAGACTGAAAGAAATCGACCAGTCTAAGTGATCTATTAATTTTAAGAATTAATCTATTAAGAGTGTATTTAGCTGAAGTTACTTTTAAATTTTAGCTATTAAAAGCAAAGCTAGTTGTGGAAAGCAGCCAGAGCTAAAAAGATTACTGGAGATCAGTGTCTTTTTTATGCTTGAACGCTGCCACATTGGAGGATTTGCAAGCATAAACTACTCATTTTAAGTTTCACTGCAGCATCTCACACTGATGTTTCAAAATGCAACATAGCAAACCCAACATTTTTTAAATTACCACAGATGGACAAAAGACTTACAGCTCCATCCGCCTGTATATAAAGATTTAAAAAATATGCTTATGTGCACACACTCTTAATTCCTGATGGACATTATCAGACTTGCGTATCTCCACAAGGCCCTATCTGCCCACATGTATGCGTGGATTTTTCTCATATTTGATAGCTGCTAATAAACAATTTATGGCGCTAAACTGGGGTAATATATTATATCCTGAAATACTGTTGAGTAACCACCTTGATTTTTTCTCATCTTCCAGTTGTGGAAAACAAAATACTTGGCGCTCATCCACAGACAACACTGAGGCCCATTATCTTCAGTATGCTCGCCAAGCCAGCTTTGACAAAGGGGAAACTCAGCGTGGCCTCCTTTGTTGACCAGGTATTAGGTGTTGAATAACCACTACAATTTATGAATTTGCAGACTTTTCAGCAATTGCATTGATTCTGTGTAAACCCTGATAATTTTTAAGCACATCGTCCTAATATTAAAGATCATTTTACTTCATGACATATGAGACACAGCTTACAAATGAGAACATATTCCTTCGTGAAGTTTTGGATGATAGAGGGTTCTAATGCTATATAGTAATGATATGATGATGGATTGCATGGTAATTTAATACAACTGAGGAAGTCCAGAGGATTAAGTGGTGAGGGTAACACGTGCAGTTTAGCTTTTTGCTTGCACCAGGGTATGAACAAGCATGCCTGCACAGAAACAGTCGCAAACATGCACATAACCCATTCAGCACTCTCTCGCATGTCATATGGAAAACAAATGATTCCCCTTCTACTCCCCTCATACACACATTCACACACACTCCTCTGGGTGCTATCAGTCCTGTGTGTCTCTCTAGAGGGAAACTGTATCAGACAACGAAGGTCACGTGACCTGGGGAGTCAGCCTTCCTTAATCCTACTGTCAGCCCTAATTGGGCAGTAGGGGATTGATCTACTATGCCCTCTGTGTGTGTGTGTGTGTGTGTGTGTGTGTGTGTGTGTGTGTGTGTGTGTATTCTAGCTGGCCTCTTATATGAAGTTCATTTACAATTGGACTCCTGACACCATGTCTAGTTTGACAGGGTGAAAAGAATGAGAGGTTTTTGTCATTTGATCATTTTTAAAAGGGATAAGTAATAATAATAATAACTGCAACTGGCTGATCTATGTTTTTAACACAAAGCAAAATAGAATAAGAAAGGTTTCGTTGACAGGGAGAGAGATTTGTGTATCCTGGAAGGCATAAATATATATTAAAGTACTATAAGACAATCAATTCTGAATGTTTTCACCATCACGATTTTGGAACATTATTACTAAAATCAAAAATGTAAAACACTTCACCAGTAGAGGGCAATACTGTGAAAAAATACAGTGATCATTGCCCAACTCCCTCTCAAATCCACACATCACGTGCATCATTTCTGTTGTTTAATGTAGGTTTAAAGTATTGCTGTGAAAGAAGTCATATAATCATTGAACACCAAACTGTAAGAGATTAAGCCGTGATGTGTCTTGTAACAGCAAAAAAGAGACAGGCGAGGTGGCCATTATCCATGACAAGCCTGTCCCAACATTGCATTCAAGGCCATAGGAATTCATTATTATAGATTATTTTTATTCTCACCTCATGAACCTGCACCGCCTATTCATTTCTGATCTCTTTACTTTGTTACGGATGTGACTATGAAATTTTGCGTCTTTACAGAGGTGAGAAGCAAGGAATGAAGAAACGAATCACTTTGGCTGTGTAGCTCCCTACAGACATCAATCGAAAAAGTAAACTTCTTTTTTTCGTCATTTGCCTTTTTTTTTTTCTTTTTTTTTAAAATTTGGCTGTATAACTAGAACAATAAAGTCATGCAATAAACTTCAGGAACACTGTGCTTGCTGCACTCCCACCTTCATGTTCATTTTGTTTGATCGTTTTTTTGGCTTACAACTTCATTTCTTTTGCTGTTTTATTTGGTGCCGGCTAAGATTCAGCTGTAAACCCTGCTGAAAACAACTTGACCAGTGTTATACATTTTGACTGGACATTAGAGGCCTGTCCTAGTTACCAGCATAACCAGGAAAGATGAAGACCATTTTGTATTTTAGAAACTGAAAAAATCTTACACTGTTCACTGAGACTGTGGAAAGAAAAATCTCTGTACTTAGATACCGTACAATAAAACTAAAGACAAATAAAAAATATTAATAATAATAGCAAATAAATCTAGGATTTCTTGCCAGATATTCTGCAAGTGAATCTTAGGTCCCTGAAGGTTCTCATCTATATTGATGTTCTGCTTGCACCATGTTGCCTAGCAACCGCCTAGCTGTGAGATAAATTGGCATACTTTTACCATTTATGCACCTATAACACTATATATGAAACCATCAAATCATTTTTATTCAGTGTATAGCAGTATGTTTAGCAACCACCGAGCACAGGCTTAAATGACCTGTTTTTTGTCTTTATGCAAATACAACACCATGTAAAAGCATCCTATCATATTAATTTTACATCAAACAGCATCATGGTCAAACAGTACCAGTGTTATTAATCTGTGCTTTGCTCATAATGGAAAAAAAGCTGAAAAGAAATTTGTTCTAGGACTTTAAGTCGTAGAGAGTCTAAACCTTTCCATACAATATCCAGTTCAGGTTGGCAGAGCAGCCTTGAACATATCCCAGCTGTCACAGGGAAAGACACATGGTACAGGCATAGTTTACCATGGACAGGTCACTCTTTCATCATAAGGCTAACAAAGAAAGACAGGCAGTCAGTCAGACTTACATTCACACCAATAATCAATTTAGAATCACCATTAACCTAACATTCATATCTTTAGGCTTTTGGAGGAAACCAAAGGATGTGCAGAAGAAGAAATGAAGGCCACACCAGTTTAGAAGGTTGAAATATGGAAGCTTCTTGCTGTGAGGCAGTGCTAACCACAGCACCACCTTACTGTTCCTGACTCTAAGTTGTAGTAGTATTAATTATTGCATTTATATATTAAATCAAATTATTAAATATATTTATTATTATTATTATTATTATTGTTATTATTATTTTGGCAAAACAAAAAGCTATCATCCCCCTGTATTCTATAAAAGTTTTTGCATGACTAATATACTGTTCTGAGTCTTCAGAGAGCGGTTGTTTAGACAGGTAATGGTCTGAGAGAAACATGACCACAGAAACCGCAATTACACCTGATCTTGTTGAACAATAATGTGTGTGTATGTGTGTTTGCTTCTGTGTCTGTGAAAGCTTGTGTGTAAATACCAGCATGTCTTTGCAATATCATCCAAGTACTGGCATGATTTTTCATACATTTTTCACACATGAAAAATGGTGTGTGTGTTTGTGTTTCACAGTAACTTATAAGGTTAGAGTGCCTCTGTTTATTTATTTACATAGCAGATGCTCTTATACAGGGCACTAGGCTTTCGAGTCATTTAGCTCATTCACATATTTACACAGCTGGATATGAAGTGATCAAGCAGTTTAAAAAGGCAGAAAGGAGGTCAGACCTCTTACTTTTTAACTTTAGTACACAGTGTGAGTGATACTAGGAGTGTGTTCCACATACTCATGTCCCTTATTCATTTTATTTCTTTTTCATCATCATCATCATCATTATTATTATTATTATTATTATTATTATTATTGTTATTATTATTATTATTATTATTATTATTGTTATTGTTATTGTTATTATTATTATTATTATTATTATTATTATTATTATCCATCCATCCATCCATTCTCTTTCATCCTTATCATGCTGGAGCTGGAGCCTAGCACAGCTCCATAGGGCATACACCCCGGATAGGTCACCAGCCTGACGCAGGGCTAACACAGAGAGACAGACAAGCATTCACATTCACATCTATGGGCAATTTAAAACCACCAATTAACCTAAGCCCTTTATTTGTATGTCTTTGGACTGCAGGAGGAAACAAGGGGGAGAACAAACAGACTCCACACAGGCCAGGTGGTGAAGTTGAACTCAGGACCTTCTTGCATGCTGCCTATATTCTATTCGATTGGGGTTACATCTGAATATATAAATTTATATAGCATTTCCGATATGCAAATTATAATATTCATTTTATTGCATTGAATATTTTTGAAGGAATAACTACTTTAATAATATTTCTTTGAAATGTGGGTCACAAAGGTGTTGGCAGGATCCATTTCTGTGTCGAGATAGGCTCCAATAATCTGCAATACACTCTAAAAAAATTTTTTGATTGTTTGTTCACTGATTTTTTTCTGCCTCTTGTCAGCCAATCAAATCAATGTGCATTGCTGTAAGCAACCTGAACCATCCTGGTACCAGCTGTCAGCATCAAGGAGGAAAGCTACTGTGTGTCTACAAACTGAAAGAATCGCTTTCTGTTCTGGAAATTCTTTTTTAGAATGTTCATTCTGAAAACACCTCTAACTTCATTGTATATAGTATAACATGCTTATCAGTTGTGAAACAACTTAAAATGCTGAAATAATGAACAACTCGGTCATTTCTGCTTTATTGCTTCAAATAAGTGACCCTCCCAGCACTGAACTTTGCTTCACTGCTATTTCAGTGCCTAGATGCATTTCATTCCCATCATTCTGTCTTTTATTCTCTCCTGCCTGTTACTTCCCCTTCTCTCCATAGTTTGTTGCATAATTCTTCACACTCTTCCATCTCCATGCCCACCATATCAACCTCAAACTCATTTCTGTTCTACCTTTCTTTTTCCACCTCCTATATCCTTTACTCCTCCTCCCTGTTAGACCCTCCCTCCTTCTTTTTTTCCATACATACAAAAGCCACATGGAGGGTCTGCTTCTAATCTCCGCATGCTGGGGTCTTCATTTGTTTTGCTTGTCCTGGGACCCCACAATGTAGTTTCCACACCCAGGACCCACTGAGTGCAGATTTAATTAGAAAAGACGAATGGTGGAAGGAGCTAGAGAATTGGAATTGGACATGGGGGCTTTACAAGGAGGGCTGGTCTGTCCTTGGCACTGCATGTGTTCAACACAACAATGCACTTCACACTGAGAAGGGCAATGAGAAAGTGGAAAAGAAGTAGAAATGAAAATGAAGAATGGAGATGACATACTTAACTCTACCCTTGTAGTAAGGCTCTGTTCAACCATTGTGCTTATAGCCTATGCTCATGGTGCCACAGCTACTCATGCCGCTCAGCTTTTAGGCCTAAAAGGCTTAAAACCATAAAAATGCCAGAGGAGAACATGTAGGGCCTTCTATGGCTTTAGAACGGGCTAAAATATCAAGATTTTAAAGTTATTTATTTTTTAAATTGTTATCTCTATGTTTTATAGACATGATCTATCAGATCTGCTTCTGAAAATATTGCTCTATCATGAGTGAGACCAAAAACTGACTTTCATAAGCATTTGCAAAGGCTGCTGCTACTGTCTTTTATAATTATCATGACCACAGCATCAGCTTTTCCCTGTTGATTTTCTTTGAAAAATGCTACAATGGTGTGATGTTCACAATGTGGAGTATGAATGTTTGGTTGTAACATGAATAATAACATTTTTTGATTAGCTTTCTTAAATTTGGCATCCACTTGTTATATGTTATTTTCACCTCCCAAAAAGTTGATTCTTTTCATCTGGACGTAGCGTTTTTACTCATCCAAGTAACTTCTTCAGTGTCAGCTGACTGCAGGTTTCCCCAACTTTATAAAGACTACATTTGCATAATGACTGAAACTAGCACCACTGGCAAACAATGGGCTGTGAGGTCAGTCTCTTGATCACTAATATGCAAATTGTCAAGACCATTGATCAACAACTACTTATCAAAGACCATTGAGTACCATTCATAGAGAGTTGGGAAATGCCTGCAATCACAGCATTGTAAGATAGTGAAAGATGTACCCTTAGGCCCCCTCCTTGATTCAGAGATGGTCTTTCCCCTTTCACGTAAATGGCCTCCTTGACTTGACAGGCGTTCCTTCCTGTCCAGGATGTATACATCATCACTGACCAAGAGTGTCTACTGGCCTATAGGTGTAAACAGACTGTAGAGTCCTGGCCTGACGAGGTTGCTCTTCTGTGTTGTGCCATCCGGTTAACCAGAGGTTGTTTGGTTTCCCTGATGTATAAATCATGGCAATCCTCCTGGCACTTAACAGTTACACTATATTACTCTGTTTGTGTTGGTGGACCAATTTTTGGCGCAGTGTTTTTTGGGGTTTAAAAGCCAGAGAGATGTGGTATTTAGAGAAAATGCATCTCAACTGTTCTGATACTCCTGACACCAGAAATCGCTTAAGGTTTTTGCTTAGACGGCAGTTGTCCTTCTCTCCTTGATCACCTGGAGCAGTCTTTATGTGCCTTCCCAGGTTTGACAAAAGTCCAGCTGGGATAACCACATTTACTCAGGGCCCTCTTGATATGATGTTCTTCTGCTTCCCTGGCCGCTGTGTCTGTGGAGATGGTGTTCGCTCTGTGTTGTAGCGTCCTGATGACACCCAGTTTGTGCTCCAGTGGGTGATGAGAGTCAAACCTCAAATACCGATCTGTATGCGTTTGTTTATGGTACACATCAAATTTTAAATGTCCCTGTGGTGGGGTGAGGTCGGCGGTGCCGTGGCAGGGAAGGCGGATGCATCTGCGCGGCATCGCAATCACGCCTTGCCAGCTTAAGAGCAGTGTAGGGTCCTGTTGTGTTGTTGTTGCAGATATGTGTGGCTGGCAGCAGGGAGCTGCAGCCGTGGAAGTGTGTGAGCAGCAACCGAGTGAAATAAAATAAAATGTTCCAGAATGCAGAATCGTGGTCGCGTCATGCCTCATTCCTGCCACAGTCCCCCATCACCAGTGTTGGAAAGGTTACTTTTAAAATGTATTCCACTACAGTTTACAGAATACACGCCCCAAAATGTAGTTTGTAACATATTCCGTTAAGTTACTCAATGTGAGTAACGTATTCTGAGTACTCTGAATACTTTGGATTACTTAATATATTCTTAGGCCTTTCACAACTACATGAATGTAGCAATCACATCCTGCAAATTCTTGTTTGTTTGTCTCTACCAATTGGCTTTTAAACCCACATCTCTCTGAATAGACAGTATATTTACTGTAGAGGAGAAAAGACTTATGTTAACATAAGTTAACATAAGATGTTAACCTACATGCTACTGTGTTCTTTTTAAAGACAAGTTTTTTTTCTGGCAATCCTTCCACACAAGCCATATTTGTTTAGTCTTCTAATAATTGTACTGTCATGAACTTTAACATGCTAAGTACATGACCAGCAATTTGCCAAAACTCCTGCTTTGATAGAGGTGCTGCTCGGTTGATGATCAGTTAATCAAGTAAATTTGTTTAGCAGCACCTGGCCACTACTTACCCTCTATGGAAGCGGTTTTTCACATGGTTGCATAGAGTCCTGTCTGACTGTATTATAAAAGCAAGCTGGCCAACCTCCAGGCTAGCATTTTAACCTCATTACTATCAAGACAATAATGATAATAACTTTGAATAAAACCTTAGCCTAGAGAAAATAAAGTGTCACGTTGACCTTTTAACAAGGGTCTGCAAAAGAATTAGCAAGTGTTTTTTAAACCAATGTGACTAATATAAATCTTAGCCAGAGAATGACGATAACCAGCATGATTCAGCTGGGTTTGATTACAGAGCACTGACTGTCCCAGACAGTTATTAAGATGATTGTTTTCACTATTCCATTTAATTTTGTTTTTCGTGATTCTCGAACAGAATCGATCTTCCTGTTTTATTTGTAAGGAGTGCAACACATTGTCACGCAAGTAAGATCCAGATAAAGTGACATATTTGATACTACTCATTGTTCCAGTCATTTCAAACTCTTCCTGGAAAGCATTATTGGCAGCACGCGTAGTTCCAGTTATGTCTGATGAACAGCCCACCTCGCTGAAGAAATGTAATAACTTCCCTTGTAACTGCATCACTGTTGTGATATATACTCTCTGAAGCCTATTGATGAAACTGTTTTCACTAAACAACACACAATAATGTAAGTGATCAAAGGTTTCTTCGTGTTAAAATTGAATTTTTTTCCCCCACTGTTGCCAAAGTGATTGCTTAAAGGAGGTCAAATGATTGTTCAGGTTTTCTCTGTTTTCTTTGTATTATTGTACGGTCTTTACCTTACAATTTAAAGCACCTTGAGACAACTTTTGTTCTGATTTGGCACTATATTTTTGTGCCATACTATGTTTGGCAAAGTCTAAAGACCTTATCCCTATTGTTCTCAACCACCTTTGTTGATGTTTTCCATTAGGACAACACAGATGTTCTGTATGCTATCCTGGTGTCTTGGTTGTACTTCTCTGTGTATGCCATCCCAGGTTAACATCTTACATCCTGTTGCTACTGTATGTGTTGGATAGTCTCTGGGGCACCTTTACACAGTCTTCAACCTGGGTCTTGTCAGTTATGGCACACTCCTGCCTTTATACTGTTGGTGCTTATGGCTTATTCTTGTGAGTCTTAAAATTACTGACATCTATCTCCTCCTCTGTCCAGCGTATTATTCCAGCTGGGTATCTGATGATGGCTTGGGTCTTACCTTCTGGAGGTATTTGGCTGTGGCTGACCTTTGTGCATCTTTGTCATGGTTCCTGTTGGCCTGTGGGATACCGAGGTACTTGTAGCTGTCCTGTATATCTGTTATTCTGCCTTCCAGTACCTCCACCCTTTCAGTCCCTTATCTCTCTTAGGAATCATTCCAACACACCTCAGTCCAGATAACATCCTGATGTTCTCACTGTAGATTGTGTTGAGCTAGATTAGTGATTTGATATGTTGCTCACTCCTGGCATACAGCTTGATGTCATCCATGAACAGGAGATTACTGATGGTAACTCCACTCCTGAATCTGTATCCATATAGCTTCTTAATGATGAGCTGTGTTAGAGGGTTGAGGCATGTGCAAAATAGCAGTGAGGATGGTGCACCACTGTGGTATATTCCCCACTTGATGGCAACTTGAGCGATTGGCAGGGAGTCGGTGTTCCGTCTTCCACAGTCCCACTAAGTTCCTAATATCATATCATATCAAATTTATTTGTATAGCACATTTAAAGACCAACGTACACCAAAGTGCTTTCCAGTAATACCATGATACAGATAAAATCACAATATAAAAAAACATAGATATAAATTACAGATATAAAATAATTACATAATGTAAATGCAGATTCGGATGAAAATCACCTTAATTAGCTTTGAATGCTAGGTTAAACAAGTAAGTTTTTAGACGTGATTTAAAAGATTGAATAGAATCAGGTGGGCGAATGTCAAGAGGACCCGTGCGGCAACGGGAAAGGCATTGTCTCCTCTAGTCTTCAGCCGAGACCTAGGTTGCACTAAGAGCAGTTGACCCGATGATCTTAGTGCTCTCTTAGGGCTATACAGACAGAGGAGATCAGCTAAGTAATTAGGCGCCATATTATTTAGAATTTTATAAGTAAACAATACGATTTTAAAATCAATTCGATATTTAATAGGAAGTCAATGTAAGTTGGCTAGAACAGTGGTGATGGAATCATACCTTCTAGTGCCGGTTAAGAGATGTGCTGCGGCATTTTGGACTAATTGCAATCGCTGAAGGAGGGAAAATTGGAAGCCCAAGTAAAGAGAGTTACAATAATCTAGTCTTGAAGTGATGAATGCATGAATAAATTTCTCTAGATCTTTACGTGGTATATAAGGTTTAGCCTTAGAAATTTGTCGTAGTTGATGGAAGCTAGTTTTTATCACAGTAGGCATCTGCTTATCTAGTTTGAAGGAACTATCCATAAAAACTAAAAGATTCCTAACAGTATCGGTGAGGTGATTAGCAACAGGCCCGAGTGTACCAGTTAGTTGTCCCTGAGGAATATGTCTATCAAAAACATTAATTTCCGTCTTACGTGATAACCAGTCTTTCACATCCCTCAAACAATCAAACAGAGGATGTAGCGAAGGTGAAAATCCCCAGTCAAGTGGAGGTAGATTTGAATATCATCAGCATAGCAATGAAAAGAGACATTATGTTTTTCAAAAACTGAGCCCCAGGACAACATGTACAGCGAGAACAACACCTGATGAATGTTATGAATGTGTATGTGTGTGTGTGTGTACGTGTATCACAATATGTTGTATTTATTGTTTATTAAATCTGAGTTTTGGTTTCTTTTTAGTTCATGTCTTTCCATCCCAGGCAAACTCTAAGGCCAGAATTACACTCATTTTCTAAAGTGCACAAAAACAGCTATGGACACCGGGGACCAGTAGCTGTTTCTATTTATAGTTCTATATGAGTGTACTCAGGGGATACATGCTTAACACCAAACTGGAGACATGCGGATATCCACATATGTTCTTGAATTCACCCTGATAAAAATGACATCACTTAAAACCAAGCAAACAGCTCAGCAGATACAGAAACTACCATAAGGTGACTTCATTAGTTATAAGCTAACAACTTTCCCTGCCAAAGCCAAACAACAGCCCCATCCCCAAATTAGTCTGGAGTGCATAAGTGTATGATCGCGATTGCTGTCTACTTCTCCCTTTACTCAAAAACCTTTGATTTTCAGTACTTTTCAGTAATCTTTACGTAATTACTGCAGATGAAAAAGATATGTCAGTCACCTGTTTATCCAAGCAAATCTCATCTCAGTGTGGTTACTGAATAGTGACATGAAATACATGCTCTTTGCTTTCTGATTTCATATTTGAAAAATGTGAGATGTAACTATAAAGTCTATTTCCCCTATTTGGCATCATTTTGCTGTTAAATATCCATCCTCGTAGTACAAGTTCCGTGAAGGTTCAGAGACGTATTGTTCTGTGTGAACTGCTCTCTCTGTTTATCTTTACAGATTCCAGACAAACTCTTGCTGAAAGGACAGTGGCCAAACATCTGTGTGCTGGCACTGAACAGTGACAAAGCTGCTGGACACTGGTAATGTGCAGAAAAAAATGCAGAGAGATACTTAACACACATATTCACAGATACACAGTCGTGTACAGTCACATAATGAAAACACATAATCATGCTCAGAAACACTCACTGATTATGTATATAGCAGGTGGTCAAAAAGTCAGCTTCAAACAAAGACTTAGAGGTGCAACAGCTGGAAAGGCGTGCTGAGAATTATGGACACCTTACATCTACTCATAGCTGACCTTGAGATCACCAGGCAGAAAGAAAACAGCACAGATGAGTATGAAAAATTTAGTTCCAAAGCTTCTCTGTCCTTGAAATGTGAAACACAAGCAAAGCAAAATTATGCTAAAAGAGCACAAAGGCAGGAAAAAAAGGTTATCACCTAATTTCCAGGACACAGATGTGATTGTTTTAGCTGTGACACTGTTCCAGTTGGCCCAGGTTCTCTGGACTAAATATGTTATTAAGCCTCTCCCCCTCATGTTTTTCTATTCAAACCATGCTTTTTATGAACGTTGTATATCTACAACAGAGGCCATTTTCCACTGTTCAGGATGACACGGAACACCTGCTGTTCATGCTCTGCACCGAACTCCACTCCAACATAAAAATTTTTCTTTTTCTCACTGCAGTGGAGTCAAGAACAATGAGAGACAGACTCTGATAGTGATAACCAAACTCACATCTTTTTCTTTTCATATTTCTGTGACTCTTTCTAGGCCCCATTTTTGTCTTTTTCTTTCTTTTTTGGCTACAGTAAACCACATATCAAGAAACCTAGACATGATGACTTTTCAGAGCCAACGTAATAACACTAAAGACATTCCATGGTAGTTGATATTCACAGACTGCTGAATAATCATAATCCTAAAGAGCCCAAGTAATGCTCATCTAACAGCATTATTTTGATGTTCTTTTTTTCCCTGTGAAAAACAGCAGGTTTGTGTTTGGGCAGATGGACGGGAGTTGGCTGTTGCTCTCTGGGGATGAAATCAACTCTGCCATAGACTAAGGTCCATGTTTATCTTTGAGCTTTATTAGATGTTGATGTTGGCTGTGTGAGAGAACCACTTGTTTAAAAAACTATTTTTAAAGGAAAGGGAAAAAGAGAGAGAGAGAGAAAGTTGGGCTGAGGACAAAGGCTGAAAAAGACAGCACCACTACATTATGGATTTAAAGGTACAGTAAGTCATTTTTTAAAAGTTATTTCATAGAAAATATGTTGTACTCAAAGATATACATTGATTAGTGTGTAATTATGTCTTCTAAAAAACCGATACATTCTTAGAAACTTAGAATAATACATAGAAGTAGGCACTGGTTCATGGAAGTTGTCCCACTGTTTCACCTAATTGGGTTTTATGTATGTGGCTAGAGACTGGCCGCATATAAAGCATACTTTACAAGTTAATTTTAATTTAGAGATCACAAATAACTATTTCAAAGTATAAATGACCATTTGACAATTGTACATGTATACTGTCAACATCTCTTTCTCATTATGTCTTTCTCCTCTTCCTCATTATCTGCTTCCTACACCACAGCTCCCCCTCCTCTGTCATTTCCACCACATCTTCTTCCTCCTCAGCTCAAGTCTCACATTCTGAACTGAAGTCAGGGTTCTAACACACAAAAATGTGCTTATTTATTGTTGATATTGTCACAATTACTAATTTCAGCACATTAGACAGGCCACCCTCCCATTTCTGGCAGCTGACAAAGAGCCAGTTAGTTATAAGCTAACATTATGCCAGCTAATGGTAGGTTCAACTGTCCTAAAAATTACACTTTCACTCTGTTTGATTATGTTTTCCACATTATATGAGAGTTTATTCATTAAGTGTCTGAGTCCAAGAATGTTAGGGCAACTGCGAAGAAAGTTTTACAAACTCTACAAACTCAGCTTACCTGAGGCTAACAGCAGCTAACATAGGTTAACAGCAGCTAACAGTGGCAAAAACAGACATGCTTACTGACAGAGAAGTTCAGCATCTCCTCAATATCTGTATCACTGCTATTGGACTGAAGTGAGTTTCGCTGACTCATCGACTAGTATCTCGCTCCTTTCACAAAGTTTTACAGCTTCCTCCAGACTGCATAGAAGTGGACATCTAAACAGCAGACTGACAGCTACATTCACCACAGACGATAAGCAGCTAATTGTACAGTGGCCATCAAAGATAAAATTATACACTTTAGCTGTGAAGGGTAGAAAAACAGAATTCAGTTGACTGCCATCTCCTGACATCTACTGGTAAACTTTTACACACTGTACCTTTAAGCAAGTGGGCATCTTGATGGAAGTGAAATGTGGTTAACTGATAGGACTTCAAATGAATTTAGCTGCTGTAGAATAGCCTGTCAATTTTTCAGTTGTTTCTAACACCATTTAGCTACCAAATAAAAACATTTAGGTACCTCAAAATTAGAAAAGAAACCCCAAAAGTGAGCACACTGTGACATTTGGGTACTTGTGATCTGGATACAGCATTCACAATTGTATACCAAATTTTAAAACCAGCATAATCAATGGCAGAACTCTTTTTTGGCGAGGTTTACATATGCCTTGTGGATAAATCCAGTGCATTTCTGGTTACTGTGTACTGTGTGCTTGCTTTGCCATGTTTGAAGTCCAGCCTTCATTTCAACACCACTGGTCCAATTTTTAACACAGTATTTTGTACTCCTATACTGGTGCCAGCATCAGTGTTTTTGATGGGAATTTGCAATGTGGATACTGCATTAGGTGCTAGCATTGTGTTTGTGCAAATGAGGTATAGGAGAAGTGTTATCCTTGGAAAGCTCAGCAGTAATACAGCTGTCCATCACATTGCCTGCAACAACTTATGATTTTAGACATTAGCACAGCAGTTGCTTGATTTGACCCCTTGCTGGTCCCAGTGAGTGTAAGTGTATTACACTATGTGTGCTTTGTCAGCACTTGGAAAACACACTACTGACCTACACCTACAGCAGGACAAGGAAAGATGTTTTTGGTTTCCTTCCATTTAAACAAGGTTCAGTCATGTCTGCTTAAACCACGTGTAGAAAGCAGTCTTCTTGCGGCATGTCAAAGTATTTTGGACTTTGCAAAATGCAACAGCAAAACTACACACAGCACTGGATTTTTGTGTTTGTTAATAATAACTTAACTTTTAAATCTTAAATTTGTAAATTGAGCTGTCTAAGAAGATAATCCAAATTACTTGCATGACTTTTACTCATGGGTTCATTTATGCAAAGACACATATATTTTAGATATACCAGCTTCTGTCAAAGCAGCAATATGTGAAAGAATGTGTTTTGTTGAATTCTTAGATGTGATATGGGCACACCCCAGAGACTGGAGTCTTTCTCTGTTTTTCCCCAAAACATGTTGTTGATGCAACTGCCTATTTTGGGCAGATATTATGGGAAACAAACACGTTCAAATTTATGAAAAGAGCAGAAAACGAGTGACAGACATGCAGACATGAATGTCATATGGACAGATAGACAAAACAGTAAGGCAAGCAGGCACACAAATATTTAGACAGACTGTAAATGAGTCAGAGAGATCGGAAGTCTGTTAGAAAGGCCAGTTGAGACACATATAAAACAACAAAGTCAAGCGACAAACTGTCCTGATGGGTGAAAGGATGAATGTAAAGCACAGTGAGGAATGTGGAAACCGTGGCTCAACAGATGGATGCGAGAGAAGACAGATTAACACACCAAATGAAAGACGAAGAGAGTGTAATGGCAGGATACAGTGGCACACTAGTACACCGACAGACAAACAGGGACTTAGGGTACACACACAGGTGCTCGAAAAATGCAATTATCCCATCATTTTTATGCCGTGATTGTCAGCAGAAAAATGCTGTTGATGTCTTGTGTTGAGAGTTTTACCACTTTATGAAGATGTGTAATTTTAAATGCAACTCTCTGACACTCTTGGGAGAAAGACATTTAGTTTGGACACATAGCTGACTGTTAGCATGACACCTGCCCAGCAGCTGGTGGGAAGATAAGTGTGCCAAGACATGGAAGAAGATGACTGTGTCTTGCACCAGCTCCTAGTGACTTGTGTATGTGAATGCATGATGATGACTGCAAGGTCATATTGACAAGTGGGTTAGTGTGCTTCTTAATTCCAAGAAAGAACATGTTTGGCTGTGACTAAAGCCTGGTGCCAAACTAAATAAACAGTGTATCTGCTTTCCCTGCAAGGAAAAAAACTGGAATCCTGGAATCACTTTGGTGTCCAATAGATTTTGTTTAAACATGTTCTGTTTTTGCACAGTGGTAAATCTTGGTGACATTAAGTATCACTTTGTCAGAGCGCTTATGACTTAATGCATGCATTTTATGTTTGAGCCAATATGTCGCATAACTAGTTTTCAGCATCTTATTTCAAGAGACTTGCCACCATGTTTTGGAAAATATCCGTCTTATAAGCAAATGCGCAATCTCAAGGTTATGTAACCTTGAGATTGCACAAGCTTTTGTAATATACCCTAAATTTTAGTTTACTATGACTTACTAATACTCAAGATTAAGGAAAAATTGCAGTGGTCAAAGAAAATAAAGTGCTCCATAAGGTCATTACTGACAGCTGGTCAAAATGAACATCTCTGTTTTCCTTCTCACTCTCTCCCCCTCTCTGTCTGTCCTCCCCCACCACCCATATCTGTCATGCTAGTGTTATTTATTGCCTCTGTCCTCAATCCCCAGGGTTTATTTATGTGCTTTGAAACCCTTCTACAAAATGTGTGTGAGCAAGGTGGTTTATTAATGGGGTGTCGAAGGCAAAAGGATAGGCTGGCCCAGTTGAGGCACTTAGAGAGTTGTTCAGGCAGCGCTTATTATTACTGTTACTATTTGTTTCCATCTAATTTCATTACATGTTCCTTACACATGACCTCCACCACCTCAAACTTCAGTGCTGTTAATCAAATCAGGGTCATGTATGAAGTACTCTTGGTATAAAGATACCTTGGGCTATTCATAGAAGTTGTAAGTTCAATAATTCTAAACGTATTGGCAGAAAAGAATATTGCCATAATTGCAAAGGACAAAAAAAGGAGATTAAAAACAAAACAAACAAACAAGAAAAATGGAGGAAAATATTTTTTGTATGTTTAAAAGAGAACAAAAGAACACAAGTTTTGTGCATCGTGACAATTTACGGACTAAAGTAAAGCTCTTGGAATTGACTAAAGTATGTACGAGGTTAAACAGCTCTTACTTAAATAAGTAGTTTGGTTTGTGTCAGCCTTTCTTCTTACAACATCCTGATCAGCTTTTGATTTTATTAATAATGATTTCTCTCGGTTCATTGTGTAATTTAAATGCAGGAAATGTAGTTCTCTCTAGTTCTCTCTCCTGGCTGAATTACACAATTGCTTAAACTGCAAGGCAGAAAATTGCAGTTGTAATGGAGGTCAGTAATGCACACAATTTGAAGGGAATCTATGTATGTAAAACTACCAGAAAGCACTTAAAGATATGTATGTTTCTCTCCAGAAATAGTCACAACCCAAGGGCATTATTTTGTGTCATAAATTTTGACCTCAATAAAATGTGTGGGTTAAGAAACTTGCAGCCCACTTTACTGGGAAAATTGAGTCCATTAATTTGCAAATGACACAAGAATTTTCTACATACTTTCAGCAATAATACTGCTTCACTCTCAAAGTTTTTAACCATGCTCTGATTTTTGATAGGGTTTTTAAATGCGTGTTGATTAAAGTGTATCTATCGTCCACATGCGTTGATTTCCCATTAACTTTTGTATTGTATTATTATTGTAGGGTCTACCTTACAATATAAAGTGCCTTGAGGTGACTCTTGTTGTGATTTGGCTCTGTATAAATAAAACTGAATTGAACTGAATTGAAGTTTCTCTCTGGATTTTCCAAGAACTGCCGATACGAAAAACAACAAGGGACCATAAATCAAGCTTAGGGTGCAACAGGTACCTCAAGCACCAAGCATTGGTACTGAACTTTAATTCTTAGGTGCAGAACATCCGCTAGAAGCTGATATTCTTCAGATACTGAGCTGGGTTCTGCATGTTGAGACATAAAAGATATGCATACAATCTATTTCACTAGTGCTGTAGTGTTTTAAATTTATAAGAAGTTGAAGATCAATAATCATGTATGATTGTGGACCCTTAGACTAATCACAGTGAACACACAAAGCAATTCAGTTTTGACATAATGGATAAAAATGTTAAACTAGCTGTTTTTCTGGATGCAGGACAGTGTCTGAACATTGGGCTTTTACCACATTTCATCACTAGTGCTGGTCCATAAATATCACAGAGAGTGCCAAAGCCACAGTTTTGCCAGAGCCCACACAAGTCTCTCCAAAATCACCAGCTTTTATGTATATTCAGTTTTCCCCTTGCTTGTATGGTTCTGCAATATCAAATTTGCAAACTGAAATCTTTAGAAATACAACTTTATGATAGTCTTTACTATGTTGATGACAGAGTCTGTGAAAAGTAGATTAACAAGAATCACCAATAATTTTTTTTTTTTTTTACAGGAGCTGAAGTTAGTTTCTTGCTTTCTGATGTTTCTGCAAGTTTTTCTCGTGCTAGTTGCCATGAAATCAAAATGATACAATGCTTTTATTAGGTGTATGTATATGTATAAATAAGTTCTTATAGCAGTGAAAACAAAATTATTGGCTGCTTTCATATATTATAGGTGCATAGACACAAAACACACATCATTGTACCCATTGCTAGGTGGTTGCTGGCCAACCTGATGGTGTCATAATATAATATGCATAACACAAGTTTTGTGGCTATAAAATAGATGTTATTTGGTGAAATAAAAATCACCCAATGGCAGTAGGTTAACTATTACTTAAAAAAAACATCACTTGATCCAGCTCTCTTAGCTAATTATAGGCCATTCTTCAAATTTCTTTATATCTCAAAAATTCTTGAAAGAGTAGTTGTAAACTTCTTTACACACTATGGTTAAATATGGAATTCCACAGGTTTCCGTGCTAGGACCAATTCTGTTAGCTTTATTAGAAGGCATTGCTATGCAGATGATTCCCAACTTTATCTGTCCATGAAGCCAGATAACACACACCAATTAGTTAAACTGCAGGAATGTCTTGGATGACCTCTAATCTTCTTCTTTCTTCCATTTGTGCAATGTCTCTAAAATTTGAAACATCCTTTCTGAGAGTGATGTTGAAAAACTAGTTCATGTGTTTATTACTTGTTTATTTATTACTTGACAATCATAATCCATTATTGTCAGGATGTCCTAAAAACTCTTTGAAAAGCCTTCAGTTGATCCAAGATGCTGCACCAAGAGTACTGACAGGGACTAGAACGAGACAGACCATTTCTCCCATAATGGCTTTTCTTGGATCCAGAATTAAGTTTAAAATCATTCTCATTACATACAAGGTCTTGAATAATCAAGCCCATCTTATCTTAAAGATCTCATAATGCCGTATCAATCCAATACAGCACTTCAAGCTCAGGCTTACTTGTGGTTCCTAGCTTATATAAAAGTAGAAGTAGAGGCAGAGCTTTCAGCTTCTAAGCCCCTCTTCTGTAAAACAAACTCCCAGTTTGGATTCAAGAGACAGACACGCTCTCTACATTTAAGATTAGGCTTAAAGCTTTCCTTTTTGATGAAGCATATAGTTAGGACTGGGTAAGATGACCCTGATTCCTCCCTTAGTTACGTTGCAAGAGGTCTTGGCTGCTGGGGGCTTCTCACTGTCTGTTTTTTCTTCTCTCACTTTTTTTCAGTCATTATGTTTATACACTCTGCATTTCATCATTATTTATATTCATCTCTGGCTCTATTCCACACCATGTTTTTATCTTATCTTCCTCCCACCCTAAACTGGTTGCGGCAGATGGCTGCTCCTCCCTGAGCCTGGTTCTACTGGGGGTTTCTTCCTGTTAAAAGGGAGCTTTTCCTTCCCACTGTTGCCAAAGCCCTTGCTCATAGGGGGGTGTTTGATGGTGTTTGATTGATTCTCTGTTTTCTCTGCATTATTATAGGGTCATTTGAAATAAAAAGCACCGGTTGTTGTGATTTGGTGCTATATAAATCAAACTGAATTGAATACAATGTTTTAAATAGTGTGTTCTATATGCATAAATGGTCAAAACAGATCATTTTAGGCAACACAATGACATCACAATATCTGATATAGATATGAACCTTGAGAGTCTAAAGCTGGCCTAAGATGTACCTGTGTACCAAGTTTGGTTCCTTACCTCCTCATAATATAGGATTTGGCAGCCAAGCAAAGAAACAAACACCCAAGCAAAGTTTTTATGTATGTGGGCGATTGTGGCTCAAGAGTTGGGAGTTCGCCTTGTAATCGGAAGGTTACCGGTTCGAGCCCCGGCTCGGACAGTCTCGGTCGTTGTGTCCTTGGGCAAGACACTTCACCCGTTGCCTACTGGTGGTGGTCAGAGGGCCCGGTGGCGCCAGTGTCCGGCAGCCTCGCCTCTGTCAGTGTGCCCCAGGGTGGCTGTGGTTACAACGTAGCTTGCCATCACCAGTGTGTGAATGTGTGTGTGTGAATGGGTGAATGACTGGATATGTAAAGCGCTTTGGGGTCCTTAGGGACCAGAAAGGCGCTATATAAATACAGGCCATTTACCAGGCCATTTTAAGGAAATATCCATTGTCAAATTTCTCAAATGCATGAGTGGTGTACACTGTGGTAGCTTCATTATTTAATATTACTTTATTATTAATTGCTTAAAATCATTGAAATAAGATAATGGGTTAAGTTGGGATCTAACTGAAAATCATTGCCTCAGATTGGTGAGCTGTGTCAATTAGGTCACATTTCAAGCTGCATTTTTATAAATGTCTCATCCATTTACTGAAGTATTTGTGGATGTGTTCCCAAAACTACAAAGGAGGACACAGCCTCTTTAATAAATACAATAAATATCTGCCAGTAGCTGCCACATTTAGAAAACTCTAAAGCACCTATTGTCTCAGTCTTACACACACATACACACTACCACTCTTCTCCCCATCTGTGGCCCATGAAATGAAGGTGCTGATGAGCAGCCCCTATCAGCAAATCCCATCTTGGTCTTGTCATCAGTGGAGTGCATGGTCACAGTGAAAGAAGCTGGTGGCTTCACCTTTCAAAGACTTTTTGCTATCCGCTGCCTCCCCTCAAATTCCTTCGCTCTTCAATTCTTTATGCTACGTTTATTACTTGCACTTAGATAATATCCTGTATGATTTTCTTTTTTTCTTTTTTTCTGGTCAAATAGCAGTTATTCCGAAACCACAAGTCCCCTGAATGAGCTTAGATGTTGAAAAGCTGACATCACCATTAAGACTACCATTTCCCCCTAACCTATTGCTTTCAGAGCAGAATACACATATGGAACGCCAGGACTGCCATAATGAATTAATTAAATACACCATTAAATAATTAATTAAATGTGGCAATAATTAATAATTTTTGACACATTTAATTAATTATTTATTTATTACACATTTTAATTAATTATTGCCACATTTAAATAATTATTTAATGGTGTATTAATTAATTCATTATGGCAGTCCTGGCGTTCCATATACACAGAGAGCTTTATTAATTAATTATTAAGTGGGCAAAGTGTAGTTGTGATGTTAACATCATATGCAGCTGATATATTGATATTTAATAGTGTATGTATAAACTGATTCTAGTCAATAGATAATAAATAATAGACAATAGATAATAGTCAGTAATGATTATATTAGTATTAGGATGTAATTATTGTATAGAATGAAACTACATCATCAGACTGTATGTCTCAGCATGGTCACAGAAACATGCATCAGTACATCTGATTCTCAGGTTGCACTAGCAAATATGTTTGCCTGCAGTGTTTGTGTCTGTGCCAGACACAGACACAAACACTGTTTCATCTGGTGTGTACAACTCTTTAAGGGAACCAGCATGCATGAGTCAAATTAAAAGTGTCAGCGTCAGCATCCCAGGAAGACAAGTTGAACACTGTGCACGTCTGGTCCCAGGACTCCACAGGAAACATGCACTTTCAGAGGACACCTGGTACCTGTTTCCTCTTCAAAGGATTGTAGAAAAACAAATACCTGGGTGGTAAGGCAGGGGATTTCTCTCCGCTGGCCATCCATGAAGTCAAACAAGTTTTCATTGCTCTCCAAAAGTGACACTTAAATAGGGATATTACATAAAAGCAAAAGTAGTATCATTTTACTAGCAGAGAAAGTACAGAATAAGTGCTACATAAATTCAGTCTTTCTTTAAAGAACAAATAATACTGGAGCTAAAACTAGTATGACAGTCATGCTAATTTAGACTTTTCATGGAGGACTGGATTGAGTGCTAGACGTAGATGCAACTCTTAAAAGAGAGAGAAAATGAAAATCCTGGAATAAATACCTTATCACATGGTGGCTGTGGCTCAGACAGTGGAGCAGTCATCTACTAATTGGGCGATGAGTGGTTCAATTCATGGCTGCTCCAGTTTGCATACCAAAGTATCCTTGGGCAAGATCCTGAACTGAGTCACTACTTGTGCGATCATCGAACTGTAAATGTGTATGAATGTTAGATAGGAAGGACTTGGATAAAAAAAAATATTTGTGTGAATGGGTGAATGAGGCATGTTGTTTAAGGCACTTTGAGTGTTCATGTAGAGCAGTAGTGAATGCTATACAAGAAATGGTCCATTCACTATTAGTCTTTAAAATATAAAAGTTCACTAAGAAGCAGTATACCATCACGATGTAGAACAAACATAAATTTAGCACGTGCTGAAAGCTGTTTTCGTCATAAAATTTCATTGTGATGCATATTGTAACAGAATTTTTAATAAAATCCAGAAATCTGCATTTAAAAATTTTCTAAAATGCCAACATGAGGTGTCATTGGGTGTTATTAAAGTGGTATTATATAGATCCAGTCGCTACAGATCTCAGGGAGTAGAGTTCACTCACCTCACCTCTAACTTTCGTGCTTGTTGCCAATGTCTCTCCATCCACCATTTCACCCAAATTTGGGCTTTTTTCATCAGTTTCCTTTTTCCATTCATTGTAATGTAACCGAGTAAGCCAAATTTTATTTTAATGAATGTCCATTTCTCCTTGCCATCACATGCAGGACTCTATGATTGTAGTCTATTGTTGTTTAGTGTCACTGTAATTTCTCACTCATTCAGTGGTGGCAGTAAATGATTACATATGTGGTGTCTTGGTTTTCATATAGCAATCTGCAGGTCTCTTCCCATCCTAATGTACTCTATGAGATATCCACTAAAATATTACAGTAACTGGGTGAAACTACTGAAATTTCTCAACAACATGTTTTTCCACGGTGGAGAAAGTCACAAATAGAATCTGTTACATTATGATGGTAAATCTTCTTCAGGATAGAGAGAAGGAGACCACCCATTTCACTATAATGCACTCCAGAAACTGAATCTATAAAGACAGAGTAACTCTTTCTGATGCATATGTTACAAGTGTCATTAAGAATTTAGAAGGATTAATGTTCTTTTTGGGATTTGCCAAACTCAGATATTAAATTATGACTTCATCTTACAAGGAGAAGTCATTCAAACATACTCAGGAACTACGACCTTTAAAACTAAAGGTTGCTGTAACCTCATTAACAGCAATTTAAACACTAAATAATAAGTTACACAAGTTTCAAACATTACACCATGCTGCTCATGCTTTGCATCTGCAAAAAGCAAACCTCTGGCCATCCTTCTTCTGTAGATAAACATGTCAAAGACATCTAGAAGTTTAAATTAAGAGCAGCCCTGTTGTTTTGGCCAAGATAAAAATAGAGGTCCTCAATCTAAAAATCAGGACTGATCATTGTACAGCTGTCAGCTGCAAAGCTGGTGACTGTGTAGGTGTGATGGGCACACACATTTGCCCTGATACATCACATACTGATGTGCTCACTTACGACCACACTATTCCTCCAGTCCGTAAAACTACAAAACCCCTCACTTTCACCACACACACTATTCCTGAGGGAAAATGCTTCACTGCAGAACAAATTTTATAGACAGCAGTTTAGTCTTTTAATCCAGAGACACTCTAAACACACTAATGGTTGCAGATTTATAAACAGAGGTTTTGATTTCATTATATGACGTGTTCATAAGGGACAATGTGAAAAAAGAGCTGCATTCCCTCCAAAGGCCTCAAACTCTGAGGGGCAAATGAGTTAGCATGGTGGTTACCACCACAGATCTCCTGCTTCCTCACATCACCATGCTTTCATCCGGTTCACATACGGGTAACCTCACCACCCAGGAGGAATCCTAAGTCCTATTTCCTAATGCTGTGCTGCCCGAAGAAGCTTCAGGAGAACTCAGACCTACTGGCTTTTTTCAGCTGGATGAGTCATCTTAGTTCTGCACAAGGGCGTAGATTTGGTTTTGGCATTGGTGGGGACGGGTGTTTCAACCACCGAACCCCGCCCTTTTTCTTTTTTTTTCTCCTTTTCGTCTTTGCTTCTTGATAAAAAAGGACAAATATACTTGCCTACATATGCTATTCTACATGCTATTAAAACATGTAAAATTACAATTCATAGTTTTATATGTGAATTATATAATGTTAAATTACTATTAAACAAATGACTGACTAAGTATTTCAGACTTTAGTTTACTTCAGCCATATTCCACATAAATCAGGTATCATACAAAAATAAAAATAGCTTCAAATACAGTCAAGACAATAAAAGAATATGACTTTAAGGACTTAAATGTGGGATGGAGCGATTTCGCAGGTCTTTCCTCCCCACTGCTGTCAGACTCCACAACAAAGACTTTTGCAGCTGATCAAACACACATAAGACGTTGTAAGTTGTATTTTTACTCAGGTGTATATAACATTTGTATTCTATTTTTATCCTAATGTATATTTTATTCTATTTTATTCTATTCTTTACAGTTGTGTACAGTATATTATTCTTATTGTATTCTAATTTTTGCTATATAACTTTGCACTGTCCACTTTCTGCTGTGACAAAATGAAAGGTAATCTTATCTTAACACGATTACTTCAGTTATAGTACACCAACTTCTCTTATACATTAGCACTAAGAGAACACTAAATGAACTGGTGGTTTTTGTCCATAAAACTCATCTAAGATGACCACAAAATTATTATTCTGTGCTTGATGTGCCTCACCTTTGGCCCTGGCTTTTCCCCTCTGACTGCACTAGGACATATTGATAAAATAACACATTGATTCGTGCCATATAAAAAGTGAGATAATTCAGATTCTTTGTCAAATCTACACTAATCAATCAATTTACATCAGCAGCCAAACAATTGTAGTGCAAACTGCACTACAATAAGTGGTATGGAATATTTGCAAAATCATGACTACCTCATGATATTTTGTCTCAAAAATTAACCCTATGAATATGTCAGTGCCACTAGGATGAAATTATTGTGTCACCAACATTTTAACGTAGAGACATATAATTCTAACAGCCTCTTTAAACTAATATCCTGGCTTGCTCGAGGCTGCCGTTTTTTCTTACAGTTTCAATCAAAATTAGACATGTTGCTCTGAGACTGGGAGAACTAATAGAGCTGCTTGTTGTGCAGTTAGTGTCCAAAACACGTAATTCATGGTTGCATACAATTTTAGACTGATGTGGGCCAAAGCCTAGCATAGCCTGTAACGTTATTATGACGGACACATTTCATGAGTGAACTTGGCTTTAAGTGACTTACAGGTTTCTTTGAAAAATACTTTCTTATATGCACGTTCTTCCTCGTTGCTGCCATCCTCCTCTCCTCCTCGCAGCGCAGGTTTGCCGCTGCTGAAACTAAACAGAGCTCCCTGAAAAGCTCAGCCAATCACATTGGCCATATTTGTCACATGAGGTCGGACTCCAGTAGAGAACGTAATTTAACTCTTTCTGCACCGCTGGGTGACTGAGACGCTGACAGATCGATTTTTTTTCTTTCTATCGTTTTTTTTTTTTACAAGAAGCGATCAAATTATTGGTGGGGACAATTCAATAATCGCTGGATATTGGTGGGGACGTGTCCCCTCCGTCCATGCCAAATCGACGCCCTTGGTTCTGCACACTCACTCAAATACTGGAAACTCTTGGTCCTCCTCCACAATGAGGAAATCTAATACTGGCAAACACACTTTCCCTGTCTCATAATTCATCCGAATGACGTACACTGTACTAAAATATTGAATATGCGTATGACCATGCAACATTTAGCTACACAATTGTTCAGATTTACCGAGAGCTACGTCATGGTAAACCCACATCAGCACTCGAAGATATATATGTTTTCTAGTGTAGTTTTGATGAGGTGATGTCACTGTACTGATGTCATGGTCACTATAGACTTTGAAGCTATTTTTTTCATGGAATTTCAGATCATGAAAAAGTGACTGGGATTTCAAACTGTCAGAAAACGCTTTAAAACTAAGGCCTTTCAGTAATAAATAGCAATAAAACTCAAAAGGAGAATATGGAGAATCTTTGTAGAGCCTATGACATAACCTGCGTAAGTGGGCGATGTCGTTGCCAGCCTTTATGCTTGTGCTGGTGCATTATGTGTTAATTACTGCTTGGGCGTATCTACTGGTACCAGCGGATAGAAAAAAATGAAATGGTGGTATTTTTTTCCCTCCAGGATCCCCACTCCTTGTTGTGGCAAACATATTTGTCTCTCAAGTTTTTCCATGTCTTTCTACATTCCTTTAGGTCCATTTTGATAGTTACAGCAATCTTATTGTGAGCCCCTCTAACGATGATATCATTATTATTCCTTATGCTGGGACAAGGATTGTTAATCTATCACTAATAAATTCAAAAAATCTGGTGGAAAGGTAGCGTGTAACGCATAGGAGGAATAAATCATCACAACAGTTGTGGGATGCCCCGACCTGATGTGCAGTTTCATTTCTAGGAAGGGGGGCGTCAGGTTAGAACATAAGTTACTTCACATTGTCTCAGAGGTCTCTGCAGTTACAACGTAGCTTAGTAAAGTAGATTTCCTGCTTAAACATAAATCCCCAGTTAGCATTCAGTATACATAGTATTCAGCTTTCTGATAATTCATCGCAGATTTGAGCTACCAGTGCAGCAGTCGTGTGGCCGCCCTGTATATTTTCCATAATTGTAGATGTGTAGATGTTCCCAGACTGAGAAGAGCCTCACAGGCCAATCAGATAGGTGTAAAAGATATAAAAGTGCATTTCCTGCTGTTTTGTTGCTGAGTGGGGCCTACCGCCGATAGGTGGGTGGTGGGTTTGGGGCTATGTTGTCTACAACCAGACCTTTACACTGCTGCACTGCATAGGGAGTGCAGTCAAAATTGCATCTTCTCTTTGACTCCCTCACCCTCCATATGCCAGCGGAGTAGTAGGCTCTGTGTGCTAAGTGTGTATGCGTAATTTGAAGCGACCTAGGATATTTGACTGGGCTCGTAAACAACTGTAAGAGCAGTAATTAAAAGCACTAAAAAGTGCTGTTTCTGCTCTGCCTTTGTCTGACAAAGCAAAGGCCACCCTGGAGACTGGCATGGTAGCACAATATTAGTGTTAATTTACTTTTACAGAGACAGGGGGGTTCATGTGTGCATGAAGAATAGAGCGTGAAAAAGGCCTAATTCAGACTGTTGCGATGTGTGTTTTAACTTTATAAATGTCTCTCATTGTAGAGGGATTTTAAAGGAGTTATTTATATAAGCTATTTATATTTTGAGTGCAGATAAGGCTTCATTTGCTTTGCATAGAATGTCATGTTAGTGACTCTGTGAAGCTGTACAAATAAAACATCTGCACACTTACTTGCATGCAGAATGTCAGGGGATGGAGTTGAGGGAAATATGAACTTTGTATAAACACTCAGAACGAGAAATGTGAACCTTATAGTGCCCAAGAAAAAGTCACGAAATCACTGAAGTCATGGGGCTATATCTTCTCCGGGCCAACAGTATCTGTACAAAATTTCCTGGCCATCCATCACATAGTTGTTGAAATGTTTCACTAAAGTCCAAAAACATAAAGTCAAGAACAATTTAAATCATAGATGTCTGCAAATGGCTATGTGACACAGGAGTGTGTGTGTGCATGTGTCTGCGTGCCTGTGTGTGTGCATCCAACCCGCTGTGTAATTAGACATGTGGTCACTAGAGGTGACGAGGAGAGCAGGCCCAGGAATCCCCTCCCCTGTGTCCATGAAGAAATCCCAAAAGAAGCCCTTAAACGCACACACACACACACACACACACTCGTGCTCTCTCCACCTCAACGAGCCCCTGCCGCTCTGGCTTCATTACCTTTCGGCCCCCCTGAGGACTCCAAGAAGGTGGGGGCAGACAGAGTTCGGCTTCTCCTTCTATCCGGAGCCCCGGGGCTTCACTGGAATTTACACCCCTGGTCCTGAGAACGGACAGGATCCACACTCCTCCACCCTCCTATTGTTGAGGAGTAGGCGAGCTCTAGGCCTACACAGAAGGAGGAGGAGACTGGGAACACACAGAGAGGAGAAATGAAACTGATTTCCCTCGTCTGGAAGGGGGGTTTAGTGCTCATGCCTCTCAACATGCCTCTCTGAATACTGCGGTGATGGAGATCAACTATGGGAAAACTTTGCTATAATTATCTTCATCTTTAAATAAAAATGTATCCTTTAAAGCTTGTTTTTTAAAACTTATAATTTCAGACTGCTTTTTCCTCTGAATGTCTACACTGATGTTCTCCTAATCTGTGCCACAAAACACTGACAGTTTCCCTTCATTTGACAGACGTCATGTCACCACTGCTAAGGTGACAATAAGGTTATCTCCATGAGTGTCTCTCTGTGAGCTCCAGTGTACAGTGGGCATCTATTATAAATTCCCCTGTAGAGAAATTTTCATCGTTCTGAATTCATTAGTTCACACTCACATTGTGTGCATGTGTGATAGTCCCAGAGAGGCCCATAAAAAAGCACTTCCCCTGTAATTGAGGTGGTATCATCTCCTTCCCTTCTTGTTAAAAACAAACTGAGCAGGCAGACAGACGGAGAGAGAGGGCAGGAGGGAGGGAGAGAGCAAGCGATCTACTACCTGGGGTCTGTGAGTGCATGCTGGCCTGCTAACTAAAAGTAAACACAGTAAATGGTTTTGACTGTAAAAGCTTAAGTTCTGCTGCCCTTTCTCACGAGGAGGGAGCGACATGAGCCCTTTGCTTTGAACTAACCAACCGAGACAAAACTGAGACAAGATGTAATTTCGGTTTTAGTGAAGCATAGATTGGGATTACTGTTTTGGTTCCATTTGTCTTTTTTGTTTTTTTTTAATGCCACAGGTTGGTTTGGGTTGACCTACATGAGTGCCATTGAAAGTGCTAATTCCTAAACTTCTCTGCTTTTGGAGTCTTCATCATAAACCACTCTTCGCATAAAATACAGTAGGCCTATATTTCTGAATGATTTTCTGGAAATGGAGCCTTTAAGCTATTGACAGCTGTGTTTAATCCTATTTTACGTGAGAGTTCCTCATTCATCTCTATTTAATGCTTCGTGAAGCCGACTCATTGTGCAATGTTTACACCAACACACTGGAACACGGGGCCCCATTGTGCCTGGTCCCGGCCTTACAGCTTGCGAACTGAGTTATACCACCAGCTGGGCCAGAGAGCCCCATTAGCTTAATGGCCATCTAAAATTTCACAGGGGATGCATTGCTGTTATGGCTCAGAGCTTTGCGTTTCCCTTTTTTATGGCTCCTTCGGATTCACAACACCCAGAAATACGGTTTAGGGAGGAGAAGAGAAAGAAGAGGTGGAGAAAACAAAACCAAACAAACATAAAGGCAGTTTTACTAGGACTGGGCGAGGTCTGTCGAGTCAGGGAGGAAGAGATGATGCAGGAGGAGCAACAGCAGAAAAGGCAAGTAAGAAAAAAGAGAATGAGGAAAAGCAAATTCTAAAATATTAAGACACATGGAGGCTGAAGGATTTAGAAAAAAGTCTTGAATCTCACGGCTTCTTTTGAAGTATCTCTCTTGGGTTTTAAGTGACTCAACAATTGATGACCAACTGATTCACTTTCCAATAGTTTTGACCTCAGTGACTTGTTTGCACAGCTAGTAAGAAAGCAGTAGGAAAGAGGGTTCAAGTTTCACTCTAACAGCGGGCTGACACAGCTTTTGCTTTCATGTGTAGCAGGGAAAATTCATTTTTATGTTCATTATTTCCTTCACTTTGTCTTTGTATTGATGTCTCTTACATAGACTACAATAAATGACCTATGAGCCAATCATGTATTAGTCAATCATATATTAAAAATGTAGTTATATATTTTATGGACCAGCTGAGATACAGAATTAATAGCTGATACCTTTGTGGACAGCACTGATCAATAGCATCATTATACACAAGAATTCCTTTTTCTCGAGCACCACTCTATTTTGTCAACTGCAGGCAGATATGTGGATTCTCTATAACTCAAAGGCAGTGCACTCATTGTTGGAATATCATGGCCACTTACATACTGTCTTGTATCTCGTGATATGCTATTTGACGTTGTTGTTTTTGCCATTGTTGCAAAGTGCAATGGCCGTCTACGCTGGCAGTGAATGTACTCGGTCACTATCATATCTACTTGGCATATATTGGGCACAGGGCCAAAGCTATTGAGACTAACCTCCCATGACATACGTTTGTCCTGCCATACAAAGTAACATGATACTATTACATGGCTTTGTGGATTGTGAAGTCTCTAACTGGCCATCTAGTATGCATTAAGGTAAAATAATTGTGATGATTTGGCTTTTATTTGAAGATGAGTAAGGCAGAGGTACTACAGCAGCACTGGCAAGACTTTAAGTTGCACACCCTGCAAATATGATTAAAACAGCGACGTCCTTTCCACATATACCTGTGGTCCTGTCAGACTCTCCACTAACTTTATTGCAATTCACTAGCTGGGCCCACGTCTTCATTTCAGGTTTGACAGCTTTTTAGTAGGGAAAGGTGAATGCTTGGACATGAATTGAGCTGCGGTTTGGGGAAGGCCTCGAAGGGGACTGGTGACAGCTCCCGGGCCTGGCAGATCCCCATGCACTAAATAGAAGGGAAGAAGTTAAAGAATTGAAAACAAGGAGGAAGGGTGGTGAACGTAAACGAGAATGAACAGCTTGCAGAACTGGGGGAACCTAGATAGACGACAACCGGAAAGAGCATGTTTGGTGGCGTGGTCCCGCTCCTGAAATTCTGATACATAACCTCCAATAAAGAAAACAAATTCATGCATTTCTGCTTTTGATTTGCATTTGTTTTAGAGCCTTTTTGGACTTGACAGCGTTGTGAGTAGACAGCTTAACAATGTCATTCCGCATACATAAACTTCTATTTTGAAAAAATATATTTTTAAAAAGTGCGTGACATTTACACATATCTACAGGTTATGTGTTGTTACTTGGTAAATTTGCTCATCTGGACTGTCACAGCTGTTACCTCTCTGCCCTCTAATGTTAATCAAGTGAGTTGATTGGTTGGCTCATTAGAATGATACTGAATCGAGAGGTGGGGGATCCTGAGCATGATTATGATCATAGAGGAGCATAATTATATGGAATTCTTCACTCAAGTGATTTTTTTGTTTGATGTTTTTGTAACTCATTAAAGGACACTGTAAAATGGATTGTACACATTGTAACCTTGATTAAAAGATAGTCCAAGAAAGACATCCAGGAAACTTTCAAGGATGTCAAGGGAATATTGCTGACATTGTCAATGTATTGATTTTTAAAGAAACAAAACAAAAATTTTTTTCAGCAATACTAGATGTCAAGAATAGACAATCAACCAAAAAACAAGTCCTAACCAACATTTGAAATCTGTTTCTATGTTTGATTCTATTTTGTTTTGAGATTGTGTTGAGATATGAGATATGACGCACATTTTCACATTTGTGATCATCTTGCTTTCCTTGGAGCGCTATGCAGGTTGCTTTAATGAGCATCTGCTTGTCATTGAGAACATGTGACTGTGATTTATGACTTAGATTCAGCATTTCGACATGAGTGGGATGAATGGGGTAAGCGATAACGTCAGGGAGTCATAAACAGAATGACAAAAAAATCAACTTAAATATTTCATATTTACTTTTATGGGCAAAGGTCAAGTTTTGTGTAATGGTCTGACGTTATAATACAACTTAGTATAAACATCCTGATAAATGTTAATACCAAGATGAGATCATGATTGTAGAGGGAATGTTACTAAAAGGAGATGTGTCAGTTGCATTTTGTCAATTTTACCTACTGACTCACATGGACTGCAGAGTATTAGGCTGTGAGCCATCAGTTGATGTTATTATACCTCAGCCATAATTCGATAGGCACCGATCTGATCTGTGTCTCTGACAGGGTTGACATTTTGTGATAGAAACAACACTGAACTGAAAGTAGCAGCACATTATTCTGGAGAACAGAAGGAACAAACTCAATAGGGTCGTGTGGAACACTTGTGAAATTATATTAATTGTTCAATGTTTCTGTGGCTATAAATGGTAGACTGTCACAATCCGTGTAAGATATACATAGGCTAACTGGTTTATTTTTTAAGACATATGGGGAAAATATTACATATAGAATCTCTCATCAGGTACAGATGAGGAGAAAAGTAACAACCCCGTATAAAATTCAGATCTTTTTTCAACATAGCATTCTGAACATTGTAGTTTTCTTTGGAAAGCACAGTATTTTTTATTTTCACACAATAACAGAATTATTTCAGAAAAAAAAAAGAATTAAAATGGTCAATATTATTAGCTCCCCAACACACTGACCTTCATAATAACCAATAGCATAAACCACTGCTGTGCAATGATGTGCTTTAACTTTATAACACCAAGTTAACACTCAGGGTTTTTTTTTTTGCAATTTACACACAGTATAAAAACTTCAGCAAAGCTTACAGATGGATATACAAAGCTATTACAGTGTTTCCAAGTCTCAAAAACTGGAGTGAGAAGTATCGTCAAGAAAGAGAGCAAAACAGTACAGAAAAAGCTTGGAAAAGGTAGGAAGCCAAAGATTTGGAAGACTCTGGTAAGAAAAATAGTGAGAGATGTGTCTAATGGCCTGAGACAACTGCCTAAACATTATTATAGTAATAATAATCATAATTATAGTAATGGACTTTGCCAAGTCAAGATTGTAGTCTCAAAGAAACAATCACTGGAACCGTGCACAGGAATGGACTGTGAAGAAGTGACATGTACGTGATAGACTGAAGTATGCTAAGTTCAACCTGGAGAAAGATTATGCATACTGGAAGTGCGTCCTTGGGTCAAATGAGACGAAATTAGAGGTCTTTGGCCTCAGAGACAATGATTATATTTGGTCAAAGAAGAGCGAGGCATACAGCACAAAGAACAGCGCCTCCACAGTGAAACACGGTGGTGGGAGTATTATGCTGTGTGGATGCTTCAGTGTATCTGGACCTTAAACTGTCATCAAGGTGGAAGAAATCATTAATAAATAATATGTGAAGGTTTTGAAAGAAAACCTCAAACAGTCAGCAGCAAAACTCAGAAGTAACTCAACATTCGAAATCGTCACTAAGTCAAAATTTTGGAACATGTAACTCAACATGTGTAACTCAAACGTTTTACGATCTTCAAGCAGCATTTTCTGTTTTCTTTCTAATTAAACTGTGAGTGCCAAAACACAGCTACTAAAAAGTTACAACATCTTAGGTCCCAAAGGGATATACAGTACTAAATGACATGTGTATTGTATAAACAAAATATCTAAAAAGTCAAGCAAATTCATCATAATATGACATTCTGTCTCATATTAAACATCATAGTTTTGAGCAATAAAAAACAAAAGTACAACATGTTTCTCTTCATATTTACTGTAGAGGTGGTTTCATTTTACATAATGTAAACTACAATTAGCCTTTTGTTTCTGGCTTCCTGCCATAATCATTATAAAATTCTCTAGTATTGGTATGGTGTTTCAAGTGTTCAGTTTTCTGCAACCATCGTCTTCTGCTTCTTGAAAAACAGCAACAGTCAGCCTATTGTGATATTGGACTTCGATTGTTATAAGTACGAGGGACCACTGGGACAGAAGAGCACCATATATGGGTGCGTTCACATACCATACCCGAGTTGACTTCAGTCTTGCCTACCACCACAAAGCAAAACTGTGTGCTTTGATCCAGTAAATAACCCCAGTGGGTTGACATTTGATAGAGGGCTTGAGTGTGAGAAGCATGGTACACAATAACATTTGGACATATTTTGTCAAGACATGGTCTAGCTCAACTGGCATAACCTACTCTAGGATTAGGCACGTCACTTATTATCAAAATAATAAATGTACTGCACTTCATAATACAAATGATTTTTATGTATACTTATTTTTCTTTGCTAAAGGCCTTACTTGTTTTCAGAGGTGCCAAACGTACAGACATTCTGTACTTAATAGAAGTCTTATTTGGGATTGATAGTGGATAAATTCACAATGATTAGTGCATTCAATTAAATTCAGCCATCAATACTGTCTGCGTGTCTTTGCCTTCAGAACAAAAAAAAGAACGACTTATTTTAGTTTTTCTGAGTAACTAATTTCCCTCAAATTGCAAATAGTTGAGTTAAAGTTCTGTCATCTGACTGACTTATCTCCACACACACACAGACTCCCTATGTGGAGTCTGTGTGTGTGTGATGACTGCACAGGTAGAGGTGATTTTGAGTCATTGACCAAAACTTTGCTGCAGTTTTGGTCAATAAAAATCATCAAACAGAGAACTCATTGAAAAACCAGCACAGCAAACATAACCCTACACGATCGGTTAGGTCATTAATTTTTTTTGTCTCTGCTCACCATCACAATGGATTTTAAAACATTCAAGGTGTGATTGAAGTGCAGACTTGCAGCTTTAATTTATGGGAGTTTTGCAAAAATGCTGCATTAACTGTTTAGAAATTACAGAATTTTTTTATTACATCGTCCCATATTTAAAAAAAAAAACTAAAACTAAAACTAAGAAGACTGAAAAGGCAAACTAGCATAACATTTAAAATAATGATTGTTTTTAATACTTGGATGGAAATCTGATTTCTATCCTTCTCAAAACGTTTCTCTTAACATCAGAAACATGCCATCTTTTACATATTTTTGGGTGAATTTTAAATCTGGCATTTTTGTTTTTGAGTGTAACCAGGGGTTTGCATCTTGTCATAAACACTCTGTATTAATAGTTTAGTTACAAAGGCAAATTTTGTAGGCTTTCACAGTGATACACCTCAAGAGTACTCTTGACCTGGTTAGAGGTTGTGACACTATATTTCTTAACCATGGAAATAATTCTGTCATCATATACTTTAGTTGTCTTCTCTGCTCTTTCAGGCCTTTTGGCATTGCTGAGTTTGTCAGTTTGCCAGAGTTCCAGTGAACGCATATTAAATCTTGAAACTGTAAAATAGATTCTAAAATACAGGTCAATTTTGAACACATTTAAAAAAAGTTGGGGACAGGGACACATTAGCTATTGTTGCAGTCTTTTAAGGAGACTGTTTGCTGTAGTTTTGCACATGAAATGTTTTCCCATTCCTAGTTGTTAGGATTACAGCTGCCCAACAATTCGCCTCCTCTGTCTTGTTTTCTAATTTTATAGTGCAGCAAATATTTATAATAGGTGGCATGACTGGACTGCAGACAGGCCAGTTTAGCACCATATGTACATACAGTACATGACCCCCCTCAAAAAAAAGAAGACAAATACTGTCCATAAACATATTCACAACACACACTTATCAAAGATTATCCACCCCTCTCCTTCCCCCTGAGCCACTGTCCTTTGACAGGCGCTTACCCTGACTTCTCTCTGACAAGTTCATCAAGGTCAAAGGTCGCCTCGGCGTTGCAAAGAGCTTGAAGGAGGGATGGGGGTTGAAAGCAAGGAACTGCGGATCTCTTTAGGGCACCAAACCGGGGAATTCATGAGTATTCCCTTTGGTTCCTTGTGGCGCAAAGGGGCAAGGGGACTAAAAAGGGCCACGTTCTTGAAGAATACTTCAGATAATTATGTTATTTGGGTATTCAAAAGGCCTGCTTAGCAGCTGTCGAGAGTAATGATGTAGTGTGTGAGCTTATGTGTGTGTAATTAATGATTCTCACAGCTCTCCTACATACCAGCTGCTGACTGAGACAGGAAGTGAATGACTGATGGGAATTATTGATACCTTTCTTCTTCAAACACATATATACATGTAGCAGTGCCATATATCCCCTGGTTGCTGAATTCTTGATAGGGTTTTCAGTTTCTTGCATTTCTCCACCTCATCACAAATGGACTCATCAGTCATTGGTGAAAGAATGTCAATACTCCACTGTGTTTTAAGTTACCGTCTCCCATATGCTCTATTTCCCCCCCTATGCTCAGTGTGTACTAAGCCTCCCTGATACCATAATTTCAAATTTGATTACTGATTCAAGCCAAAGGAGCGGCTTTAGATAATGGATTGAAGGTAAAATAAATGGATAGAATCAGCAATGGGGACATAACAATTGAACTTTTAACTGAAGCAGAACCTTGACTCAGCATTCCTGGGTTGGAGCACACCCATCGTCACGCATTTTGACATGAACTACACATCTGTGAGTTTGTATAGATTGGCAGGCACTTATTATTCTGCCTAAGGGCTCAGTCACACTAGAAAAAGGACAGAGACCTCCTTGGAACTGGGAATAATCAGTGGCTGTTTGATGATTCCACTGAATATTTTCACATTCAGTGACCAGTGCATTTTCAGTTGCATGCCATTTGCACAGATTGCATGGTGAAAATATCCTGGTTTCACTTTGAGTGACGACATTCACTCTCAACCTGTCTGCAACATGTCTCTTTGCTATAGGGGACCCAAGTCAGCTGGTTGCCAACTGGTTATTTTCTGGCTATATCGCCCTAAAGACGCAATTTTGCAGAGTGCCTATGTCAGGTAATCACTGTCCAACACTAACTACTTCTTTATTTGTGGAGGATTTTCTGTTTCAAATCTATGAGTTTCTGGCTGGAATCCTGACATAAGTTAAGGTGACTTGCAACAGAAGCCCACAGGTTTACAGTATTGCATGTAATTGCCAGCTTGATCCCATTCAATCACAAATTGGTAGCAGACAATAACAGACTGATAGCAGTCTGACTCCATCTTACTGCCATTTTACTACTATCTTGACAAACCAAAGTCACTTTCAAGATAGCAACTGACTGCAAGTGGTGCAGACCTGGTCTAAATCTTCAGAGCAAATAGTTCAAAGGCAATGAGGTCACAAGTTGATTGCACATGGTTGCGATAATTTTGTTCATAATCTCTAACCACCGTTTTTACTAGTGTGACTGTAGAATAAGTACTCACTGCCTTTGTGGCAGTCCTTGAAAAAATCTGCCAAAAATCATTTGATGTTTATATTTTGTTTAGAGTTAGGCAAACTATGTGATTGTTTTGTGAAAAAAGGGTTTCTATATATAATATAACTTGAAACATGCTGCATTTACTACAAACACTGGCAAATGGTTACCCTTCACCGTGTTCACCAAATAGAACACATGCTCTTTGACCCTGGCTGCAGCTGCCTCTTTGCTAGAATGTACTCTTCATCATCATTGGTCAACTTGTGTCTGACCGATCATTTCTTCAACAACCATAGGAATTTTCTTTCGATCAAATGTTCACTGAAGTCCCCAGCATCAAAAAACCAAAGGTGGCACATCAAGAGCATAGCAAGCAGTATGCTCGTCTTTTGTTTTCTATTACATATTCAAGGACTGTCAGAACTTTAAAGTGGAACTTTGTTTTGAGGCCACTGATATCCTGACATTTGGTGTGTGCCACATTTTGCATGCACACAGTGCCCTCCTTGCCCAGTATTGCTCCCTGCAACTTTGTTCTTTACCAAAATAAAAGTCAAGATTTAAATTTTAATTTAAATCTGGTAAAGCTTTTGATTTTTTATACAAGCATAGTTGTGAAACTGAGTATACTGGAACAACCTGACTGAGACACTAATGTTGACTGATAGACTAGAGCGCACACAACATGAGGGAATATGACAACAGTGTGACAAAAAATAAAGGGAGAAACAGACAATATATATGATGGAAGGAATCAGGGCAGAAAGGACAAACCTGGGGAGCACAGCTGAACATAATCTACCCGATGAGACGTGGGAAGCAAAACTGAAGATATTGCACACAAGACGAGGGACTGTCAAAATAAAACAGGAAGTGACCCACTCATACTGAGACTCATGAAATGGAGACAGAAGACAGAGAGACCAGAAACGGGAACACAACCAGGGAGACAGAGATCACAACAGGGAACTAACAACCAAGGAACAGAACTAGAAACATTGTTAACAAACTCAGAAGTTCGGGGAAATAATAAAATACTTAAGGATGCAACACTGTAGAACTGAAACATAGAATCACTTCATAAACCCACAACAAATCACAAATTCACAGAATTAAAAACACCGGGTCATCAACTCAGGAACCATGACATATAAAGTATTTTTTTATTTAGAAGGTAATACCATTACAGGTACTCTGTATGACCGTCTTGCCAACTTGCTGAAACCTTCCATAATGCATTATTGCATAGTTTGAATCAGGAAGGCATTTATAATAGCATCATATTTAATAATATTTCAGTTAATAGCTAGCATGCTTCAATCAAAATCATCTGCTGAGTGTTTCCTGCATCATGACTTCAGCTTGAAATCATGTGGTACATTACACGGTATGTCAATCTAATCTCTTCACCCCAAATGACCCCTGGTGATACACGGGGTAATGTGAGCATCTTGGCAAGTTCAAATGACTGACTACATTTAGTGGTTGGCTTTTGACCTGATGTAACTCTAGATTTATATATCCCTCAAAGAAGTATTCAGGAAGCCGCAAATCAGTCTTAAGGCAATGTTGGGACGAGAGAAAGAAGGAGAAAAGTCTGGGACGGGAGGTAGAAAGACCGAGAAAGCGAGACAAACTGGAACTATATTGGTATTAGAAAAAACACTGAAAAATAGGGGAAACCTACACATGCCCTTAGATCTCATGCTACTCCGCATGTGTTCAATGTGTGACTTGGTGTGTGCATATTTACAGTATAACAGGTCCAGAAACATGTGGCTGCTATTATCACCACAATCCATGGTCAGTGTAGGGGACCCACCATCTTTTATAAGTGTTTGTGTATATGTGTGTGTGTGTGTGTGTGTGTTTCTGGAAGACCCAACTGTAGCTGTAAGACAGTTGTGTTTGAAATCTGGATCATATGTCAGTCTATATCACTTTAGGATTGTTTATATGTTGTTTAGCATAAATTAAAGTTTATAACCTGATAAGATCTTTCATCGATGGTGCATCACATCATACTTTCACTTGTAAATCAAATCAGTTGTCAGCTGGGAGATGGGAAAATTGGCACCCTGATAACCATTTCAGGATACAGTGTCTAGAGATGGGCAGATGTATAGAAGGAAGGAAATGGAAACAAAGGGTGATATGCTACATTGTGGTAAGTGAGCAAAATATGTGGCGCAAATCTTAGGAGAGACAGAAAGATCATTTTAGTTGGATTTTTTACAAAACACAAAATTACAAAGAGAAAAGCTCCAAGTTTGACTGGCTAAAGATCGTGTGTCATACAAGATCAGTGTTCGGTATAACGAACTTCAAAGTAGTGTGTAAGAGTCCTCAGATTACTCATGTGATGTAACATGTCAGTTTTGCAGTTAAAGTAATCAGTTATTTAGTAACTTTGTCTCATCAGCAGCCTGTTGAACGTGCTGCGTCTCCCTGTTCCTGAAACCAAGCAAATATAAATGAAATTCCTGGTGCAATCACACCGTTTCTGTCCTCCCCTGACTCCTCCAGCTGGATTTTAG
This sequence comes from Oreochromis niloticus, assembly GCF_001858045.2. NCBI lineage: Eukaryota > Metazoa > Chordata > Actinopteri > Cichliformes > Cichlidae > Oreochromis > Oreochromis niloticus. The sequence continues at coordinate 11,367,764 of NC_031976.2, read as the reverse complement.
CTTACAGCTTGTCTCTCAGTGGGAAATTAACAAGCTTGTTGCTGGTTATGTGGTGCTGCCACACAACCAGCAACAAAGGTAATTACGTAACAATGTAATAACTCCCATAACAGTGTAACACTTACCATCACTAATGTGTATCAATTACACTGAGGCAATAATAGCGACAAACATATTTACTAGATATGGGAAATTAAATTTTTAAAAATGCGTTAACATTGTTTCTGTTCATAAGAACAGCTATTCTCTGCTCATTATTCATTCCATCAGTTCCTGTTATACCGAAGATCAGATGTAAAGTAAACCCTGCTATGCAAACTGCTAAGCTATTGCAGGACTGACCAGAACCCCGTGAAACTATACAGTATTTTGCACCATCTGATTTTTATTCACTGATAACATTCACTGCCAAAAGGTTTAAGACAGTGGATATATCCCTGTGTTCCTAACCAGGTTCTTTGGTTTTACACAAGACCTTCTCCAGGAAATGACAAAATCATTTATTTTATTAATGTTACATTTTAATTATATTTAAATAATACCAAATTCACTTTACCACATTTAAAGTGAATTTGTTTTATATCACCTGTGAAATTTAACAGTGCTCACCTACCTCATAAGAGGGGCTGCAGTAGCCGCCTCACATCCACAGCTTGTGTTCAGTGTCGTACTTGTACTGTTGACAGCCAGTTGGTTAAATCAGACATCAAACAGCGAGGCCTGATGTTCGTCTGCCACATCTGTCACAGGGCTGCTCACTGTTTATTGTTTCATCTTTACTTTATTTACTGTTGGCATAATTATTTCCATGTTTGATCTTTGGAGGGATGTTGGGGGAAGCCATATTTCCTTATGTATCCACACAGTTGCACGCCCACACACACACTCACGGCTCCCCTGTTCACTCACAGGTGACAGAGACTTTAGCCACAAGATGGATGACTGTCTGCCTGTGACATCTTAAACCTGTTACCTCTGAGTGGATGTTTATTTGATTTCTCCTCCCTGCTGTATCATGTACAGGGGAGACTTCTCTTGAACTGCAGCAACAGGAGTGTAAATATTATGGGGAAAGCCACTGAGACATGAAATGTAGCTTTAATTACAACACTGATATATCAAGGTCAGTCTCTGCGCATGTGGAAGGAACTTGACCTTTCCTTTTTCTGCCCATGATTTCCTGTTTGATTTGGTGTACACACTCATTAAACAAATGTATATACTGGATTATATATGGTACAATATGTTTGTATAAGGGCAAGATGTATGGTGGAGGCTAAATGGGGGTGCTAGGGGCTGATTCTGAAGCAATTATGCAACTGGACAAAATATCAAAGGTACGCACAACAATGAAATGAAACTCATGGGGGGTTTTTTAGCGTGGAGCATGCATCAAGCATACAAATAGTCATAATTTTAACATTAAATGAAATGTATTACCAAAGTGCGCTACTTGTTAAAAGTCAGAGGGCCAAATAATTCATGTGTAAGGCGCGTGGTGAATTATTATTGTTAAATTAATGGAAAAGCTTGAAGCTTATGCCAAAATCTTATCCTGCCCTAATGAAGTTGCAGTAAAACAAGTGTGTACAACTCGATGAATACAGGGCCAGACGCATAGAAGTCAGTGTAGGTTAATGAAAAAACTGAACAAAGGCAGAAATGTGGATAACAATTGTTGATCACATTCATAAATTCCACTCCCATTCTTGGATGGATGGATTTAGACATGTGTCTGTTGCGTCATCTGTATGTATATATATATATATGTATATATATATTTGTTTTTTGTTTTGTTTTAAAGTAGGATATACTTCTATTTATTAGATGTCAGATAAGAAGTGCTTCACCAGAAAAATGGAGACACAGAGATGCGGGTTAGTCGGTCTCAGTTCTGGAATCATGAACAGAACACATAAAACCCTATAGTTCGCATTTAAATGGAAGTCAAGAAAAGACATCAGTTCATAAAAATGAAAAGCAGATCATCGACCACTCATATTCAGTGTTGGGAAGGTTACTTTTAAAATGTATTCCACTACAGATTACAGAATACATGCCCCAAAATGTAGTTTGTAATGTATTCTGTTAAGTTACTCAATGAGAGTAACATATTCTGAATACTTTGGATTACTTAATATATTGTCATGCTTTTTACAACTACATGAATTTACTGTTGCTGTGTGATTTATTACAATTACTGAAGGCTACTCGCTACTGAGCTAACATTGTTAGCTGGCATTAGCTGAGGTTAGTTCATAGAAGAACTGCACATGATTATTTGCAGCTAGCAGGTTGTTAATGCTATCCATCAAGTCAAACAGTCTGCAGTCTATGAACTAACCTCAGGTAACGCCAGCTAACAATGTTAGCTCGGTGGCAAGTAGCCTTCAGTAATAGTAATAAATCACACAGCAATAGTACACTGAAGATACTGAAGTGGCACATAACCCAAGTAGCTATCACAACTAAAACAAGGTAGTTGCAGTAAGCTAATATTAGTTTTTAAAAAAGAACTTACTTCCAGATGTTTCTTTAGGTTGGAGGTGGAGTCTTTTGATGCTGAGAGCAACTTGGTTGCTGGCAAACAGTTTGAATTGCACAGTCAGATTTGGCCCATCTCTTTCTTCTTTAAATGTGAAGTGGTGTCGGAATTTCCACGTAAGAAATGCATTCCTGCCCGTGCACTGCTGGCTTTGTTGTGCTGGCTCCAGGTCCATTGTGTAACTGACACCACCAACATTAACAGGACACTTACATTACAGCCTCTTATTTTGTGTTTTGTTTGGATGTCCGGCAATGTGTTTAATTACCAAAATTAGAGAGGGGATAGCCTAACATATGAAAAAGGAAAGGTAATCCATTTATTTCAACAAAGTAACTGTACTCTAATTATCACCTTTTTAAACAGAATACAGTTACTCATATTTTGTACTTTAAATACGTAAGGCCAGTACATGTATTCCATTACTCAACACTGCTCATATTGGCAACCGCATCTACTAACCAATAACAAAGTAAGATCTAATAAAACTGAGTATTGGTGATTTATTTGATATGAAGTGAGAGTGGTAAATTTTATATACTGATATTGGGAGATGTATTTCTAAACAGAAACCAACTGGCTGCTTAGCTTTGTATTACAGTCTGTCTCACCTTATTTCCATCTTCATTTGACCATACTGGTCTTGACTTGTTCTAGAAAACATGCGTAAGCAGAGTCCAAAGTAAGTGTGAAGTCCACACACTTTTACCACACAGTCTTCGGTTACAAATACCAGTTCATGTGAGGGGAAAGCCATACGCTTTTTGTCTGTACACTTTGTTTATACAGCCGGGCCCTGGACTGCCACGTTCTAGAAATAAAGACCTCTTTCTCTCACCGTGTCAGTGTGTGAATCCATCAAATAACAGAATTTGTATTATTTCAGTGTTTTACATAAGATGTTCTGCCAACATCAGCGCCCAGCATCATCAGCACTGATTTAAATTTTTCTTAGTCAGAAAATAAAATGTCAATGAATCATCACTTTTAGAAAGGAAAAGGTGTTCATTACTAGGAAATAAAAAGATGAAATAAAAATGGTAATTTATTGAAATGTCTTTGGTGGTTCCTCAAAGGTTACACATGTGGATGTGAGACCTGATCCAAAGCTTCAGTTAGCCCCAACTTTATGCTGTTGTGATAAAACCTCTATCTGTATAAAAAAATGTACAATGTGGGAGTGGCAGCTATCTATCCTCCAGTTTAGATTACTGGCCTAAAGAGTGAGTTTTGATAAACATGTCTTGAGACTGCAGAGTAAATTGGTAGTGATGGCTTTATTATATTTTCAAATTAAATAATACAGATATCATATTTACGTCATATAACTTATTGCATGCACAGTAAATCATTGTTAAGCAGCAAAGAGCAACCAGGGTCGCCTACTGGCGTGTTTCTATGTGGGGGTCTTTTGGTTTAAATGTGCAGACAAACAGAGACTCTCCAGCTTATGTACCAGGCTTTACTCTGGTCCCCAAAGGCAGTACAGTCTCTGCCCCACTTGCTACTCCCAAAAGGAAACAATATAAACTTTGAGGGGGGGAAAGTATTTAAGACCTACCTATTGTTGTCATGCCTACTTCATAATTTAATAAAACAAAAACCAAATGGATGAGCTGCAATAAAGATGGTATTTACTTGCCCCAGCTACATGTTTGTAACCCAAAACTCAGTGCTCTTGGATGTAAGACCTGGTCTAGGCCAACCTGTGCTGCATGAGGTCAGGATACGTCTCTCTATGGCCGTGCAAACTGGAAGGCGCTTAAACAGACGAGACGTTCTCAAGATGTTTCACAGAAGGGATCGGGTCTGATTGTGTTTTGGAAAGAATTCAAATAGGGCAATGTCAAAAAGTCATAACACATGAGGCATTGTACATTTAAACTTCTGCCCTTCTCAACTGGACTTAATAGGTATTCTTTGCATGCTAAAGAGGGACACGGGCTTCAAAGGCGAACCAGTCAAATGGATTACTGGAGTGTGCGCTGAATTGCCAGTAGATACAGCATGAATGTCTGGCTGTGTTAGCCCTTTGATAGACTGGCTACCTGCCCAGTCCATGCTGGGATAGACTCCAGCTCCCCTGCTAACATCCATTTTTTTGCCTGCTTTAATGGTATCTAATGTTGGCTCACTTGAAAATTAAAAAATTCAGTGATGATAAGTATGAGTCTAGGCATTAATCACCGACCCAAAAACTTTATAGTGCACTACACCAGTGACCAAAGACATTCGGCAGTCTGCCAGAAATGTGGGGTTTGTTTGTGATGCTGTTGCGTTTTTATGCTTAAGAAAATGAAAAAGGGCTCCAGAATTAGATCCATTCTGACTGCCACTGACTTGCACTAAGAGATATAAGCATATTACTTACTTTTCCAGTGACTTGACAATTTTTCTTATCACTTTTAAGCACTGCATGGCTTTGTTCCAAATTAAATAAAGGACTTAACTCAGGACGCTCACTTAGATCTATGAAAAGTGTTTTGCTCATTACTCTGAGGTCTGGTGACTAAGCTACTGCTGTTAGAACTCTTTAACTATGAAGGACTCTATTCGTTGACATCATGGAAGCTCAATCATTGGTGTCCTTAGTGTCATCTTCTATCAAAGGTTAACACTGTTGCCTCAGAGCAAAAACATTTTAAGTTTGAATCTTCTGGTTTTCAGCTGTTTCTCTGTGTGGACTTTGCATGTTCTCCTGTGTCTGCATGGATTTCTTTCCACATTACCCTAACATGCATGCTGGGGTAACTGGAGATTGTAAATTGGCATTAGGTGTGAGGCACATTAGTCTCACAAGCAAAAGATCCCTGGTTTGAATCTGGGAGAAGATACAAACCCTTTTGTTGGTTGCATTAGGAAGGGTAGCCAGTGTAAAAACAACAACAACAAAAAACATGCGAAGCTACCAGCCATGGTAACGAATTGTAAATAACAAACAGGCCCAAAGCAGGTTCTTCTTCTTCTTATTCACTAGCTGGGACCAGATCCTCAGTTACGATGGATAATGATGGATGAGGGAACGTGAATTGATGCTGCGGTTTGGGGAAGGCCTTGAAGCGGACTGGCAGTGGCTGTACTAATGAGAAGTGAATGAAAAAGAAAAAAGGGGGCGGGATGGTGGGGCATGAAAATGAGAACAACAGGTTTTAGTGAAGGGGGCATATATAGAATGAAGACCAGAATTTCAGGTAAGAAAATATTGATGAATCACTAATTTGTGTGTGAAACATTTGGACGTACAGTTGTGGGAGTACACACTGTTCATGAATAGAGCCTAATGATCCAGAAGTCTTGTGATTTGTTCAAATCTAACTTTGTAAACCTAAGCTGTGCTGCCATGTTCTTTTAGAGAAGAAGCTTTCCCCTTGCAAACCTTACAAACAAGTCACACCTGTCCAGTCTTTTTGTAATTGTACTGTCATGAACTTCAACAGTTAACATGCTAACAGAGGCCTGTACAGTCTGAGACAGTCTAGCTCTTGGGATTTTTGACCTGGGTAGCTGAACTTCATGGGTTATCATCTTATTTTCAAAAATTCTAATTAACAAAGCACTTGAATATTATTTTTAGGAGACAGGGTTGTTTTGATGAATATGTGTGTATCTCAGCAAATGTTCTTTTACATCTGCAGATATAATTTATTTTTATTTAATATATCTTTTTCATACGTTTCCGCTGGTGCCCCCCAGCTTTTACTTTGTGGGTAATAGATCTGGTCCTGTGGACATGAGACTAATGCATTTGCAAAACTAAGAAGAACTCTGTTATGTTACAGTGCTTTTGGTAAGTGTATTTCCAGGCCGCCTTGACCAAGTTGCTGACATGTAGAAAGAAAAAGGTTCCACACCATACCAGGGTTTCCTCAAAGTTACTGAATATTCAAACAAAATAGGAGATTGCTTACTTATATGGTTGGATTTGGAGACATATTTGACAGACGCACTGTTATGATTATCATGCGGGACATAATTCCAAGTGGATGAATGAGGTAAGGACACATACTGTGTGTATATACTTTATGTACCGCACCAATCCATCAATTAAAATGTACTTTAACCATCAGCAATTGAAATGTGAAGTAATGGAGTATTTAGAAAGAACAATTGATACTGCAGAGCACATGCAGCTGAGAAACTGTCAGCAAGGAGCTAGAGTTTTATGGACGCAAAGATTTTTTATTCCCAGTGGCTGTCTTGTGGTTGGAAAAAACACAGTGAGATGCTTCTCACACAATGGGTAAGCCAGCAAACATAATGCTGCTTCAATTCAACCATAAAAGAATGTGTATTAGTCATTTGGGTACATTTTAATCTATGGCTTTCACAGTCCATGTGAAAATACTGCACCATATAGTTCCTATGATTTAAAGTAGAGAAAAAATATTACTATCTATAATTTTACACCATCTCTGACGATTTATCAAATTAAACACAGGGCGTATAAATTTTAGCTCAAATGAAACGCTGTAAATTTTGAGCTGAACCAAGCTTGGCTTTCGGTGGCTGTACTGTGTAATCAGTCATCATTCAACCAAAACAGAATGGTAAAACAACATTAACCTCACAAGATTCAAAAGGTATATGTTTCATATTTGGAGCAAAGCTATAAATCACATTACATTTTTAACAATGTGACATTCTGTATGAGGTTTATTCAAGCGAACTAGACCTGCCAGACTGTGGATCTGACTCAGAGGAAATGTGAAAGTGCAGCCAAGTCTATTGTCCTGCTAGTCTTTTATCCCAATAACATGGTCCCACTGTGGTGTACGGAGCAGATAAACAGTCACATAACTGGGAAGCCACCACGACTGTTTTCTATAACTCATAACGATGAAGGGATCCCATTACAAAACAGATGGACTGAGAAATGGGGAAAGAAGGAAGTCAGAGGGGAGAGAACAATCACAGAAAAAGGGTTTAGACAAAGATTTAGAAACATGATCTGAGCAGTCGAAGGATTGTCCTGATTAGGAAAAGTCTAAATAAGCCGTAATGTCTGCTGACTTTTGCATGGGAGGGTAACTCACCGTATTATGCGGCCCACATCCGCAACTAAACCAAGAATTGACACCATATCTGATGATTAAATGTGCCCAGCAAGAATCTGATTTCTTAAAATAAAATACACAAATTAGATGGTGGTACTCCACTTTATACACACATACTGTTCCACAGCCTTGTCCTCAGTGCTCCCGCCAACCCCTGACGAGAATGATTTTACAAAACAAGACCCTCAAACTGATAGCCATGCTCCGTGCAACTGTACTTACTGACGACGATGGTCTGAGCTATGTGATACATGAAAAGTGCGCAATAAAAACATTTGGCCTGATGTTAGGTAACCACTAAAATCACTTGACCCCGATAGAACGTAAAAGTCCTGCATTTCAATGCAAACTACAAACACTGAGATAAAGCTGCTGCAAGAGTAAAGCTCAGGGGAGCATCATTCCAATACAGCAAATTCTGCAGTTTGTCTGGTAACACCAACTTCTGCTACGAAGCATTGAACCCTGAAACTAAGTTTGCACCAGTATCTTGTGTGATCATCTTTGTCAGTTCCATGAACAGGAGTAATGTACCAGAGGTTGATTCTGGGCCTTTCCTTGATTTAGGAAATTGGGTGTGCAGTACACACCATCTCACAACATTTGTTTGGCTGGAACATGTAAAGCCTCACTCATGTTGACGGATGGTTGCTAGAGGTTGCTGCCTGTCGCTAGGTGCAACTGAGCACACCAAAAACCTTCTTGTGCCTGCTTTGACAGCAAGCAGATAGTTTGTACTTTGCAACTTGTCTCCAACTTGCCATTTAATCTCCGAGCTGTAGTGAAAGTTCAAAAATGGCGATTCAAAGTGGAAAAGGAGAATGTTCACGTTTAAGGTCAAAGTTGTAGAACCAACATTTAAACCTTCAAAAGGCCCAACTTTTGCTTTTAAATAGATCGGTCTCTGTTTCTGGTTTGCTTTGCACAGTTTTACTATCCGCTTGCAAAAATGTCTGTGTCTTCTGTGAAAACTACCAGCAACCGCAGCAACCAATTGTTCAATTGTTGTACAACCAGCAGCAAACACGGGCAGAGTAACAAATACTGTTTCCTTAGTAAGATTAAATAACTGTATGGAAACCTGGAACCTTGCAAAAGGATACAAATGCTTTCCCTCTGTGATGATATAGGTTTGCTTAGTTTGTTGATATAGAGCACTGCATGACAGATGTTTCCTCATTTGGTATCTCTGACAGTGGTTCCATCAAACATGCAAGTTCTTTGGTACAACAGTAAAAGATGTTTACTGGTTTTGCAGTTTGCACTTTATACTCTATCAAACTATAAAGCCAATGTAAAATTAGGGTAATTAAAAATTACTTTGGAATGTATAGATTACATATATGAAAGTGAGCTCCAGCAGTCTGCATTCGGAAGAAGTGTTGAAACACGTGCTTTTATCTTAAGCAATCCTACATCAGTCTGCACCTCTCCACACTCCTGTCATTGACCTGCAGTCTCCATGGTGGATGCACAACTAAAGAGCCAGGGTCACTGCTCCTGACATGTAGCCTTCACTGATCTGTCTGTTGGCTAGACACATTGACAGGGATTTAGTTACTGTCAGCAGGGTACTTCAGAAGATAACCCAACGCACACACACACACACACACACACACACACACACACACACACTCAAGCATGTTATGCCGGTTTCAGCTGAAACAATGTTTCAAACCATATTCCGGGGGTTTTTAGTTCACCATTTATGAGGTTTCAAGAAGAAAATAAAAGACAGATCTGAATGTTTGAAAATGTTTTGGAAAAATTCTGTAAAGATGAGATGAAAAATACTCAAAGGATAAATTCAATTGGTTTATTATTTAGATAAGTTGAAAAAAAAAGTTAAACAAGCAAGTAAATAAAGAAACAAGGTAAAATGAAGTAATAATGAAAAAAGTTAAACAAGTAAATAAAGAAAAAAGGTAAAATGAAGTAATAATGAAAAAAGTTAAACAAGTAAATAAAGAAAAAAGGCAGAGGAGAGAAAACCCCAACAATCCCCTCTGAGCAAGCACTTGGCGACAGTGGGGAGGAAAAACTGCCTTTAAACGGGCAGAAACCTCCGGCAGAACCAGGCTCAGGAGGGGACAGTCAACTGCCGGGACTGGTTGGGGGGGTGAACAGAGGTGGAGCAAGACGAGGCTACATCAGGTGAGGAAGCAGTAGCGTCTCTCCTCCGGAACAAGCGGAACCATTTTGTCTTCTTTTTCATGCACTTTTCCACGAGCGCTTTTTTCTCCAGGATGAGATTTCTTAACTCATCAATTGTTTCTGTGTTTTGCTTTTCAAGTTTCTTACATCTTTGTTCCACCTCTTCTAATGTTCCTTGTTGTTCTTCAAGCTTGTCTTTGAGTTGTTTGGATGTTGCCTCCTGTACCAGCTTGTCCTTGTGCATGTCTGCATTTCTCTGTTGTACTTCTTTGTGCTTGTCTTCTAACTGCTCATTTCTTTTCTGGATTTCTTGGAGCGTGAGCTGCAGGTCTTCATGCATTTTGTCTTGTTGTTGTTTTTGTGCCTGCATTTCAGTGTTTTCACGCTTCAAGTTATTGAATTCCACCAAAATCCCTTTAACGAGCTCGGAGTTGTTTCTCGCTATCTGATCGATCTTTTTCTGCATCTGTGAGCAGCGTTTCTCCAGTTTGTCCTTTTCTTCTTCCACTTTAGTTGCTTTGTTCTCCAGCTGATTGCAAAACTCTTGCAGTTTTAGATTTTTAGACTCAAAGTCCTGGACAATACGTTTTCCTTCTTTCAGTCTTTCCTGCTGTTGCTCTTTCTGTTGAAGAAGGTCTTTATTTTGGCGCAGTGTTTCATCCAGGCTTTCTTTCAGCATTCGGTATTTTTCCTGCATGCTCTTCAGTTCGTGCTGCATGTCTCTTTGCTTTTTGTCCTGCTCTTCCTTCTGTTGGAGGAATTCTTTCTTTTCTTCCACAGCTTCATGGAGCTGTTTTTGGAGCAGCTGATACCTTTGGTCCATGTATTGGAGATCCCATTGTATCTTATCAGTCATCGCGTTCCTTTCTTGAAGCTGGTTGGTCATTTCTTTTAGTTCCGCACTCTTTTGCTTGTTTTCTTTAATGAGGTGCACAATTTGCTCTCGGGCCTGAGCAAACTTTATTCCCCAGCCCTCATTAATAATTTTTATGTCCGGCTGGTGCTGTTGTCTTTCTTCCAGCTCTTTATTTTGGGCTTCCATTCGTCTACACTTGTCCTCCAGCTGAAGTTTCTCCTCTTCAATTTGTTGCATTTTTTTCTGGAGATGGTAGTTTTCCTTCCTACTCTCCTCTAATGCCCTTTGGAAGGATGACGCGCCATTTGGGGAAATTGGCCGGCCACGCCAGGAAGGAGAGGCGGCGTAATCTTTTTGAACTGGTTGGTTTTTTCTTGGAAACATGTTGGAGTTTCAATACGATGACTTTGAAAAGCTTTCCAAATGTTTCTGTGGTGAACGCTTGTAGGCTGCAAACACAGATGCTGCTAAAACGAACTAAAACTTGCTGTGTCTCACCCCTATTTAAGGAAAAACTTAAAAGGACTTAAGATTCTTAAGATCTCCTTATTACATCATCACTCCCTAAGCCAATGAGATTGTCACAAGACATTTTGGAATGGGGTATTTTTTTTTAAACCTGTTTTCAAACTTAACTTTAAATTTCAGTGTTTCCTAGTTGTGGACTATTGGTTAGTCCAGCCGATTAAGAAATTAATTGTCATAAACATCCCTAATATTATATAACAGACAACAGAAAACAAGACTGTTTTTTTAAAGAAAAAAGAAAAGTATAAACACATGTACATGAAACGATGAGACACAACTATAGAGACAAAGAGCGATCTGGCTGGGACAAGTAAAACTAACTGGGGGAGCAGTTGTATGGGCTCAAAATGTGGTCATAAATATTTTGTACTTGTAAATCAGGATTTGTATGTGTAAAAAGAATTTGTGCGTGCGTAAAAAAGATTTGTATGTGTAAAAAGAATTTGTGCGTGCGTAAAAAAGATTTGTATGTGTAAAAAGAATTTGTGCGTGCGTAAAAAAGATTTGTATGTGTAAAAAAGATTTGTGTGTGGACTTAGCCAAAACCCCCCCTGCAAGTTACAAGTACGAATTTTGACCCTATTTTTCTTCCTGTCATCTGATTGGTCAATGTCATGTCAATCACAAATGTAACAATCCAATCGGAGAACAGATGGGTTTGGCTGTCGGAGGGGCACTTTTTTGAACTGCAGGTCCTTGAAGGGAGTAAATGCCCTTTTACATGCCAACCCAGCGTTTTCCTTCATCACCACGAAGGAAAACAGTCTGTGGTCGTCCGACTTTGGTGATTTTTGTGTCACAGGTCTACGTGCTTTGTACAGGGACTTCCACAGCCTTTTCAACAGCGCTGCGGACCGCGGGGGGGGGGGGGGGGGGGGGGGGGGCAGTGTTTTGGAAATGATAGTCTTCATTACAAAGCTTTCTTCGTTATGAATTAGCATACATGTTTTTATTGAACATTTGAAGAACTAGCAAAAAAACCAGAAACTGTTGTAGAGGACATAAAGTCAGAGATAGAAACGACAAGGAGCAGGTGCATCTAGTACAGGTAGAGCTGCTGCAAAAACCCACAGAGCTCAGCAGCCAGCGCAACAAATTCTGGATCCTTTGCTTTTAGTTAGCAGTTAGCATTAGCAGCACATCCTCCGTCCGATGTGAAAGGACCTTTATGCTGCGCACTGTGACTCACAGCAATGGTCCCGGGTCAGCCCTGACTTTGTGTTAAACTAATCCTAAAGTAATAATGGTATTTCTAACCACTGACATACCACAACCTTATCCTTTCAACAGCTGCTGAAAGTAAGGGGACCTAGCTGCTATCGGATATTTATATAGAGATCCTCCAGCTTCAAACTGTATTACCCTTCAAGGACCTGCAGTTCAAAAAAGTGCCCCTCCGACAGCCAAACCCATCTGTTCTCCGATTGGATTGTTACATTTGTGATTGACATGACATTGACCAATCAGATGACAGGAAGAAAAATAGGGTCAAAATTCGTACTTGTAACTTGCAGGGGGGTTTTTGGCTAAGTCCACACACAAATCTTTTTTACACATACAGATCTTTTTTACGCACGCACAAATTCTTTTTACACATACAAATCTTTTTTGCGCACGCACAAATTCTTTTTACACATACAAATCTTTTTTACACACGCACAAATTCTTTTTACACATACAAATCTTTTTTACACACACACAAATCTTTTTTACGCACGCACAAATTCTTTTTACACATACAAATCCTGATTTACAAGTACAAAACTGATTTACAAGTACAAAATATTTATGACCACATTTTGAGCCCATACAGTTTTCTTCCAACAATCGCTACCAAAATAAAACAGGAAGCAACAAGACACAGTAGCAAATAAGCTAAATGTAGTCAGACCTAGAAAATGTTAAGCTGGAACAGAACCTTAAAGCAGCAAGAAGTGATCCTGTAATTCAAAGCTGACAGAAAGTCGTCGAGGTTTTCAAAGAGCATGGTTTCTCTTCTCAGTTCGATTGGAATATTTTCATGTGACAAGGATAAAATATTATTATTCTTTTTTATTCATCCATCCAAATGTTATTTTGGATCATCTTCTGAGTGAAAAACTGAAAAAGCTGATTTGTGTGTATTATTAGTGTAATTACACTAATAATACACACAAATCAACTTTTTCAGATAACCACTGCTGGTTGACCAGGATATTTAATTACAAAAGAGATTCTTCAAAAGTTTTATTATTTGATTAAATAAATGCTACATTTTGAAGAGGTTGCAGATGCAATCAGTGTCATTAATGTGAAAGTCATTTTGTGAGACGGGGGAAGTGTTTTATGTAAGGTGAAAAAAATCAAACAAAAGGTGTGTAGAAAGCAGTAACGTGAATCAGAAAATCACTACAGTGACATATTGCGTGTGAGAGGAAGAAGTGTGAGTTTTGCAGCTCTATGCATTAATCGATAGGGCTGCTCAATTAATCGAATTTTAATCTCGATTACGATCTGGGTTTTCAACGATCATTTAAAATGACTGAGCCGATTATTAGCACCTCCCTCGTGCTTTACTCTCGCGCTGCTCCGTGTGGCAAATCGAGCGCACCTCTCTGCGTTTCGAACACGCGTCACAACAATTAAGAGGACCCGAGGGAAGCTCGGAAAGCTAAGCAGAAGCAGTGTTGCCAACTTAGCGACTTTGTCGCTATATTTAGCGAGTTTTCAGACCCCCTAGCGACTTTTTTTCTTTAAAAAGTCGCTAAAAAAAGACGTGAAAGCGCGTATCGCTTTTACTCTCAACAAGCAGCGGGTGCTGTAACACAGTCAGTTCTTTTACTCTTATGCTGTTTTGTGGATCACAAGGTTTAAAACTACTTATAAACACACACACACAAAGTAACTCCACCAGAGTGCCTATTTCGGATCACTTTTGCCGGTCCAAGCCCGGGTAAAGGAGCAGGGTTGGAATTGTGACATTAAAAAAAACAATAATTGCTAAAAGAAATTTAATTTGTAGTTCTAAATAAACTCTAAATGCATTTAGGACGTTTTTTACTCACTTTATGTCTCTTCCACGATGTTATTTCTCTCTCCAACAACATAGGTTACAATTATATTAGCATGACCAATTATGCAAATTAGGTGATGACGTCATTTAGCGACTTTTAGGACAACCAATAGCGATTTTCCTTACTGAGGAGTTGGCAACACTGAGCAGAAGTTATTTGGAGAGGATAATGGCTGCTGAAGAAAGAATGCCGTTGGTTGAAAAGAGAGGTAAAACGACTTCAGTGGTGTGGAAACCAATGTTCCCTCTAAGCTGCGCACGTGCGCAATTGCGCACTGCTGGCACGGTCTCTGCGCACAGGAAATCTGCGTTGCGCACAAAAAAAATCTAACCTGAATTGAAATTAAAATTAAAACTTTAACAATTCTGTTTTGCAGTGTTAGTCAGTAAGTGACTGGCTGCTCCCGTATGGGATTAGAACGATGCCACCTTATCCCATAGTCCAGCCAATAATGCGATTCACATTCGTATATACGCAGCCAATCAACGTTGTTGACAGGCTATGACAGCGTCCTTATGTGCCAACACCAGTGTTTTAGCTAGCAAAGTGGCGTGGCTGATGTGCAGTGAAGCCACATTAATGAAAACGTGTACAACCATTGGAGATGTGAGCAGGACAGACGGAACAATTGACGGAAAAAGTGTGGACTTTATACCAGTTTTTAAATTGTGTTGATAGGCCACGTAAAACCAGAGTTATGATAAAAATATATGCAATGTTTGGTTTTCTTCCTGAATACTATCGTTGTTTATATTTACTGCGGGAAGAAACGGTAAAAACGGCGTTTTATAAGGAAAACGCTCGAAAGCACTCTCCACCTGTGAGCAAAACCAAAACCAAAACCCCCCCACCCTTTCCTATTGGTCGAAAAAAGTACATGTCGACCAATCAAAAAATGATATGGCAACGTGGCATCTAGTTGTTAAGAAACGGGGGGAAGTTTTAGGAGTGACGGCGGTGTTCTGAGATGTGAGAGATTTGAGACGTTTAGCGCAAATCTTGTGCAGTTAGTGTGTAGTTAGTGTGTAGTGTAGTCAATAGTTTTGTTGGTGTGTCAGAACAATGAGGCGGCTGCTGAATGTTACAGGTGTTACAGCAGTGATACATCTCCTGTTGTCAGGCCTGCAGGCATCAGGCTGTTGTTCTCCTTTATCTCATAGTGGACAGAAATAATTTTTTGGAGTGGCACAAATAATTTGTGTGGCATCAGATTTGATGCAGAACAGCTGATTGTTCTGTAAATAGTTTGAAATGTTTATTTTAAAATGCCTTGGCTGTATTAAAAAAATAAATAGCTGCAAAAAACTTTGTTGTTTGCCAAACTGAGTTACTTTTTTGAAGTAGTAACTATATAATTAATTGCCCAGCATTGGTCATTATATACTGTATTTTGCAGACAGAGAGTTACAGGACTCTCTCCCAGACCACAGACTCATACTCATAATACAAGTCAGAGCTTTATGAAAAAAAAGGAAAAGAAAGAAAGTTGTTTTCAAAATTGGAGTTCAAGTTATTTTTACTTCCAATAGTGTTAACATACTACACAGGTCATGAACAGGATTTTTTAAATTTTCATTGTAAGTGGGCTAAAGCAGTTAATTAAAAGTAGTCTAACATAAATGTAAATGCTGTAATTTGATTATTTTAATAAACCATGTAACTTGGATGGATTAGATGCTGGCGTGACCACAGTGCACACGTCTGATGTCGCTCACAGTGGTCCAAGGGACCGCTCAGGGAGTTTGTGTGTTCGCTCAGACACATGAAAAATTAGAGGGAACATTGGTGGAAACATTATGGGTTCGCGGAGTCAGACGTGGATCAAATATTGTGCAGTATTTTGAAGTTCACTAAACATAGATGTTTACATTTTTCATTTATTTTTTATATTGCAAACATTTGCACTGTAATCAGTATTTGCACACTATTTTATATTATTTTTTGACAATCTTTAAAGCCATTATTCAATACATTGTTATTGTTAAATAAATATCGTCAAATAATCGAGATCTCAATTTCAGTGAAAATAATCGTGATTATCATTTTTGCCATAATCGAGCAGCCCTATTAATCGACACTGCAGACTTTTAAAGGATTGGCCCTGAAGTCGTGACCTGCAGAACAGCCAATATGATGAAGATCATGGACTTAAGAGTCATATACAGGGTTCTTGAAATCCTTGAAAATGCTTGAATTTTAATATTGTCTTTTCAAGGTTTGAAAAGTGCTTGAATTTCAGATGTGGTTCTTAAACGTGCTTGAAAGTGTTGTAACTAAAAGTTACTGTGACTCAAACATAGAAAAATTCGATTTTTTTATTTCCCACACCTAATTTATTAGAGATTATTTTATTTAAAAGTATTTTATAGCATATAACACCTTTGAAAATATGCTTCAGTTCACATTTAACTCCAGAAAATCATCAGTCAAAATATGGATATTACCTGATCACAGATTCGTGGTGACGTAACTGCTCTTTTAACTGTTTGGTGTCTTTGCTTTGTTTGGTGGTTGTAGAAATGGTTTATATGAGCTTTGAGCTGCGATTCAGAGATTTCTGTGGACACTGCTCATGTCGGCACTTATATTTCTAACCTTTTCTTCTAACCGATTAAACATGATCTCCTCCCTTTTGCCCCCATTTTTGGTGGTGTAGGTGCAAATGATCAGTCGTGACATTCTCATAGTAAATAAGATACTGCAAATAATTATTTCTGCATTTGTGCGATTGAAGTCAATTGAAAATGTGTATGCAATGATACCATTTTAAATATTTGGCCTAAATAATTTTGGAGTGAATGAGTCTAAACATGATGACCTAACTAGTGATACCCTGATACACACACACACACACACACACACACACACACACACAGTGGTTTGTGTGTATAGCAGATTCAGATATTCTTTCTCTTTCCTCCTCTTTGCCATCCTCACAGGCACACATACAGGTCTAATGAAGCTTTGACACAAAGTCATTTATAGTACTACCATGCAAAAACACACACACATGCATGCACACACACAGACACAAGCACATACACAAACACACAGAATGAAGGTGCTTGGAGGACAAATGCAAGCAGGCCTGAGGTTTGATCTGAATTTCCCAAAGAACTGATGCTATCTGCCAGCAGTTAACAGCTCTTGTCGTGCTAAAGTAGACGTGCCTCTGTGTAACATTATTTACATACTGACCTTTTCACAGTGTTTTCAAGTAGTTGTTTTGTTGCCCTGAGCTCTTCCAGGGTGCAGAAGTGTGCGTTGTGCCGGTTACCTGGTACAACACACCCAGACGTGCATGTTGACAGATTAACTCTTAGCATACTGCAAGGTGTAATGCTCTACCGAACTTGAAATTCAGATGAGAGGAAGCAATTGTAATTTCATGGCTGCGGTCTTCAACTATGCTAGCTTTGAGACCTGGAATGTATGCAATGAACTTAAAATTTATTATAAATTATAAATTCATTCGAAACGACTGAGTCAGCTTTATCAAATGCATGGTGACATTGTTAAAATGGCATCATGGATTAGAGGCTGTAGTAGCTTGGGTGTCTGCCTAAAAAGCCTTTAAATTAAGAAGCATACTGTATATGTGACTGTCAGAGGAAGCTGTTATCTGTCACCTGCATCAGTTTGGTTGAGTGCACCTGTGCAAGGTAAGGTAACTGAACTGGAATGTCACAGACATCTAATCCAGTCCCTCATTTGTTCATACTCTGCGTCCTGTGGACAGCACAGCTTCAAAAAACTAAAATTAATTCCAATATGTAACATTTGCAAATTTGGAACACGTCTTTCCCCTTTTTTCACCCTTCATTCTACTGAGCGTCCCCCTCCCGTTTCTCCGGTAACCTTATCCCCGTGAATCACCAGGTGATAAATGATCATTTCTTTCCAGCAGAGTATGGGTGGCTTCTCCTGAACCAGCAGCTCGACCTTGCTCACACAGACAGATGGATAGAGACAGCGCAACAACAAACTGCCATTGTGCCGGGCTGGTTTGGTAAACTCCGGGCTTTCTCATCTTAACACCAAAGGCAAGATGAGAAAGAGGCAGCAACACGGGGATTTTGTTGTGTGTTCAGCAGCATAGATCAAAGTCAGCATACTTGAACTTCTGTCTGCCTCAGCTTACATACAGGCTAATTAAAATGTTGCTACTGACATGATGATCTGTTGCAAGCTTTGTATTTACAAAGGCATTTAATTTACATATAATTAAAAATCTTTTTTCAGTCATTAACACATATGTACAGCTAAATGTTGTGTTTTTCTTTAGATAGAAAATAATGTTTAAATATTTTAACATCCAGTATATAAAAAAAACAGCATTTCTTCCTTTACTTTTCTTCCTTTTTCCAGTATTTCCCATATGGAGTGTCAAAGGAACGTGTTTCTTGCCCCACATTTCTCTGTTATATATGCGCCTTATCAACATAATTACATTTCAACTGAGGCATACAATCCCTGGGAAAGGCTTTCCTGAAACTACATGTGTGCACAATAATATCAAGAACTTCCATCAGCGATTTCAACACAGCACAGGTTTTCTTGACAAAAACAAGCAAAGGAGGCTCACAAACTTTGAAACAATGTTGATAGTGTAAATACCCTCCAATTTCCATCACGATAAACCTCACATGCTCTATTGAGTGTAACACCCCTTGATCCAATTTGGAAGCTCTGATCCAGAGTGACAAATACAATAAACGTACTGGAGTGCATTTGTGATCGGCTCCATCTTGGAAGATCACATCGAAGTCACTTAACCTGCACAGGATGCATTTTGGTAATGTTTCTGTATTTCCTATCAGAGTGAAAAACAAGGGAGGGGGTAAGAATCATTGAAATTATGAATAGTGTTGGGAAAATTGCACTAAACAACTATGAGGGAGTGTTGTGAGTTACCACAGGAATCTAGCATATACTTGAACAATGGAATTAAGGTTCAAGTGCACCTGTAGGATTCTTCGGCATGACGTGTGCCCTTCAGTATGCCTATCATGCACGGCTCACGGGTGGGACGGCCGTGGGAAGCAGCGGTTTTGAGTCCGACGCGCATTCCTGTCCCCAAGTGCACACATGAACACACACATAGACAAACACACACACGCAGACACACTCCCCCAGCCCGCCCACCTGGGCTGGATGACCCCCTAAACAGCTCCAATTACCAGGCACTGACAGACAGACAGATTAGGTCTGAACAAGGGTGCTGAGGCCTGCAAAGACAGACAGACAGAAAATAAGGCAAACGCACTAACATGGGTAGCCCCAGACAGCCATGAAGAGACGGGTTGAGGATGCAGAAAGACCGGTGGGAGAGAACATGAATTAAGAAGCAATTTCTGTCATTAATTACAGTCTGTTTACACGACGCCCTCATCAGGCCAAACCACGGTGGAGATTAGTTTGCTCTTTCACCGTGACTGACGTTCCCATGTGCCTCCCTTGACCTCGGCTTTGCACACACACATACACACAGACCCACACATACAAAAAAAGCAATTTTTAATGCAACCTCCTACGCCCTGAAGACACTTTTACCCACTAGGTGAAGCAGATGAGAAAAATGCCCAAATCTAACATAGAGACACAAGTGACAAGAGAAGAATAAATAAATCCTTTAATTTTTACTTAAATAAGGAAGAAGGGAGGAAAGGGTTGAATGCCGGTCCGCAGGAATAAATGAAGCATTTTCAGGGTTTAAGTGAAGAACATCTAATAAACTGACTCCAGACCATGATGACAGCAAGATGGTACTGAGGCGTATGAGATGATTACTTGGTCAGAAATTTTGGACTTCTGTTGTTGTTGGTTTTTTTTCCTGCGTTTTGGCTTCTTTGGTCAGCAAAACATTTTTTTTTTGGTTTGTTTTGAGACTTTGGGAAAATTGCTGCCCATGTTGGATTTTTTTTTTCCAATTAAGCCAGCGTTTATGCAGCAGTGGATGAGGTGATGACAGAGCACACTATGTGGGAGAAAGACTGCCCTTCTCATAAGGATTTTTGGAAGCAAGATTAAAACAGTGAGTTTATTGTTTGGCGAGCTTTACATGATACAGCTGATCCTGCCTGTCCAAACCCAACCACTAACCCACTGTGTTATAGAAACACACACACACTAATTCCTAGCAGAAAGCCTTCACAGATCTCAAGATGATTTCTGCTTCTCATTGTAGAGGCAACTCCATGAAAATCATGTAACAAGGCAGTAAAAACGATAAATGAAACAATTATGTACCCAGCAATGGCTGTGTTCGCAGCAGCAGAGATGTCAAGTGCAATTTCTTTTTTTGACTAATAGATCTCATGTGTGGCACTGGGTTAACCCAGTGTTGTTTTCTTTGGCTCGTTGTGTTTTTTCTGGCTGCAGTAGTACGTGTTTTTGTGCTTTTTTGTCTTTTGTAAAAGTAACAGAGGGGAATGAATGAAATTACTAGTACTCACGAGTCCAGTTTTACTAATTTCTTAAAATTATTATTATTTTTAAATCCTCTTGTTGCTTAAAATGCATACAAAATGCAGCTGTCTTTTTTATTTTTTAGTATTAATATCAACTGTGTTGGGTGTAACCAGCAAAAGTAACCACATAACATTTTGCAGTACTGTAGTAATGTAAGGCATTGCTTTACAGTTAGAATTATGTTGTTGCTTGTGTTACAAAAGCTCTCCAGTTACCTGGTGAGGTGAATAGAAAGAAAACCACATCAACCAAACTCCTCCTTCTTCCTGCTCACTCAGTTCATTTGCATAGAGGAGGAAAAAAGGTGGAGCGGTCTACACCTTTTGAGGAGTGGAGATGCTGGCATTAGTTTTGTTTTTGTTAAAAGGACAGGAGCATGATGGGGAAATGCAAGCTGTTTCCAGAATGGAAAGAATTGCATTATGCTGCTAAAACAACTTCGGCTCTTTGTAAGTATCTGCACAGACAGCATGCTAACACAGAGCTAGCAAAGAACTCAGAGTGATGCTAAAGCTGAATGTAGGCTGACCCCAGACTAGCAGCAAGGTCCCAAACTTCAGCAGCTAACACAGACAGTGATGAGCAGTCAGACTTACAGCACTGTAGCCCTCAACCTGTTCATGTTTCTAAAGTAGAACGGCTGTGGCTTTAAAGTCTCTTTGAGCTGGCTTTCATCGTTGCTTTGTGTTGTCTCTTTTTATGCATGCATAAAAACTTAAAGAAACACCTTGTGTGCCCTCGTTAGAGTAACACGAAAGTAATCTAATAAATGGTTTCACAAATTACATTCTCTGGGAGGTAATTGAATGAAGTACTGCATTGCTTTTAGGAAAAGTAATCAGTAATGTGTAATACATCTCAACACTGATTGTCAGTAATCCAAAAAAGTAGGAACCGATTGGAGGAACTTGCAGAACCCCAGTGGCTGAAATGGCAAAATACATAAAAGGTGATTGAAGGAGAAACACTTCATTCAAGGACATCAAAGTCCACCAGCTTTGAAAGAGAAAGCTTCATACTGTGTTTCCAAACTACAAGCTGGGTTTGAAAACCAGTTCAGGACAAATGTGAGGTGCTTTTGAGAGTGTCTGGCCAAGACAGACTGGCTTAGCGAAGTGTCTGATTAGAACCACATTTTCCATTCAAAGTGGGAGATCGACTGAAGAAGAAAAAGGAGAAAGGGGATGGAGTACAATAGATCAGAAAGAACCTGTGTGCAGAAGGCACGGGAAGGTAAATGAATAAGAGGGACAGAACAAAGAACAGAAGAATCAGAGAAGTGAGTTTGTGTAACTCTGTCAGGAAGCCCCTTCAACAAGTTCAACAAGCAGACTTTCTCTAAGCAGCTCATTGGATCCAGATGACGACTTCTTCACTCCGTCCAGCTCAGTGTTGTATTGATCAGCCAGAAGACCCACGCGTAGCATGAAAGTGCTGCTTCTGAAAAGCCTTAATCAGTCATTATTTTGAGCGTGCCTTTTCATGTTTTATTGTATGATGCATGGACAAATTGTTATATTTTTTCACAAAGAGGCTTTGTGGTCAGAGCGGTATGGAAACAGCTGTGGAAAGTGGACAGATTACAAAACATTTCAGTTGTATGCACGTGCTTTTTGCTTGATTTCTGTCTCCGAGTTGTGATAGAAAGGAGGTTCGCAAGACAAATCTCGCTGCCTGAATGCGGTTTTTTAAAGTTTATTTAGCATTCAATCATTTGTATGAACTTTAAACAAGATATCCAGTGTGAGAGCATGGAGAGATGCAAATACACAGCACACAGCGACGTGACATGATGCTTGAAGAGAGAAAGGGAGGGGAAAAAAACTTGCTGGACGAGATTTTTAACATGACATCGCTTTTTCTATTATTAGCAAGAGTAATGGATAGGTAATACATATCCTACAATTACAAAAATACTAAGTTTCGTCATTTGAAATTGTGCAGTGAGCACCACTCATCTCTCAACAGGACACAGGGATAATATATGGGTACGTGTTTTCAATTTGTTGTCCAGAAAAGTTTCCATCTGGTTTTTTGCATTTCAGACAGTGAAGGAAATAGTTTCTTACTTATTAGTGGCCTTAATGCATCATGGGATCCTGGAATCTTTATGCCATTGTTAGAGAAATAGAGCCTAATGCACATAACGTGTGATGCAGCAACAGAGAAGCAGTGTAGATTTACAGATACTGTTCCTTTACATGTTGCATCAATTGACCAATTTAGAAAGTCATACAGGACATGTGATATTGCTACTTTGAAATTAGCTCATAGCAGTTTTTATCTTCAGGGTAACTTTTTTGAAAGTCGTTACTATTTAAAAGAAACTCATCGTTTGGGTAACAACGCTCTTTATATATGTCACCATCCAGTTTTGATCTTTTCCCATTTTTGGATTTTACAGTACTGTAAAATGTTGCATGACAGGAACGGAAAAGTTAAGAAAAGCCTATTTACGGATAAAAAAACTGGCTGTAATACAAGACATGTCTGCATTTATGATGAATTGCTTTTCTTACATATACAAGGAGGGACCCATGTAATTCAGAAGCCACAGGCAAATTGACCAGATATCAGTTATTGTTTCAAAAAATGCTTTCCCTGGTTGTTTAAGGATTTCAGGCGTCTTGGTGAGCATTCACCAAGACAAGTTTTCCCCTTCAAGTGCTTACGAAGTAAAAGTGGATCTGCAGAAGTACCGACCGATTGTAAATAATTATTTTTCTTTGGTTGATGACTCAGTCAGTGTGTGACAGCAGCACCAAACAGAGCTGTCATGAGAACATCAAAATCCTCTGTCTATGTGGTATTACTGAATCAGGCCTACGATTGGAGCTGTTTCAGCTTCACTTGGTGAAACTGAGTTTTTATTTTAGTGCAGCTGGGTTTTTAGAAGATGATTGTCCTATTTAATGTCCATTGCCATAAAAAAAACAGCTGATCTTTGAAAACTGAACACTCATAAAATCCAAATTTACTTCTTCATTAGTAGAAATAATAACATTTGTATTATAATTATTATTAATTAGTAACATTTATTTACTTAAATAGTGAGTTTGTGGAACAGAGGGTAAAGTGAATAATAATGATTTATAGTAGGCCCACATATTTTGAATTGTGTGTTTTAGTCATTTGAAACATGCACCAGGTAAGTACAACAACATGGGTCGCATAATCATGAAGGCTTTAAGAATTGCTGCTGTGTCTCTCCTCTGTCCTGTACACTAAAAAGACAGCGATTCACACAATCCTCTGTGGCATTAAAAGACCACATAATAGCGTCCCTTATGTTTGTCTTATCTGGGAAACAAGAAACAATGTGTTTACAATGGAACTGCACTTAGTCATAGAGCGTAATTGAAGGTGAGTGTTAGTATCTGGGCTCGGCCAAAAGAATGTGCATGGCCCCAGAGACTCATGGGATATCACACCCACTCCTCCTTGGGGTTGGTTTCAGCTGCTTTGCATGTCTAAAACAAACCACTACATCTGTTTTTAGTTCTTGTTTTGTTTGCGGAATGAAAAAAAAAGAAAAAAATAAGGGCTTCAGTAAAAAATAATTGCATTGCATACATTCTCCTGGATCTCCTGGCCTGAAACGGGAGAGCGATTGGTCGATCGCGACAAAGGAGGAGACAGGATGTGGAGCAATTGGAATTAGACCCGACTTATAGAGAGAAGGTCATGAGAAGGAGAAAAAAAATGACCAGAATGTATGTTCGTTCACATGTGCACACACATACGTACTTAAAACAAAGGCGGATAGGATTTCTGAGTGGAAACATCGAGATGTCTCTGCTTTGCTCTGCACGGCTGGAACACATTGAGGTTTAAACATCAGCTCGGACATTCAAGGAGAGAACTACTTTCCTCTTTTCTCCCCCTTTCTTGTGACTATATAAAGAGCTACAAGAACACAGTGTGATAAATTCAAGGAATGAGCCTCCATGTTTCATCACATCTGAAGCTTGTCAGGTTTTGCAGATGTCTTTGTTCATGCAAAGTAAAAGTAATTTCTATCATCTACTTTATAAGGAACTGCTTTCTTAGGTCCATGTGTGGTTACTTTAATGTACGCTTGCAAAGAAGCCTTTTTTAAACACTTGTCAAATTTTTTGTAAGACAGACAGGTGCTTAAAAAGATAAAAATCTTTTCCCCTGAAGATTTTTGTCTTTTAATTAACACCTTTCTGCTGCACAGCTCATTTTCACAAATCTTCTCAAACAATTATCCACAAATGTTTGGCTGCTTTTCATCTGTCCGTCTGCACGGCCTATCTGCATAGTGATCAGTGTTTTTATATATTTTGGACTTGACGTTACAGCTCACTGACAGGCTTCTAGGTGATTTGTGTCATGACCACACGTAAAATCCCAGAAAGCCCTGGCCTGACTTAATAAAAGCAACACTACCTCACACCAAAACATTAATATAACACTGGAGGGGGGGAAAAAAAGACCCGAGTAGTTTCTGAGACATGCCTGTATTTGGCTAAAAGGGTTTGTGAGCCAAACAGCTAGTTAAGGCTAAAAACCAGATGATAGCAATGTGAAAGTTAACCAGTGAAATAACCTCTGAGGATTATGTGAGTATAGCTTCATTTCAATTTCATAATGGGTATAAATGCAAAGAGAACCCACACAGGACCGTGGCACAGGTGTGAGAGTGTGAGATTTGTTTGTTTGATAGGCATTAACTCCCCTCTAGCTCTCCTCTCACATTTCTCCCCCTCCTCCTCTCCCTTTTCTTTTTTACCCTTCCTCTGCTTTCCTCACCTCGCCTCCTTAAAAGCGGCTTATCTCAACCTCTTTTCCTGATTATAAAATACAGTTTCCTCTTTTCTTTTACTCTCCTCTGCATTGACAACTGTTCATACTCACCACGTTTAATTGCTTTTATTCTTTCCCCCTCTGTCCCCACACAAACTTTCACACAAACACACAAATTCAGAGGAATTTGAGGAATGTGTGCGTTCTTGCAGCATCATGTTGTTGTTGCACATATGACTGCACCCCAGAATCTGAGGAGTGTGAGTGTTTTTCCAGAGCCGATGGATGCATGGATGGAGGCATAGGATGATTGATGAAGAAGTGGGACACTGATGACCCGGCTCTCAGTACTTCATCTCAAGGTAAACAACAAGGAGGTAACTCAGCAAAGAGTAGAAGCGAACAACACACGCACATTTCCAATGTGAGAAGTAGGAAGTTGTAGCTGATTTATTTTTACTGGAACAATTTGGAGAATACAGTCAGACACACTGGGCTGGTTTGGGCTATCCTAAGCTCAGTTTATGAGGACATAACCCAGAATTCTTTTCACATTGTCCCTCATTTCAGCACAGAATACTTTCCATCGCTCATCATCTAAGCCTGTTTTCTCAGCATAAACAAAATACACAATTCTTTGTCTGTTTATAAAACTTGCTCAGTGTATGTCCTATTAGCAAAGTCCCAAATCCAGACATGTCTGAGACCTCCTTCAGTGTGTGATGGAGAGGCGATTTATTTGGATCCATGGATGGCTAACCTGATGGAAAGTGAGATAACCAACCTGCTCATCTGTGTTTATATGTGGAAGCTGAAATTCTGTCTTCACAAGGCTAACAGCTGGTGTAAACAAATATCTGTCAGCTAATGTGCATTTAATTGCTACCCAACACACAGTTTGCTTACTTTAAGCTTTAAGCAACCCACTTTGGCTGCAGGATGTAAAACAACATGAAATGGACAACCATTTCTTCTGAATAAACAGCAGACTACGCAAATCTTCAAATTAGTGCCTCAGAACCAAGTTTTCAGAAACAGGACACGGCAATGTCTGCAGTTAGGTGTGATTTTACTTTTATTCGGTAAATTTCTCTACCTGCTCAGTGTTCTTAAAACCACACAAAGCATTTGAGACGCCATATTTCTATCATCATGGCACCTCTTGCCTTCATAAAGTCCAAAGTAAGGGTCAAATTGTGACATGTCAAGAGTACTTCTGAATAAAATTGCAAAACATAGTGCATGCCTCCTATTGAAATCACCAAACGCCAAGTGTTCGTCCTTACTTCCCTGGTGGGATGGGGAGTTCATGTGTGTAATGATCGCAGCCGCCTCCACTCCCATCTTTCTTATCAGCTGAGAGATGGAGAAGTCCATCTAACCGGACTTAAGCTTGTCTCTTTGTTTATCCTCCTGACTGATAACGTTCATCTGGTGAACTCTGCTCCGCACTCGCTGCACTGGTGTTTTACCTTAAATGGTGTCGTCTGGAAGAATGATTTTGGCATTTTCTTATTAAAAAGTAGTTAATGATTACACAATAAAACATTGTTAATTTAACCAACAACTACAAGTTGACTAGGAATATCTTGGGTTGGGGACACAATCAGACTCTACACCTTCATGATATCTCCAGAAGGCCAAAAACCGGATAAAAGTGGACACAGCCTTTACAAAAAACAGTCCAAAAGTTTGTCTGCCTGCTCTGTTTTTATCATCCCAGTCTGGTAAAAGTACCTCAAGCTGCTGTGCACCTGTTCACCCATTTTGACCCTATTTTACAAGTCAAAAGTTAGATCTGAGAAACAACCAGCGGGGTGAAGCTCCTCTGGTTGTGAAAGATTTCAGGATGCATAGAAGTGTAAGTGGGGAAATGGACCTTAGTTTTCTTTCTCAGCAGATGATTTCCTGGTTTAAGGTCATACTTAGTGCAGCAATGAACGTGCATCAATGGATGAGTCTCGGATGAATCCCAAGTGTGTGCAATTAGTCTCTGAATGTCACAATACTGATACTGACTTTAATAAAAACCTGCAGCCTTAATCAATCGGCTGGGGCTAAAAAAAGTGATTTGCACAGTTACGTCTTGGAACTGGTAACTTTATTATCACGCAGCTGGGTCAGATTCTGACAGATAGTAATGTTTTGTCTGCTACAATTCCTATAGGTTCATTTTTGCATGGTTTTCAGGTTTATATGGTGGAATAACCGATCCGTGTTATTTTATTTGTTAGATTTGATCTGATTGTTTTTGTGCTTCTCTTGGTGGAATGCATTAGCCCCTATTGAAAATAAGCATTAGCAGATCATTCTGCTAATCATTCTGAGCGTTCTGTCTTTACACTACTTTGCCCCACTTATTGAATCTAACCTAAGCTGCAGGTTTACAAGCTAATGAGTAAACGCAAATGTTTGTAAATGTAAATATTTTTTGTTTTGTTTACACAGTAAAAGTTCATCGAAATTAGGAACACCAATATGTCAATCACATCAACTCTGTATTTCATCATATAGCGCCTTAGCTGATTATAATAACTGTTCCTTCTTTACTGCTTTTATTGATCAAGCATTGATATCAGTCTATTTATCCCCTGCACTGTTAAATATACTGCATTAAACTGTTTATACATGCTCAGGATTGCTTCTGTCAGTATCCAGAGGGCAGAAAATTGGATATATAGTAGCCAATAAAGGTCCAACAGCCAGAGATGAAGATGAAGGTTGGCAGACAGGACTTTGTGATCTGTTCTCAAATATACAGTCTAACATTTGATCATTTCTGCTCAGGTATAGTTAAGTAATGTCTGTAAAGTTGTTACTGTGGTTAAATGCTCTTAGAAACAGTCAAAAAGCCAATGGTGCTCTCTCGTACTTAAAGATGTAGCAGTAGGCTAACCAGAGGGTTATGTCGTGGTGGCTACGTCCATCTTTTATTTTGCCTATCGCCTAAGAATAATATCATGAAAATGCCAAATAAATTTAGAAAACGAAGGACAGTCCTTTACAGAAAACTTGAAGTGGTTGCCAACAATATCCACAGAATTCAAATGCTCTCATTGCACTGTGTGAGTCCCAGTGCAACACTAAAGATTAGGCTGGTTGAACTTAGCATCATGTAAGAGCTGATGGGGAAAAACAATCTTATTACAAGGTTAAAGCCCTGCCACCTTTAAATCAAAACCTCCAAAATCTGAGTAATATTTATGATTAATTTCTCTGGCACCAATTATTGGCCTATGCTTTAGTCTCTGAGGAAATAACATTTGCCTCTGTGTTTGCACAGCCGTGCTGTCTGGTGGAAGGAATAACAGCAACAGCTCAGCCTGGCATCACCAACCTATGCTCCACAGCTCATCCAAGGGTCATAAACTTGTATAACCTGGACTAAGGGAAGATGGGGACGTAGGGTCATGAAAACATCTTGGCTTTAAACTCCTGGCTTGTGGACTGCTACAGTAACAGAAATGAGCCCTCTAACTAAAGAAAAGGTTATGAAAAGTGATTCACATGTATAACTGGCATACACACATCATTTGTGGTTTAAACATTTCATCTCCATAGCTCACAGTCTGTCTACATTGCAGCATTCTGGGTCACTGCTTTTCCTGGATATATTTATGAGCTGTAGTAGATGTGGATGGCAGTGGATGAGTTATTCAATAGCCCCTGATTATAAAGTTCTTTGTAATCAGGCAAATTACTCTTCCTGTTATGCTTTAAATTGCTTTACAGTTATGAGGCAAAAAACAGGCAGTACCATTCCAATGAGCATGAAAGTCAATATTTAGTATGATCACCTTTATTCTTCAACACAGTCTAAGTTCTCTTAGGCAGCTTTCCTATAATTTCTTTAAGCAGCCTTCAGGAATAGTTCTCCAGGCCTCTTGAAGGACATTCAAAGCTCTTCTTTCTTTTCCCTTCCCTTCCATTGAGACCATTTCTGATGAGGCTTCAGTGAACAGTAGATGAAGCAGCTGAAGGCCCAGGTGCATCTGTCAGGTCTTTGCTGTTTCTTTTTTTCTGTTTCTTGATGGCACGACTTTCAGAATCTGTTCATCTGCTGTAGACGTACTTTTTTAGGCCTGCTATTTCTTCCTTTGTCCTCCACTTTCCAATTTCCCTCTTTTTTTGTGGTGTGCTAAGTTTTTGGCTCATATAGCTCTTTGGAAATGAACTTGTTGCTACAAAGTACTATTTTATGCCTGTCAAACTGTGGTATCTTTGGCATTTTTTTATGGATTCAACCAAAGAAATGGGAACTAATGATGTGTTTTTGTGCTAGTAACAAAGTGCCTAAAGATACAATTTAATATTGGTCCTTTGCTAATTTGTCTGTTATGTGTAGAGCCAACACTGGTTCACCACTTGAGTTAGATGCCTTTTTTATATTTGGATGAGTCATGGGTCACTGGACTGCTTTATTGGTCGAAAGTCCAACTATTGTTCAAGACGCCTTCTAAAGATTTCACAAAAGTCTGGCTTCTTGGAAGCAAAATAAAGAAATGAGGGCAGGCTCAAGACTTTAGCATACTATCATATATTGTATATGATTGGCCGTGGTGTGCATCGTTTAAAATAAATCCAAAGAAGCCTCCAGTGACATAGACTCTGACAGATCAGCTCTGGACTGTGTTTGGCTGCCCAGCGCTGTTTTCTCTGAGCCTTAATTGATTCTGATGGGAAAGCAAGTGCTCAAACTCAAAAGGAAGTCACACAATAGCAATAAAAGTTTCAACCAGAGCAACAGGAAAAAAAAACTTGAGGAATTTTTCTTGTTTTTCTTTTTTTCCCCCTCTTTTTCCAAGATTTTGGCTGACCCTCCAGGCCAAAGAGCTGTTTATCTTAAATGTTAGGAAACGAAACCATTTGCGTTTGCCTGAATTATCCCTGATTGGAGCCAGATATACCAAATTAGATGCTAGAAAAATGTTTCTCATTCAAGGTGAAACAACATATTAGATAAAGTTCTGTTGTTTTCCCTGCCTACCTCTGTGTTTATAGATAACAGTCTCTAAGAGCTATTTAATATACCTGTCAAAGCAAACAAAGAACAAAGCTCATTAAATCATTTGCAAATGCTTTTATCACTGTGATGTTTTCCTTTAAGTGGCCAAGCTGATAGACGAAAATAGGCTTTTATTGAATTAAAAGAGATGGCCTAGTGTACATGTGTCTGCCAGGTATCTCTTCATGTAAAATTAAAATACGTGTGTGAAAGACAACTTTGTTTTTAGAACTTGTGAAATGTGTAAGATCAGATACCATGTTGACATTTCATACAGTTGGTACATGAGTGTATAAAGAATATTCAGCAACAAGACTGATGATCGGGGGAAAAAAAACTTAGAGAAATTACATAAATAAAAAAATCAGTCAGCTTTGCTTGAGTTATGAAAGCCAGAGAAAGCAATGGGATTTATTTCCCCCAAAGTTAAACAAAGAAGGGGATGTAAGGGAATCTGGTGTGATGTATGGAAGCTCTGTCTACAACATATTTGAACTTTTTTTTCTTCTTTTCCATTTAACATCAATTAGACTGTCTCACCAACCACCACTCACATTCTTCGTCCGGGGCTCAGTTAGTTCAGTGTAATCATTCATGCCAGTGCTGTCTGTCTAAATGTTTCACTAATGACCTAAACTAAACTTTCACTCAATGGCAGCAGTACTGATGGTGCTGCTTTAATTTTTTTTGATTGATTGATTTAGTTTGACACTATTGTATGTACATAAAATGAAGTATTGCGCAGACAGTTTGAACATTGCAGTGAAAACCATAATTGCACGGTTATGACTGCTCAGACTCGAACTGGCTGAGTAAAAGCACTTGCGAGGAGTATATACAAGTGTTATACATGAGTGCAGGTGGTCAGAACAGGACTTCTGAGGTCTCTGTCTGTACGAGTGAAGTCCTCACATGAGCTTAGATACTGCACAGGACCCTCAAACTCCCAGGGTTGTTGGTTGAGAGACACACATGTACCCTCCCACGTGAGCAGAAGGTTTTATATACATATCATGATTGACTGTGATACAATGATTAGAGACGCTATCACCATAATGTGGAATTTAACACATTCCAGAGCTGATATAGCCATTTAAGAAGAAACCTGCTAACATTTATTTCACACTTAAAGGTTGTCTTTATTGACACCATACACGGATAATAATAAAAATGATAATAATAGGTAATCAGAGATTTATTTTAAACTGTAGTCAGGAAAAATGTTCCACTATGGTTCTGTAAAAACAAACTGATGTTACTTTATTTATTTATTTACTTGTGGTTCTTCCCATGTTCCTTGGCTGTTTCTCATCTTTTCTGTGTTGTCTGGTTGTTTTTTTGCCCTTTGCTGGAATCCATTGTTCTTCATAATCTACTTTGTGGTAGTGCGACTTTCTGTGATTATCTTGTAACCAACTGGAGCACCGAGACAGGGAGAAGAAGAACATAGTGTGACTGTTGGCTCTCGTAGAAGCTGATGCCTACAAGATGTGCACAAAAAGGTTCATATTCTAAAAAGCAAACCCAACCCACCTCGTTTCTCTTACAAGTCTATTGTATATAAATCATTGGGGTTAGCTATACAGTGAGCTGCGATTGCTATGTCAAACAAACGCAAACTGATATGTCTGAGAGAAGAAGTTTATTCTTTGAGGAAGTGTTGTAGTCTGACTACAATATGTTCTGCATAGTCAGGACTGCATACTGCAGACCCTCCGCTCCAATCTTTCTGCTATATTAATGATCAGAAACCTTACTTTTCTCGCACGCTCTGTTACAGTCACCAGCAAACTGATGTTGCTGGGCAATAGCTGCATCTTATCTCTCTCTAAGCAGCGTTTGGACTTAGTCTTTGAAAGAAACAGATGAATTACTGAGAGCATTTACTGTAACAAGTTCCAGATTATCAGTGTTGCAAAACTTCAGACATATACAGTCCTGAGTGTACCTATCTTGGACGTCCACAGCTGAGGGGCATAACTCTGGCAGAGGAAGTGGTTTTCAGGCCTACACACTGAAGTTAATGCTTTTAAATCTCTACATGTGCCAGCAATTGTGGTTTAACAGGGTGACAGCCCAGTTGGCTCTGAACAAGCACTCGACAATGTTGCCATGCCTCACCCTCTTAATTGATATGACGTTGGAATTCTTAGCATGCCAGGGAGACGGCACTAATGCTATATGAGCATTTCTCGGTGTATCAGTCATGCTCAGGTAACTCCATGTCTTCAGTTTGTGTCCACTGGACATTTAAAGTATAAAATTATGCCTCTGTCAAACCGCCAAACTTTCATCTTTTATTGTGACTTTTTATAAACGATTTTTAAAAAATGAATTACTCACCCATGTCCAAAGGGTAAACAGCAACACATGCATGTCTCCCTCTTTGTGGGGAGCTTCTGAGATTCCAGCTGCTTTTGTCACTGGCGTATCATGCGCTGAGTGTGCACATGTGCCTAGAAGCATATATTTTCAAAAAAAGAAAACAAAATGGATTAACTGTAGAAACTGAGCATTTATCAATTTCTGTCAAACACACACACACACACACCTATAAAAGAGCTGTACAAAAAAAACTATGCACGCAAGGTGGATGATTTTTGTAGAGATGCTTTCAGTGTCAAATACATGGCAGCCAAAATCAGAATAGTAAAATATATGTGTGTTTTTTTTGTTTTGTTTTTTTGAAGCAGATTGCTAAAAAGCACATATTCCCGTTGGCAGAGCTTGGAAGGGACCTGTCCTTCTGAATTTCCTGCTGAGCATTTGTAAGCTGTAGATATGGTTACACTCCAGAAAGCCAAAGGGACTACACTCCAATTAGACTGAGCTGTTGCTGGCCTTGATAGCTCTCAAGAGCAGATGGGACTGATATATAAGCATATGCATGTGTGTGTGTCTGTGTGAGTGTGTGTGTGCCTCAAAGAAATCTCAGCCTGGACATTGCCATAGTTTTCCAACAATGCTACAATACATCCGTAGAAATCTAATAAAATCCATAAATTGTTCTGGTGGAATGCTGCGGTGCATTATATGGTGAGCAGGCTACAGGAAGCAAATGAAAACCACCCAGTAAAGTGTGTGTGTGCATGTGTTTGTGTGTAGTTGTGCGTGTTTGTCTGGATACACTATATATGAGACCATGCCCACTTAAGAAGCTAATTAGTACCAAATGAAATCTGTAGGTGAAAGCAACACTATAACTGTGTTTATTTGTGTTATAAGCGTGGCAATGAAAGCGTGTTGTGGATGCAAGAAAGTTTACATGGCACAACTTTTTTTCTGTGCAGATTTTTTAAAGTGTGTAATTCAGAACCTGTGATTACTCTAACAAATGGTAATAAAATAAAATAAATAAATAAGACCAAACAATAATAGAATTTCTAAATATTTAAAATCTGAGAAAACACAACAACAAAAAGAATTTTCAGTGTTGCCCGTAATAATCTAAAACCATACTAGATTTATACGTGGCTCTTACAAATATTCTTTGGCAGTATTTCCCTGCCCTCAGCACTGCTGCTATTGCAGGATCACTCTTGGTGTCTTCGAGTTGATGTGTCCAAAACTTCATCTTGTAGACTTGTGTCCACCTTGCTTGGCCTGAGTTGTGGTGTGTGCCATCACATACTGGCACACACCACAACTCGGGCCATTTCCTCACAACATTACATTATTAATGTTGCATAAAAAAAATTAGCTCCCAAGCTCCTGACCTGATGTTCCACCCTTGGTGCACTGCAGAGTCATCCACACAAACAGTGACTGGTCATTGGGCTGTAGCTCAAAACCCAACAAGGAAATCAGATCAGGGGTCATTAAGATGCTAAAGGGTACAGGTGCACGGAGTGATGACAACAAACAATTAACGCAAATGCAACTAAATCTCCTCTTCCTTATATCATTGCTGTGTGATCTCTTGCATGTACAACAAAGCACTATTAAAGACATAATGTAGTTATTGAGTAATACTCCAAATATAAAGATTTTTTCACTGATATCCTGATTTTTAGTGTAGATTCAATATTTGCTGAATGTTAATACCACTTTAAAACTCGTGGTATTAATTCACATGCTCGTTTTGAAGGAAAGCTCTTAACTTAACAAGCATCTTGTTAAAGCAGAACGTACCGTCTCAAAGGAGCATGGGGAATACTTCACCATGATTTAATTCAAAGGAAATGAGCCGGACAGAGCAGAGCATTATTTCTCCTGAAAGCTCAATCTGCTCAGCAATTCATCAAGAGTTTAAAGTTTGCAGCTCAACTCGGTAAAAGTTTTTATAAAAAGGATGACTTTCGGCCTTGATGCTAAGACACAAATAACCTGAAGGCTTCTACTGTGAAATCCCGCATCAGGCAGAAGTACATTTAAAAACAAGGAGATGAGCGAAGACCACAAAGCCTCTTAAATGCTATTTAATCACTTAAAGGAGTGGCAGTAACTATGCAATCTACCACTTAAGACTCCCCTCTGCTGTTTATCTCATCTTATTAATTGAGAATATGCTCAATGGATGTGTTTAATAGTTGGAGAGAGCATCCACTTATGTGACCCATAAATCTAAATCTGCTATTGGTGGAAAACAAGACAAGAATCTTCTTCATATCAGAAGGATCTGGCTGCACCTTTTTTTAGGAGGCATTGCTGAGATACATCATGATAACTTAACAATTTTTTAACAGGGCCAAAATTCCAAGGTACAAAGGACAACGAATGAGAACAAGAGAAAAAGGACTGGAGAGGGCGGGAGCAACGTCAAGTGGAGAGTGAAGATTTGAATTTAGGAAAGTGAGAGTTCCTTCAGGGCAGAGACATGGAGTCCAGCAGTTTTGAAATGAAACATTTCATCCATTTCCTCGCTGTGCTATCTGAGTTCACAGTGCAGTCACAGGGAAAGGGGAAAACTGGGGACAGGCACGAACAAGAAGGAGCAAAAAAGTTTCAGAGAAAGAGTGAACGTGTTTGCTAAAAACCTCCTGCGTTTCTTTTTCGTCTGCGATCGTGTCTAAAATACTGTAAGAGGTATTGCACTGCACGTACAACTCAAGTGAGAGCCAGGAGATTTCTATTTCTTCATTGCGCTTCTATTCTTCACTTGCTGTTAGACTGGCATTTATCATTAATTAGAAAATGATTTGCCACACTTATGGGTTCAGTTGGTCTTGTACGTTATGTAGGA
Organism: Oreochromis niloticus; assembly: GCF_001858045.2. Lineage (NCBI taxonomy): Eukaryota > Metazoa > Chordata > Actinopteri > Cichliformes > Cichlidae > Oreochromis > Oreochromis niloticus. The sequence goes on along the minus strand of NC_031976.2, from coordinate 11,332,146 downwards.
TTGCTCTAAAAATTAACCCAAAAACAAAGTCTCTGTTTCCTTGCCTGATCAGCATATTTACTCAGAGAACAAATGAACGTGGTGTGCCTCATTTACTCATAAAAAAATATTAATCATAAAGGAACACAGTCACGCAATCCTGTATCCAGGACAACTAAAACATCATTATCCTTCTTTCTCACTTCATTTTTCAAAGTAAACACTGCCTTACTTTCAGCAAAAGTGAACTGCATCCCAGTCTGGCTGACCATCAAACAGCATTTCTCTGCTCATAGCTCACCTCTTCTGCTTTTGCACAGCTAATAAATAATATAACTCTTATGATATGAATGGGACTTTTTTTATGAGTAAGTGGTGAAGAAATGAGAGAGAGTGATCCTAATCTTATTTCGTGATTGTCCATGCCTCAGGTCAACATCTTAACGATAGCTTTGGTTTTGAAAATTTGTTCAAACCAGGCAGGTTCTGGTAGATTGGGAACTAATGTTACACTTTTACACGCATGAAGTGCGGAGGCTGAGGAGGGAGGTTATGGGGGTAAGCACTAGGAGAGAAAATCGGGGACGAACACCTGCTTGCAATTTTAAAGAAAAGAGGAAAAAAAATCTTTAATCGTGGCTTGGACGGCTGGCTGGCCGGCCGGCAAAGCAGCACGAAGTTGTTTTTCAGATCAATCTGATATTAAGCCTACATAAATGTCTGTTACAAGGCCTGCGCTGTCAGAAATTTCACTTGTCCTTGTGCATTCCAGCTAAAGCTCTATGTCATAAAACATCAATCTCTCCCACTACTCGGTTCTTTCATCTGCTTTAAAATAGGTTAGGTGTCTTTTCTTCTTCTCACAATAAGGGAGTTGTTTAATTAATTGTCCTCACTGAGATATTAAACGATGTACTACTTTTCTGCATGAACCATATTGGCAATTTATGTAATCATGCAACTGTTTTTTGTTTTATATTTTTCAAAAGGACAGGTCTTAAAAAGATAATCCTTTGCAACAGTGATTAGATTTACCGATTGTGTATACTGTGTCAAAACAGCGGTCAGTTGGGGTGTTTAAAAGAATGAAGCCGGTTAGCCAGTTACCTCCCATTTCCTTTTGATATGATCTGAGAACCAGTTTTGATTTCACTATCTCTTCCTCTGAACTACAGCTTTTTTTGGCTGCATGTGGTGAAGGTTTGGATGAGTCTGTTTGCATCTGGATTTCTGGATTTCTTGCCTATACATGCGTGTGTGCATGCATCTGTTTATTCAAGTATTCAAAGCCTGCAGTTCATTAGAAGAACTAGAGCGATAGTATTTCCATCAAACCACAGTGATGCAGGCTTGTGTCTGTACTGTCTCCCTGTCTCTGACTGTATTCACACGTTTGGGTCTATTTAAAAGGCCTTTAATCTTTGTTCTATAACATGTAGCTGTTTCTCTCTCTTTAGAAACTTTTATGACTCACAATGTCCCTCAGCAATGGTAAATGGTAAATGGCCTGTATTTATATAGCGCTTTTACTAGTCCCTAAGGACCCCAAAGCGCTTTACATATCCAGACATCCACCCATTCACACACACATTCACACACTGGTGATGGCAAGCTACATTGTAGCCACAGCCACCCTGGGGCGCACTGACAGAGGCGAGGCTGCCGGACACTGGCGCCACCGGGCCCTCTGACCACCACCAGTAGGCAACGGGTGAAGTGTCTTGCCCAAGGACACAACGACCGAGACTGTCCAAGCCGGGGCTCGAACTGGCAACCTTCCGATTACAAGGCGAACTCCCAACTCTTGAGCCACGATCGCTCCTGCTCAGCAATCCTGCTCTGTAACTTCTATAACTGTATGTAAGTGTGTATAAAACTGCTTCTCATTGCACAAAGGAGCAGACACCAGTCCTACTGAGGGATTATGAACTCTCTACTCCTGTCCAGCTCTCGTAGAGCACCTGGCCGTCCCCTGGAATCTCCTCCATGCTCCTGAAACTGCAGTGGGAGACACAACAGACCTTCTGGCAATGGCATGTATTGATGTGCGAAGGAGTTGGTCTACCAATGCAACCTCAGTAGGGTCCTCATGCTACCAATAATGACACTGACCCTAGCCAAATGTAAGATTCAGTAAAAGGACTAGATGTTATAATCCCTGATAATGCACTGCTTTAAATGGAGAGAATCTTGAGGGATGGCTGTTATGAAGAAAGGCAGCCCAGAAACTTTACCAGCAGCACACATCATTGTGACTCAATTGTCGGTCTTTTACTCAAGCTAATCTGCAATTTTTTTCTTCCTTGGTTAGGTTTAGGGATTAGAGATCTGATCTAGATTATCATATTAAGATTTGGGACACATCGTCAGTAGTGGACCTTGGATTCATCGGGTGTTTCGGCCATTATCACTAGACCTCCTCATCCAAGGAGGCCCTGCCAGGGTTGATCAAGCCCCGGAGTGTGTCACTGGTTTATATTAAATTGTTATTTCTCTTCTTCTTTTTTCTGTTTAGTTTTCTACTGTTTATTTTCTCCTATCTATTCACTGCAACTGAGAAATAATACTTCCCTCTTTAGCATTTGTGGAGGCTCATTTCTTCAAAGGGACAGAAAAGGTGATAGAGAGAAGTAAGACAAAAGGGACAAGATAGGAGAGAGCAGAGAGGAGAGCCGGAAGGGGGGGCGCCCGATCTGGCTTTCCACACCTCCCCGCCGGATCGGGCTGTACACTCTACCTCCCCACTGCCTCCCAGAAAAGGGAAGAAGAGCAGAGGGAAGAAGAGCGGAATATTTTCTTTTCTCTCGCGGTTAGCTGACTGCCTTAGCTGCCCAAGTGATGTCAGTCCTTAAGACTAATGAAAAAAGAGTAAGAAAAATGAAGAGGGAAAAATGTCAATGGCCTCCACTTGTAAAACCATTCCTGTTTTGGGGGTTGCCTCATTGTTGCCCCTCTAGTGTACCTGTTGTTAATTTCATTAACATCAAAGCAGCTGAAATTGATTAACAACCTCTGCTCCCACTTAACTGACCAGATTAGATCAATTCAAGTTTAACTGACTTAAGGTTATTTTAAAAATTGTTCCCTTATTCATTTATTTATTTATTTGAAGGGTATTTGCTTCCTGGGAAAGACCTGAAGGAACCAAGGCATTCGGTGTTTCCCTAAATCCCAGACTTTCCCATATTTGCTGCATTTAGCGTCACTACAAAACATGAGTGAGTCTGAAAATTGTACTGATGCAGGCACTGCACACAGTGATGACCATGTTTATTTGTAACCATGTTTATCCAAGTCATCCAACCCAATAACCCTGCTCCTCAGCCACCACTGTTACCCAGTTCACAAACAGACAAACACTTAAGCAGCTGTCAGATACAAATGCACAGAGATCTCATCTCCACCTGTGAACTATCTGCAAAGCTTTCATGGTGAGTGCACTTAGTGTACATTTCTCTGGAGCTAGACCACGACCTGCAGCAGGGCTGCTGCCTGCCACAGCTGAACAGAGCAACCTAACCTTTAACTGATAAGAAGAATCTTCCAGAACAATGCATCTGATTGTGAAGGAAAGGGTCTACAGGGTGACTGAGGAGCCGTGCAGATCTGCACATATCCAGCTGTAAGAAGCTATGAAAACAAACAACTTTTTTTTGTTCACATTTTTGTTTGGTATAAGTGTTTCTCAAATCAAACCTCAGAGCTCTAGGAACCTGTAGCTATGTGAATATGTTTATCTAAACAGCTACACATTCATTCAAATATTTTATCTGATATATTCCGAGTCAGGGCAGTTACAACATCACATTGGCCTGACATAATATTGTAGCCAAAAAAAATTATAAAATATATGAAAAAATTTAAAAGTAAATACCATCACTTGAATTTATCTTTGCTTTATTTATTGCAGTGCTTAATGGATGAAGAAATTTGGCATGGGGGCAAAGTGAGCTGGGTGAAGGCTGATGGTCACACCTGGCATATGTAACGAGAGTAAACACCATTAACAGAGTGTGATAACACCAGCAAGGTATATAAACAACACCAGAACATAAAAACAAAAAATACTTTGAAATTAATGACCTTAAGAGTTATAAAAATATGATCTTCTCGAATTATAAAGAAAAGGAAAATATTGAAATTAAGTGAATGTCTCTATTTTTTTTTAAAAAAATTCATGATGTGATATTATAGTATATAGTATATCAGAAATCTGTTCACTATTTTTATTACAAATTATATCAGTAAGGAAGCTGACCAAATATTAACTGATAATTTATGGCAAAGGGGTGGGATTCAATAAGTGTTTACTTCTTCCCACTCCCTTTCAACATGTAAATTAATCAGAACGGTAGCTATATTGAAATGTATTGATTTTTTTGTATAGTATTTTTCTCTCTCTCTTATTTTCTTTTCTAAATGTACCTGTATATTGTTTACATGTTTGAAATAAATTACCAAACCAAACCAAACCTTTAATAATACAGATAAGGAGTAAAAAAAAGACTTGGCTAACGCATCAACAACAATGGTCATCAATACATACACTAGTTAGTGACACTTAGTTAATATATTAAAACTAGAATGCACCACACTACACTGACCCAATCATTTGACATAATTATGCATTATGTGTGTTTTTGACATTATATAAATGTTTTATTTTTTTGATATAAAGGTAATTATCAGTATGTCACAGCACACCTAAGCCAAATATTGCCAATTGAAGTTATGGAAGAAGTAGTGTTTTGTTCGAGGATAGAAAAAGTTTGTCTTCTTAGTCCAACATCACACAAATTGCATGGAGCGTCTGTAAGGAACACAAAGTGTCCAAAAACACTGCTGTTAGAATACGATTCCATCCGTTACAACGTCACTGGCATTTAATGTTGGCCTCTACATCTCTTTAACATTTGTTAAACGTACAGTATGAGCTATTAGCACATAATTCAGCACCCTGGACAGCGAATGTGTAATTAACACACGACAGAATCAGAAAACTTACTTGGCGTGCATTAATAATTGTTACACTGACGTGTGTGTTAAACAATTTTGACAAATCTCAGACGTTAAAAAACTTGATCCACTAGAAATGTATACCAATCATCTAGTGTCCGTCTCAATATTGAAGTTATAATTTAACCTTAACGCTTATTAGGAGATCTGTAGAAGACCAGCCTTCAATTACAATCTTCATGTGCTTTTGCTTTTGTTGCAAAGTACTCAGTTTGAATTAAGGCAACACTTAAAGGGGCTATCGCAGTGCAATAACACAAAAAATGGTTCTGTCATTTAATAACTCATTTAAATTCTATCATTGGTATTTAAAGGTCACAATATGGTTAATCAGAATGTAATCAAAAACATATTTATCCATTCCTAAAAATTTTATGAATCACAGTGCTATCTGCTATCTCTTCTGCACATTGTGGAATTCTTGCTACAATTTCACCTCTAACATTACTGACTCAGATCACCACATTTTGCAACAGACAAAGATCTCTGAAGGTGTTATCAGTCAAACCACTCAAAGAACAGCGGGTCTCCTCATAATTCTCTGTAAACCTCAACAACATAAAATCGAGGCGGCTTCCCTTTGTGTGACGACAGACACCAGTATATGAGCAGAGATGAAAGGATAGTCTTTCAACACTCAGCGGAAACAAACAGGTCACAGAGCCCAAGCGTACCTCTTATCCCCTCCTCCATATACTCATCTCTCCACCTCTCCCTCTTCTCCTACGTGCTCTTTCCTTCAGTCATAGGGGAGTCTTTCAAATCCTCTTTCGAGCATGTGCTGAGTTGCTGCAGTTGTTACCTTAGTGGGTGCTCAAGACAAGTTTTCAATTTTTTGTTGTTTGTGTGGCTTTTGAGAAATCACAAAATTAAAATGAAGTTTCTACAATTAATACAATAAATCTGGATTTTTACAAGTATGGATATGCCCAGGAACAGTGGCTAGTACTTCAGTGCATACACATTTAAGTTTTAGAATTACAAAGATATTCCTTGTGTATAAATATCACTACTGGCAGAGAAAAATCATTTATAGTGACACAAACGTAACATAGGAGAGCCTAAAAAAAAAGTATTTCTGGGACTTTCCTGGGACAGGACTGGAACAAACAGATACAGATAATATCAAAATTTTCCAGAAATTTTAGCTGTCAACAGTAGTGGACACAGACTAAAGCCAAGAGTAGATGCTCACGTGCTTACTCACTCGACTTACTCATCAAGATGGAAAAAAACATTGCCATTTTGGGTAAAGACACACTTTATTATGCATGGAAGATTTTCTGGGTTACGGTTAGTTTGGAGTGATGTCGGTTTATGTGATTAAGTTTTGTTTTGTTTTTTTTCCTTTGGTCCTATTCATGTGTCTCTGTCAGTACATAAAGCCATAAACCTCCTCAAAAAGGCTTCACTGGCATGAGGTTCGACATATTTTTCATGGAAATCCCACCACTTCTTTATATAACCACTCCAACCTACTAGTGCAGTAACCCCCCAGTCACTGCTCAGGTCATGATCCCCAAAAAAAGACTTTCGCACAGCTGATGTTTTTTGTTTCTGGCTAATGAGAGAACTACATCATTATATTTATTTCATTACTGAGACTAATGCACTGAAACTGAATCCTAATTGGAAGGGCATTTTATTTGCCTGTTAATTTCCTCAAGCTCACAGCTGCAACAGTAAAACGCACATTATCGGGAAAAAGGCAACAAACTGTAGGCGGTAGAAACCCAAACCACTTATCAAACGATTATTATATAATGCACTGGATAAAAGACAAGAGCGTATTAAAATGTAGTGTCCAAATTTTTGTGTACATTTCCAGTTCATCATAGTAGATTAACAAAATATTCAATGTAATGTAACCTATACACATATGGAGTGTGACCAGGCCTTATTGCAGCATTGATGCAGTGCAGTTTTAAAGAGCCTGTAATGCACTCTCTTCTCACAGCAGTTATTCCTGCTCTCAGCCTCTCTTTGTTCCTTGTGACCTCAAAGTCGTTCGCACAACTCAGTCAATCTCAAGTACTCTTGTCATGACAAACCTACGTATGTACAATAGAAAGAAGGTAAAAGATGAAAGTGTGACACATCACTCCGGAGCCCTCTGGATGCACTCTTCTCACCAGTGAAGGGGTTTGACTTCAAACACTCCCATTAAAGCCAGAGAAAGACACACAGGAAAATATTGCACCACTGAGGGACTTTTGATCCCATCACAGTGTCCAATTCATCCAGCAACAACTTAAAAGAGCTTTCTTTCAACAATCAGGACATTTAGTTTTGTCTGAAGGCAACAGTGCCAAACATTTGCCATCATGCACACAATATGAACACAAAAACAACAGTGTCTGTTCTCGCTAATGAGCTAAATAAAACTTTTTTGGTGTGGGGAGTGGGGGTCCAGACAGGATAAGCAACAGGTTAAAAAACTGTTTCAGCAAGAGAGGAATCATTCTGTTATATTTTTATGTGTTACGACAGCCAGGTCTTACCTCTTTTCTCCAGTGGAAACAGCGTTAAGCGCTCTTTAGCCAGAATCCAGCATGAATGAATGGAGATATTGTTTGATTTAATTCCTAAGCAATTATGCTATTTGTAAGGAAATAGCTGCTTTGAGCCACAGAGGAGAAAACAATTCAGACAGGATTACTTTCGCTTAGACAAACTTCCCTCCAGACAAGAGCATGCAGACTGCCTACTTCTTTACTAAAGTCCATTTAATATCCTTCTGATTCCTACCATCCCCTTAGCTGTGCCCATATTTTCAGCTATAATTTCAACAACCAACATATGCACCAAGAAAACCCACAGGACTGGAAAAAATTACTTAAAAGCGTTTGCACCCAAACACCGAGTTCGAATAAGCATTTCCTCTGTGTTATCTCCCACAGTTTGATTGTCATTTCTCCACAAGGTGAGAATGAAGCCATCAGCCAGCATGGAGGATTACCTCAGGTGGTGTGGTCTGCTTCCTAAATGTGGAATTGATTCAGGAAGGAGAAGGGCATGGTGGCTGGCTTGTGGTTGCTCTATAGCCCAGGGGTCTTATGTCTGCCAACAGTAACGCAAATCAAGCACAACATTTTTAAACCCAAACTAGTGCTGAAAATATTTTTTTAATTATTATTTTATTTTATTTTATTTCAAATTAACTGTGATTTCTCTAAAGTATGCTGCCTTACCTTCAAAGACTGGAGTCAGGGTTTTGTTTAAAAGTTAAATAGTTGAAATCCATTTACCAGGCAATTTAGAGATTTGGAGTCCTGCACAGAATCATAACTTTAGAAAAGGTATTTTTGTATGGATTTCCCCTGACTTTTATAATCACTAAGAGAGGTAGAACGTTGCAGTTAGTGTCAGGTTCACAAATTATCCGTCGTGGTTCAGCGGTCCAAAAAACACAACACAGGCTGAAACAGACACACACATGCACATACAAAAGAGTTAAATTATTTTTAGCTTTGTGCCAGTGAGCAGTAACTAAAATATACAACCTTAATATCCCATTCTTATCAGAATATCTCTGTGGAATATCTCTTATGCACTTTCCCTGACTTATATATGCTTTTCTATGGTGTGGTAAAGTTCCTCTGTGATCGGCCATATAACTAAAATAATATAACTAAATAACTCAAAACGCAATTTTAACAGCATATATTGTAATCTTGTTTTGCAGCTTTTCTCCCCGTACTATAAATAAGATGGCCAAAAAATGAGGAAGGACAAAAAAGTTAGGACCTACACCTTTGAACCAGACATGTTATCATCTGGGTATTACTTAACACAATGCACAATGTTTTCAAACAACAGGGTCACATTTCAGGAATTACTTCCATCGTGACCATTTATTTAACCCTAACCACAACCCCATCTTGAACAGTTATTATATATCCCCAACCAAATAATGATGTGCCTAAATCAATCTGAGTAAAAAAGAAAGGTTAAAAAAATTAAAACGCTAGTAAAAAATCGAACTAAAAAGTTATCCCAGACGAGACTATAACTCTGATCTCCCGGTCAACCATCGAGTGTACTTTACTCTACAGCAGAGTGAAGTGGTCCATAAAAGTGGAAACCCACATGTTTGTTGCTTCTGGAATGTTTACTTGATTTTTATCAGAAGGTAGACTAATTTAACTGTTTGTTTGAGGATATTTTAGAATTAGCACAAGCAGCTCTAGTAAAGAAATAAAATGGGCAGACTGTGATGAAGTTGTTATTTCAAGTGCAACTGGTCATCAGCTGTGTTTTGTGCCTGAACGGTTCATTCATGAATTCAGTTAATTTTTTTGCAATATATATATATATATATATATAGATATATTTATACATATATATATATATCTATATATATATAGACATATATATATATGAGAAAACATATTGACATGTCTTGAATCAGTAACTCTGAGGCTCAGCAAGGGGTCCATACTACTGATTCCATGCATGCCTTCTCTCCAGGACACCTCCAGTTCCGATCGCACAACTTACTCTCTCCCAAACTAATTTAATGTTGTGTTGTGTTTTTCCTTGCTCTCTAAGAGCTTGGCTAAAAAGCTGACATTGATGAATGCGTGTAAAGGATACGCTGCAGGTAGGATATGGTTACAAACTAAGCTGGGAGGAGGGAGGGAAGGAATAGTTTATAGATGGGCCTGGGGGAGTGGTGGTGGGTGGGGGGTGGGGGGTTGCAGAGGGTCAGGATGTTTGTCTTCCAATGAGCCATGACTCTGAGAGAAAGAGGAGCAGAGAGTGGGCTGAGAGAGGAGTGCAGGGTGAGAAGAGATAAGGGATGGGGGGTTACTGGCAAGTATTATACTAATTGGAATTATTCCTGAATAAATAATGAAATGAATACCTAATTATATTCATCCTTCTCATCATTCCTGCAAAGTTTGCATGCCTGTAAAACAAAGAGAGGGAATCTGCGAGAAAGAGAGAGAGAGAGAGATAAATCAGCAGTGAGAACATGCTTGATTGTGTGCCATTGCTTGGTGGGATTGTGGAATTTGTTTATTTGTTTTTGTAGATAGCTCATAAAATGTGTGTGTGTGTATGTGGGCGGTGGTTGTCGATGGGGGGGGGTATAAGTGTGTAAACACCACAAGGCATGGAGACACACAGATACACAGCTGATGTGTTACCATCTGAGACTGGAGATCCCCTTTTACACCCTGAGAACAATTTCATTCCAAATTAATCAAACTTACATTTCCATAATTTTGTTATTTTAGCTGTGAACCAACTCATATGAAAGTTACAGGGTTACAGTGAATATTAGGCCTCAGATCTCTGAGATTTGACCAAAAATGGAGCAGTAATCTTTAAGCAATGAAAGCAATGTTTACATGTTGTTCCTTATTGTGCAATGTAATTGGACATCTCCAGCCATCCAAGAAAAGGAGAATGCACTAGTGAAAAGATTTAAACATGTGCAGAAGACAGCAAAGAAAAATTCATAGTAAAGAATACCGAAGTCTGAAAAATAACTCAAATAAATTATGTTTGCTGCTTTGCATCAATCCCAGCAATTAAATCTGAAGTTGAAAGCTGATACTGAATACATATTGCCAAAACACTGCAAACACACACACTTACAAGAGTGCACATGTGTGAAAACAGCACACATAATGCACAGGGACCCAGTAACAAAATAATACTGAAATTCACTGAAGAAAATTAATCAAATTGTGGGAACTGTAAATCCATGACACCCTACAACAGTGAGATGTTGTACAAGGGAGACAAGTACTGGGTGGGCTTCACTTCTTTTTAAAAATGAAGCGCAGCCCTCGGTTAGGCTGTTGTCATGACACCCTAACCTCTGACACATGTGTTGCTGTTCTCAAACTGTCTGCCAATTTGCCAGCTGAAAGAGATGCTGTTCCCTTACCTGCTCAGAGCTGTGTTACTGAAAACAGCAAATTTATTGTACAACCAATTACAACAAATCTTTGCCCTCATCCTCCCGCCAGAGGTTATGTTTCACATTCCAGGAGACAGTTTATCTTGGCAAGGACCACAGTCTGTGGGTCAACCCAAGACTCCTGCTTTCATTGTCTGAGTTGTGCAGGTGCTTGCTGAGCGCACCTGTCATACTACACTTATGAACATTATTTTTAGTTGTACAAAAGATTTAAATATGATATGATTCGCTATAACATTTTGATGACTATGTGGGAGTAAGGTGTACTTTTCACTAAAATATTTACTTATATTATAATATATACTTTATTGATCCCCGTGGGGAAATTCCTCTCTGCATTTAACCCATTCATTCAGTGAACTGCCTGGGGAGCAGTGTGTAGGGACAGTACCTTGCTCAGGGGTACCTCAGGGTAGCTATTCAGGAGAATCAAACCTTCCAATCATGGGGCCACCACTCTACCTACTGAGCTATTCCTGCCCAGAATATATATACTTATATACGTATACTTATACAAAATCTGGCACATCAGTGCTGCGTTTCTATGTGAAATCAGTCATCTTGTAAAAATGATTGCTGCACTAAGTTTATGCAGGAGCTTTACTATAACAACAAAACAAATGATACAAAGGACCAGGGAAGCCAAAATATGCTGCACACTTTATGGGAATAAAGTGACTTTTGTCCCACTTTTATGTGACAGTTGTTCCCTGTAATAAACTGCAAAGTGTGGTTAACTATTTATCTGAATTTTGAACATGTACAATATTGTTTCATGACACTGATTCGCATTGTGCATTTTATTGAGTAATAATAAGAGAGTAATATGAGTTGCAGTTGTCTCATAAAACTGTTTCTTGTTTGTGTATTCATATTTCAACACATAGATGCAAAGAGTCCAAACTCTTTCATTGCTGAGGTTTTATGTATCAGAACATAATAAAACATAATCTGGTTCCTGACAAGTTCTAAAATGATTTAAATACAACTGCAGATAAATAACTACACATGAAATGTTTCTCTAAATTGTTTATTTAATCAAAACTAAGCTAAAATGCAGAAGCTGCATCTGGAAAAACTACATATAGCCCACAAATCTGTAGCTTGCAGAACCACGTTTTGCAGCTTGAAGGAATCATTTTGAGTTTGACTTCATCAGGAATTGTGACCGACTCTTCTTTCCTGCAGTTCATTGATGTTTGCAGGCATTTATTTCTGCACAGCCCTTGTAATGTCTGACCACAGCATTTCAATGCTGTTGAGGTCTGGATTTTGACTGGGTCATTGCAATTTAATCTTTTCTTTTTCAGTCATTCTGTTGTAGATTTGCTGCTGAGCTTGGAATCAGTGTTAGCTGTTAGCCTCACATGTAACTTTAGAATACTTTGGCATAAAAAGGTGATCGTGGCCAAGTCACTGACTACAGTGACTACAGTTTGCTCTTCCACCACCATGATTGGCAGCTGGCATGAGGTCTTCGTGCTGATATGCTGTGTTTGGTTTTTGCCTTAATGTGGCACTGTGCATTATGACCAAACATCTCCACTTTGGTTTTATTTGTCCAAAGGACATTCCTCCAGAAATCTTGTGGTTTGTTCAGATGCCACTTTACAAACCTAAGCTGTGCTGCCATGTTTGTTTTAGAAAGAGGAGGCTTTCTCCTGGCTATCCTTACAAACAAGCCATACTTGTTCAGTCTTTTTCTAATTGTGATATCATGAACTTTAACATTTACCTTACAAACTGAGGCCTGTAGAGTCTAAGTTGTAGCTCCTGGGTGTGTTTTGTAGTTGAGGATTATGCTGACCTTGGGGTGAATTTACACACCTGAACATTCCAGACCAGCAAACTGCCAAAACCCCTGGTTTTATAGAGTGATCAGTTAAACACGTCTATTTGATTTGCAGCACCTGGCTGCCACTTACCCTCCCAATTCCTATGGAAGGAATACCGGCATACTTACTAATTTATTCAGAAACTACTTCTACATGGAGGCTTTACCCTGTATCGCCAAGTATATCAGCATTATATCATATTTGTGAGGTTTTGAGATTTCATTTTCATCAGTGTGATTTTTTTTTTCCTTGAAAAAGCACAATAAATTTTTAAGCAATAAATTGCACAAAAATGCTGAATGTAGCAACTGATACTAATTAAAATGAATTTATGCAAATTAATATTGAACTTCCTTTTTTATTTGTCAATAAACATGGTTCAGCATTGTGTAAATAATGACATTATAGTATATTGTGTATTATTGATCATTTGTATGTATGAATTGACCCTATCTCTGAATTGAGGTCTGATACCTACTTTATTTAGCCCACACTTCTGATCTAATTAGTGCTTCCCATCTGTTAGTGTTAATGCTAGTGCTTGTTTTGTATTTTGTTAATGCCTTTTATATTAATTTATTTTGATCTATTGTATTATTGTGAAGCACTTTAGTGTACCTTTGGTTTTAAATGTGCTTTATAAATAAAGTTGCATTGTATTTGAGGATTTATTTAAACAAGAATCTATTAAAACCTACTGAGGACCACATGATTATTGTTTTGTGTTGGTATGTAAAACTTTAGAATTGAAAGTGGGTGTTCTCTCTTTATCACAGCTGTCCAACTGTGATAGAAATGCTATGCATGAAATGATGATGGAAGTATTCATGCTAAATAAATACCTTACATTGTTTTGCCAGTGAACCCTCCACCTGTTCTCCACCAGCTCCACTTGGTTCAGTGTATTTGTTTACTCAGTTGCTGATGAAAACACTGGAATGTGTTTCTGCATTACAAACTGCAGACATATTTATGACAACGGGTGTTCTTCCAAGACTGCGTACATTCTCAGTGTGTGTTCTCATGCGCACACACGGACTTGTCAGCGTAGCTGTTAGCTGTTCAAGATTAAATTTATAGGCTATTCCTGTTCAGCTCATTATCATGCAGTTGTAAATGAGGGGTAAGATGATAAACGCCTAAATATCCAGACATGATTTGGTGAGACCAGTTCGACATAAAGGTCAAGTTCCACCCAAACCTGTCAATCTTCTTCACACTGCTCTGCTCTATGATTGGGCAAGCAAGACTATGTTTTTCTGTTCTCATGCAACACCCCTGTATACCCCATAAATCTTCATCCTTCATACTGCAGCCCGAGAGAGTGTCACACTGTGGATTTTAATCCAGGGGAGATGCACCTCATGGCTTTTAATCTACAGTAAAACGTCAAAAATGTCTGCCTCATGGTTACTCAGCTTAATTCGGTTTCTCTGTGTCTTACGTTACATTGTCATCACTCACTTTGGCACACAAGGATGCTATTGGGGTGTGATTTATTTGCAGACAGAGGCTTTTTCATCTTTCCCCCACCCTCTGTGTCTCTTCTTGCATTCTTCCTCTCTTTCTCAGCTTTCCGCTATGTCTTCCACTGTTTCTGGTTATGTCTTTGATTAAGAGTTGTTAAGCTATCATAGCTGAATTCAAAAGAAATAGCCGAGTAATGCAAACAACATGGATATTAACAACACGAAAAGACTTATGACATTTATGTGTTCCACATGATTTAGTGTTTAAAGTTCCAACAATCTAATGCAGGTATTTCACAGCTGACATAACAAATCCAGCTATTTTAAAATGTTCCACTTTTCCTAAAGACATCCAAGTAACTTGGTTTGCAATGTCTGCTTGTAAATATTTGAAGTCCAGAAGTAAAGTTAAAGCATTCCTCTAGCTTTAACCAGTAATGACTTTGTGAAATTCTTAACACAAAAAAATGTAACCATTGTAGAAATAATGATTCACAGCTGTCCTGCTGATGTATCATCAAGTACAGCAACTTTTAAACTTTTAAAACGGTATTTATTTAGACCCTTTCGCTCCAATTGAACTTTCTCAGTTAACATCAGCAACTACTTAAACTGAACCATTACAGCTCATTTTCTACAAGACTTCTCAACAAAGTCTTACCATTAATTGATACTACAGTTATGAACATGATGAGTCTATCTTAATTATAGGCCAATTTCTAGTTCTAAGTAGCTGGGTGATCGTCTGCAGAGAAGTGGTGTATCTGAAGCATTTCAGTGCATAATAAAACAAGAAAGAGTGCTATTGACGGTTATGAATGATGATCATCAGCAGTCGATCAGCAGTCGATACCACTGATTGCAACACTGTGAGGAATCTTGGAGACATTTATACCCAAGATATGTCCTTCAATGTGTATATTAAACAAATATGTAAGACTGTTTTCTTCTATTTAAAAATAGAAACATCCTGTTTCAGAATGATCCTGAAAAACTAGTTCATGCATTTATATCTTCTAGGTCGGACAACTGCAATTTATTATTGTCAGTTGTCAGCTGTTTCAAGGAGGAGTCAAATGCTCCTTGAAAAAGCTTCAGTTAATCCAAAGCGAGAGTACTGATATATTAACTTCTCCTCACTGGGTACCTGTTGTTCCCAGTGTTTCTAAAAGTCAGACTCTTCAACTTCTTCTGTGGAACCAGCTCCAGTTTCTTCCTGTTAAAAGAGAGTTTGCCCTTCCCTCTGTCACCAAGTGCTTAGTCATAAGGGGTTATCCGATTGTTGGTGTTTTCACTCTTATATTATAGGGGCTTTACCCTACCCAGCTTTAAAGTGGCTGTTGTCATAATTTTGTGCTATGGTAAAAAAAAATGCATTAAATGAAACGTGGTACGTGGTATGTAAATAATTCAACGACCACTGGCTGTGAAGATGTTGTGAAACCAGAGTGAAAGAGAAAAAAACAATCAAGGAAATCATAAATTCCTTTTGGCACAGAGCATAGAAGAAGAAAATGTTTTTATCTCCCACAACCAAGCATGCACGACACGACAGCGGCCAGGAACTCAGCTGCTAGTCTTGTCTTGTAAAATATGATTATAGCCTAATAACTTTGATTTAACACCTTATAACAAACACATGAATCAACTAATTCAGTCTAGGCCACAGCTGCTGGTAACAATTTGTTCAGCTTTTTGTTTGTCTTCACTTGTTGAAAACACTAATCACTACAAGTCCAAGAAAAATTAACGGCTGGACAATAAAGGGGCAAGGCTGTCGATAAGGCGAGCAACAAGTTCTGTTTGAGGTCACGGCTTATAATCACTCTGAGACTGAAGAAGCTGCTGTTAACCACCGCTACTGCACTGGTCCTTTTTGATGTCGTAATATATGTCTGTGCACTGTAAAATGTTCATGCTAAACTGTTTTCAAAAGTGCTCGAGGCCTAGCCATGTGTTTCCATCTGTTTCCTGAATCTCACTCCATATTTGGTTCATAAGGTCACACAGCAGACACACACACAGGCAAACACTTCCACTGCATGTTTACCACCTGTTGATAATTTGGATATTCCAGTAAGTTCCACGTTGAAGTGACAATGAGTCATCTCTTACAGAGATCGATGATCTCTCTCTCTCTCTGTGTTTTTGTGTGTCTGCACTTGCAGCCAGATCCCTTTCCCTTTCTGTTCAGTTGCAGAGCCCAAGGTAAACTAAAGCATGCCTGATTATAAAACACTTATTATTGTAAAGTAAGGTAAGTGGTATTTCCTGGTGTGAACCATCAGAGCCAGCTCGTTTCAGTAACGATAAAGTATGGGAATATCTTCTGCCAAACAAATCGTCCAAGTACAACAAACCTGCCCATATCACTCACATCCAACCACAGTCCCTCCGAGCCCTCAGATCTGTGCTGCATTAGCCCCTCTCAACAGCCAGTCCCACATTGCATGTCAGTGTATGTCTAGAGAAGATTGCCCCTCGACCTGGATAAGAGTTCTTCTGAGAACATAAAGGTCCACTGATTAAAAAAAATGGTACATGCCAAAACTTCATATAATAAACAGTTAACACTCAAGATTCAATCAAAGAAATAATTGCCCTGGCTCTCAGGTTGACACACTAGAACTCATGTCATTTGGGGTTTATCCAAAACCCATTTCAGATTCCAGTCTGCTGTCCACACTTTCAAAACGACCTGGCGTTGTAGCGGGATTGCTGATCGGTGCAGAAATCATTATTGCAATCTTCACTTTTTTAAGGAAAGAATAAATAAAACATCATCTTATAGTAAGGTCCAAAAGTTTTTAGTCAGTTAGGTAACTTTTGAAGTTTTTTTCTTCATATACGGTCAGAGTGGATTTTAAATCAAGCAAGATCTGATTGGAGGTCAGACTTTCAGCTTTTATTTTATTTTATTTTTTTTATTGTTCATCCATTCGCTTCCGCTTATCCTTTTCAGGGTCGCAGGAGCCTATTTCAGCTGTCTTAGAGCGAGAGGCAGGGCACACCCTGGACAGGTCGCCAGTCTATCGCAGGGCTAACACATAGACAAAGACAACCATTCACACCTAGGGGCAATTTAGTGTTTCCAATTAACCTATCCCCACTAGCAGCATGTCTTTGGACTGTAAGAGGAAGCTGGGGAGAACATGCAAACTCCACACAGAAAGACCCTGGCCTGATGGTGGAATTGAACTCATGACCTTCTTGCTGTGAGACAAAAGTGCTAACCACCTTGCCACCATTTTTTATTGCTTTGTTTGATAATTAAATGAGCCTTTGTAGCCAATATTTGTCTGAAGTGTAGATTCCAGGGATCTCACCAAATGCTGTGTTTCCTCCCTTGAGATGCTCTGCCACGCACCGACTGCTGGCACCCTCAAATACCGTTTGTTTTCTGTTTTTTGAAGAATACTGCATTTCTTTGCCTTGAGAAAACTCTTTGTTTGCTTTTTGCAGCATGCTTTGGGTCATTATCCATTCACACTGTGAAGTTCTGTCCGATTTATACAGCATTTGTTTGAATTTGAGCAGAGAGTACGTCCCTTTACACTTTACAATTCATCCTGCTGCTTCTATGAACAGCCACTTCATCATTAAACACTAATGACGCGGTTCCACTGGCAGCCATACATGCCCATGCCATAACATTGCCTCCATCATGTTTGACAGATAATGTGGTATGCTTTGGATCATGAACTGTTTCTCTCTGTCCACATGTATTTCTGCTACAATTTAGTCTTGGTTTCCAAGATTTTGTTGTCCAAAGAACTTTTTCAGTACTCTGCAGAACCGAGCTTTTGTAGATATTTTCTGACAGTGTGCAATCTGGTTGGGTATTGAGAGTAAGCAGTGGTTTGCACCTTGGTGTAAACCCTTGGTATTTCCATTCATGAAGCTATCTCTTAATCATAGACATCATTAACAATAAAACTCGTGCCTATTCAAAAGTGTTCTTGACTTGGTTGGATGCTGTAAAGTTGTTTTTCTAAACCGAGGAAATGAAATAATTCAATCATCATGCAATTTAGTTGCCTTCTGTGGTCTTTCAGAACTTTTGATTTTGCTGAGCTGGTCAGTGAATTCTTTCTTTTTAACAATGAACCACATTGTTGATTAAGCCAATTCTAAAGGTTTTAGAATCTTAATAGCCCTATTTATTTTTTCAGATTAATGATGGCCTCCTTCACTTGCATTCACACGTCACCAGACTTCATTGAGTGTTCCAGTGAGTAGCTACCAAATGCAACTGGACCACTTGTAATCAGTTCCAGATCTTTTATCTACCTAACTTTCTATTGGCTAACCACCCTTGGATGATTTGCTTAAACTGCACTTATCATCAAGCAAAGATTCATATTTTAACACAAAATATCCGATAAATGGTGTGCTTGACATTTTGCGTCATGCGACTTCTTTAAGGACAGAATTACCGTATGTCACAAGCTCACAAGCATAATTAGCCTACTGTTGCTTTTATATGTAGGCCATTATCACTGGCTATAAACAGCCACTGTATTCAATCGCCCAGCTCTTTTGGTTGGATGCAGAATCAGTCATGTTTTACTGGCTTCATGTGCTTCACATGTGTGCTGTCCAGCTGCATTTAGGTTCACTCTGGGTAAATACTGTAGGCATGCTTCACATGTACATTGAGAGCACATCTAGAAACATCCCTAATTAGGCTCCACAGTAATGATGACTTTAAACAAAATTCTGGGAACAGTCACAGTTTTTATCTGACCTTATTATAGTTGTAGTGGTTCATAGTTCCAATGTTGAAAACTTTGTGCTTTCTTTTTCGAATTTCTTGTGATTACAGGTTTTATATTCTGTTTCAGAACTTGAACATAGTTATTATTTTAAAAAAGCAATATTTTCAATGTAAAGCAGATTTTGTTTAATTACTGCATTGGTACTAATAACCCCTGCCTTAGTTTGTTAGTGAAGGCAAGTCATCATCAAACTGTGATGAGTTTAGCACTGCAGGAACATTTAAAGACCTCCCTCGTGCTCACATTTCAACCCCTAAATCATTTTTGCTGTTCTTTTTCTTATTTTACTTCATTTCCTATAACTGCTGCAGATCATTTGGATTTTCCCTGTGTGCGGCACACATGTACTGTCCCCGCTAAACACTCCCACTCT
Organism: Oreochromis niloticus; assembly: GCF_001858045.2. Taxonomy (NCBI): domain Eukaryota; kingdom Metazoa; phylum Chordata; class Actinopteri; order Cichliformes; family Cichlidae; genus Oreochromis; species Oreochromis niloticus. The sequence continues at coordinate 11,312,761 of NC_031976.2, read as the reverse complement.
GGTCATTAGTAGAAATAAGCTTTGGCTTTAATTATAAAAACACCAGCCCATGAATCCAGCTGTTTTATGGGTCCCGGGTATTTTTATATGACTGGTTTTCAAACATGAAATGGATTTCTTGTGTGCAAATAATCAACACTTGTTAATTTTTTAGAGCCTCTGGCCTCTGGGTGGAGAGATTCTTTCTCTTTTGTTGGTTACTATAATAATGTGTGACCAACTTCAACCAGAAAAGAGCTTTGACAGATAACTGAAGCTTTTTTTCCTGTTCTTTTTTGTAAACATTGCTGTCTCCTTGTATTTGGGTTTCTGACTATTGCAAAGATATTATATAATAAAAGGCGGGCCACTTCTTGGGCTAAATGAAAAACAAACTTTCATCTGTTCATTTATTTGGGGACACAGCAAAACAAGAAAAACACTATATGGATTTTTTTTTTTCCACATTAATTTTGTGGCTCTTACCCAGGCGAAATATCCCAGCCATGGATTTCCATGCAATGTTGTACAAGCAGTCATGGTTACCAGGAAAAGGGCTTAGTGACTCCTTAACTTTTCTACAAGGATCAACTTTTAAAGTTTTACAGTGACTAACTGTAATTGAAACTGGTAGATTATATAGATTCTTGCCAACTACAAGAAGAACCTCTGATCTTTTCCAGTAATATGGAGGCCCAATCCCTCCAAAGTTAAAGACATTCCCCTGACCTCTAACCTTTTTCTTTGTTTAGTGCTCATAAATGTTGCCAGTGCAAACTCTATGAACTAAGAAGTTGAACAAGTTCAGACTTATATGCACTCAACATGTTATTAGCATGTTACAATTTTCATTGTTAGTATGTTTTGTTTGGCACTACTAAGCACAAAATAACAGGACCAACTGCACGTCTGCAATTAGTTTTGCTCAAAAGTCTTCAGTATTCTTGTTTGTATCACCCGGAAGCTCTTTGGATAACTGTGCTTGGCTGACTGTGGAACAGGTAGTTTTTGTGTATCCAGTTATAGGGAATTATACTTCCCTTGCAAAAACAACCAACTGAACCAAGTCAAAAACACTGGCAAAAGGGCAACAGGATTTATGTTTTGCCCAGTGCATTTCAGAGAAGCATCACTCCGCTGAGCTAATGTTTGGAACATCTGAGGAGCTATTTGTTGACTGTTAAAACCGCACTGTCTCAACAGATCCTGAAATCAACAACCCAACATTAGCCACTGGTAATTGGGGCCGAACAGATGTGGCCAACACTGAGCAATGCTGGAAAAGGGGAAAGGGTCCTTTTTTTTTTCTTTGGATGGAGAAATGTCTAAATTAATTTACTTAATAAAAAGATAAATTCTTTTTGCAGTGCGGTTCGCCAGGGTTGTTCTGCCTGGGTGAGAAGCGAAGGGGGAAATTGTACTTTCACACATGTTTTAATTCAGGCTCTTTCCATTAGAGCCCCTTATATTGAGAGGAAATTGTTCACTAGAAAAATAAAGCTCAGGCCATCTGCCTTCTTTCAACTTTCTATAGTGAGTAATCTTGACATTTCTTGAGGGCTGTTCTTGAACCATGTGTTCTGTAAAAAGTCAACAAAAGTGATTAACAGTATTTGCACGATAAACTAGATTTTTCCAGAGAGATGCGGCTTTGCAAACTTTCCATAACGATTGCAGGGTTCTAAAAGTCTCTGTCTCTCTCTCTCACACACACAGACACACACACCCACAGCTACTCTCACACAGGCTGTCTTTGAGGGCGACACCGGTCCCTGCAGAGCTGAAAGATCACAGGACAAAAGTCGAGGGCAGACAGGCCGCCTGCTAGAAAGCATGAGCAGTGAAAGAAAGGGCTCCCCATGCAGATTAATAAAATAGCCCCAAGGTTTTTCTATACACACCCTGATCTGCGTACCCTCCTATTCCTCTCAACAGATATACCACACGCACACACATACAGAATACCTTGGGTTTGCCACACCTGTTGCCTGGCAACAAGTGATGGGGGGAAAAAAAAGCTGGTGGTGCTCCAGTGATTAAAATTTCCTAGGAAGCAGTGTTTGATCCCCTGTACGCTGTCATTGTCTCGCATGGCTTCATAACAAACCCAATACCAACAGCAAGAACGGGGCGAGTATTGAAACTTTCTCACTCTTTTCAAAAGGGGTTGCTCTCTTTCCTCTAATTTTTAGAGGTTAAAAAAAGAAAACACCTAAAAAGCCACTCCTGATTAACCTCGTGCTAAAGAGGCACATTTTGAACTTAAACTATGCACATATTAAAAACTAAGAAAAATATGTTTTACTAAGCAAACTTACAGTGGCTTGCAAAAGTATTCGGCCCCCTTGAACTTTTCCACATTTTGTCACATTACAGCCACAAACATGAATCAATTTTATTGGAATTCCACGTGAAAGACCAATACAAAGTGGTGTAACCGTGAGAAGTGGAACGAAAATCATACATGATTCCAAACATTTTTTACAAATAAATAACGCAAAAGTGGGGTGTGCGTAATTATTCAGCCCCCTTTGGTCCAAGTGCAGTCAGTTGCCTGATGAGTGCTAATGACTAAATAGAGTGCACCTGTGTGTAATCTAATGTCAGTACAAATACAGCTGCTCTGTGATGGCCTCAGAGGTTGTCTAAGAGAATATTGGGAGCAACAACACCATGAAGTCCAAAGAACACACCACACAGGTCAGGGATAAAGTTATTGAGAAATTTAAAGCAGGCTTAGGCCACAAAAAGATTTCCCAAGCCGTGAACATCCCACGGAGCACTGTTCAAGCCATCATTCAGAAATGGAAGGAGTATGGCACAACTGTAAACCTACCAAGACAAGGCCGTCCACCTAAACTCACAGGCCGAACAAGGAGAGCGCTGATCAGAAATGTAGCCAAGAGGCCCATGGTGACTCTGGACGAGCTGCAGAGATCTACAGCTCAGGTGGGGGAATCTGTCCATAGGACAACTATTAGTTGTGCACTGCACAAAGCTGGCCTTTATGGAAGAGTGGCAAGAAGAAAGCCATTGTTAACAGAAAACCATAAGAAGTCCCGTTTGCAGTTTGCCACAAGCCATGTGGGGGACACAGCAAACATGTGGAAGAAGGTGCTCTGGTCAGATGAGACCAAAATGGAAAACGCTATGTGTGGCGGAAACCTAACACTGCACATCACTCTGAACACACCATCCCCACTGTCAAATATGGTGGTGGCAGCATCATGCTCTGGGGGTGCTTCTCTTCAGCAGGGACAGGGAAGCTGGTCAGAGTTGATGGGAAGATGGATGGAGCCAAATACAGGGCAATCTTGGAAGAAAACCTCTTGGAGTCTGCAAAAGACTTGAGACTGGGGCGGAGGTTCACCTTCCAGCAGGACAACGACCCTAAACATAAAGCCAGGGCAACAATGGAACGGTTTAAAACAAAACATATCCATGTGTTAGAATGGCCCAGTTATAGTCCAGATCTAAATCCAATCGAGAATCTGTGGCAAGATTTGAAAACTGCTGTTCACAAACGCTGTCCATCTAATCTGACTGAGCTGGAGCTGTTTTGCAAAGAAGAATGGGCAAGAATTTCAGTCTCTAGATGTGCAAAGCTGGTAGAGACATACCCTAAAAGACTGGCAGCTGTAATTGCAGCAAAAGGTGGTTCTACAAAGTATTGACTCAGGGGGCTGAATAATTACGCACACCTCACTTTTCAGTTATTTATTTGTAAAAAATGTTTGGAATCATGTATGATTTTCGTTCCACTTCTCACGTGTACACCACTTTGTATTGGTCTTTCACGTGGAATTCCAATAAAATTGATTCATGTTTGTGGCTGTAATGTGACAAAATGTGGAAAAGTTCAAGGGGGCCGAATACTTTTGCAAGCCACTGTATCTAAGGAAAAAACTCTTTACATAACTGTTCAACATTATGAGAAATGAGACTGTCCTACAGAGTTGAATGAAATGACTGATCTTCTTCTTCTTCAGCTGGTCTCTTTAGGGGTCACCAGTCTCCAGGATTGTGTTAAATAGTCTGATTAAAACATGAGATGATTAATATACCCCTCATATGTCTACAAGCAACTTTAAGCTTTGGCTTAGTTTAGAACAAGTGGAAAACATGAAAACAACAAGCCTGGCTGTGTCAGAAAGGTAACAAAACACAGGTCTAAAAACAGCAATTTGGTGTTTTACATGACTTGCTGGGAATTCACATTTACCAGCCAAGAAATATTCCAGTACATTATCCCCTTTAACTCCAGTTTTTAAGTCTTAGATTGTTTCCGCACTTCGGATATTGTATAGTACATCGTTTGGGGAGTTTTTTGCGCAAAATGCAACGTGGTAGGTAGGCTTTGCTGCTTTGACAGATCCAGGATAGCCATTTCCTCCAGTTTCCATTCATTATGCTAAGTTAAGCTAATCATCTCCTGGCAGATATGCAAATGGTATCAAACTTCTCATCAAACTCTTGGCACGAAAGCAAAGCACATTTACTAAAAAGTCACAATCCTCAACACATATCTGTGTGTATTTGAAGGAGCAGGGTTGTTTTTCCATTTTTTCCTTATCTGAGGGAAACACGCTTAAATATTGAGAATCAGTGGTAATTTGTCTCCTTTTCACAAACACAAACATACCCACATGAACACCCACACACACAGCTATGGTGCCCTTCTCTTTTGACCTTCTCTATGCAAAACTCTGACTTGCTTTCCCTCTGTGTGTACAGCTGACAGCTCTTGCTCACAGTGATTATCTGTCCTTGACTACCTTCTCAATCCCTCTTAGTATGAAATGATCCCCACAATCACCCCAGCACACACACACAGACACACACACACCTGTCTTAACCTTGTTTATAGGAATCTAATCCTCTTTGTCTTTGTGTCTAACAGAATTTCAAGAATCACTATGTATTTATTGGAACCCCTAGAGCCTTTATTTATGTGTATGTGTACACGTGTGTGTGTGTGCTCCTGCATGTCTATTTTCATAACATTGTCCACCCTCTGCTGCCCCATGTCACTGTCTCCCTCTCTGCTTGCTTCATGCAGGGAGAATGTGCGGGATAACTGCAGCTTTATTAGCCGCAATGTCAGAAAAGTCTGCTTATAACACCACAGACTGCTGTCCACACCGGCCTAATTCCTAAGCTGATGACAGGACACTTGATCAGCATTGTCACTGTCAAATGGGAATTTTATGAGTCATAGGCCTGGGAATGAACATTTTGGAGATCATAGGTAATGGCTTTGTGGTGTTGTGGTATGTTCAATCCTTTGATGCAGTTAAAGATTAGGAGTATGGCTTCTTAATGAGGGTTGTGCAATGTCATTGGTTACAACAAAGCACATATCTGTTTATATTAAAGATGGGCTTATTTATAGCCTAAACTTGAAAATGGCAAAAGTAATTAGCTCTTGACATTCCAACACATGCATTAAAGTCCAGTCTCTCATGTTCTGAAAATCACCTGAATATTGCTGGGAATATTTTTAGGAACAAGATTAGAATCAACAACAGAAGAGTGATTAAAAAATGATAAATCAGCTATATATGGCCCACGTCACCTCACCTGATTGATGTGTTATAAGCCCATCAAGTTGCCATGATTAGTTGTTATAGCCCCACACTCATTACCAGTAGGTATCCCACTCTAACTTGGGACATCACCTGTTCTAATAAGTAACAAATAGAGAGCAACACACATTATGTGTTATTAAAGAAAGAGAGACAATCATTGGCCAGTGGATACAAACCCTGCACCTTCTTGCTGTAAGATGACAGAGCTAATCACTACACCACTATCCTAGTCGCCAATATTGTTGTGAAAACACACCGACTTTTACACTATTTCAGTACTGAATGATGTGATACAGATTACTGGTAGGCCGTGCATGGCCGATTACAGGCAGATTATATTCAAAACTGGTGGGTTGCCCAACATGAAAACAGATAAAGTTAACAACTAGCCGGTAAATGCAGAGAAGAACCAAATATCTCACTCAGGTGGTAATAGAAACCAAAACAGAACCAAAAGGAGAGCAAGTTTTATTGTTTCATTTTTGGTGGTTACATAAATCCATATTGATGCTAATTTCAAGTTTATAAGTGTCTGCGTGTGTTTCTTTCATTTTGAAAGAAATAAGATCAACAAAAAGAACATTTGATGGCTGTGGCTTAATTGTTTAGGGAAGGCTGGATGACAGGCAGCAGGTTCAACAACTGATCCCATCCACTGTGTACCAAATTTATTTTTTGCAGTTAACACACTGGAAGCAAATATTTTAAGAGACTATAAGATCAGAATGTAATGCTCCACAGATCCACCCAGTCTCAATATATTCTAGTCAGGATTAGGCCCATGTTATTAAACAAAACACCAGAAGCAACAGCTGGGAATTTAAAAGTTCTTTATGTTAACATTAATTTGTGCCAGACTCTGTGTCATCATGTATAATGGTACAAAGCCTCGTACAATGCCTAAAATGGATTAAGGCTAAAATAGGACTGGATGTGGTATTAAAAAGAAAAAAAAATCTTGTCGCGTACATCCATCGCTGGTCGAGAGGGTTTGTGCACCTGCCTGACTTCATTTACAGGTGTCGAGTGATTCTCTCACTGGATGGTCACAGGGACTGACCAAGTGACCTTAACCTTCCACACCCCAGTGCCACATACACACCCGCACAAACACACATACACACACGTGCCTATTCCCATGGGCTTGCTCAGACTGGCACACAAAGACCAGCATTATTCTTCTATATCCCTTATACCAAACTGATGGGACTAAAGGAAGCAAGGTGGCAAATTTCATAATTTTTCATAACATTGTATCTGAATGATTTTGCAATCCCCCCCCCCCCCCCCCCCCCCTTTTTTTTTTTTTTGCAAAATCATGGAAGAGAGACGCACAAGATTACATTTCATAGTCTGACAAAGTTTAACAAAGGCGTTACTATGCCGCTGCTCAAAGACACACCAGTTTACAAAAAGGAAGGCAAGAAGACAGAAATGTGTGTATTAGAGTCACATGTTCCACATTAACGCATCTGTGGCAAAGTTTGGATCCAGGAGTCCGCCTCGGTGGAGGTGAAAGGGTTTAAAACAATGCATCAATCTCTGTTATGTCTCACTGTCCTGGTCCTGAGTTAGTACAGACAGGCAAACAGGGAAGTATTGCTATAAAGAACTAGTCCACACTGTGTTTGTATTGCTTTCCTCAGCACAGTGACTGATGAAAGACCAGAAGCCACAGGGAGGAAAAGCACTGTACTCGTGGATACTGTTCCCCCTAAACATCAACACACTAGTTAGACAAATGAAGCTTCAGCTGCCCTTTCCACTGCTCTGCTCTGGTCTCCAGAGGCTGTAGTTCACTAAACGTAGAGGTAAATCACAAAGTCCATCCATTTAACAGAATTTATCACCCAAATGTCTAAACCTGCATTAACTGCGTCTGCGTGCTTAGGTCGTCCCGACATATGTATCACTGACTGATAGTGTATTTATATTTCCTTGATGTAAAATAATTTGAGGCCAAAACAAGATTTGAATATTATTCTTGGGTTACATGTCTATTTTAAACTTTGTTGTTATTCTCTTGAATGATCTTCTACATTGTATAAATAGAAAAAACACTGTGACTCATCAAACAAAGGTCAAGTGTAAAGTTCTCCATAACCTACTGATCCCCCTGCTTGTCTGTGCAGAATGTGTGCCACAAGCTTTTATGGAACTCCCTCTAGAGGCAATACAGTGAGATGCTACTGCTTTTGGGGATTTTTCTACCTCCCCGCTGAACTATCCCTCCCTGTCGCAAAAAAAGGTTGCATTTATCAAGAAAGTTATGAGACCATTTGGCACCACTTGCCTCATTCAAGCAATCTCACAACGCTTCAAATGCATGAAATAACAGTCTGTGGCAGATACGTACTCAGCAGACTTCAGTATGACTGGAGTGACTTTAAAATGTCACTTCAGTGGGAGAAAAACTGTTTTGATTTGAATTTGTCCAAAGAATGTCAGCCAAAGCGAAACATCTTCAAAAACATCGGCACTTATGTTTTATTATATCATTTAGGATGGGAAATACCTCCTTTATGAGATGTAGAAATTACCCATCGATTCATTCATTCTTCTATCATTTTCTTTTGCTTATCCAACAGAAATTAATTTGCACTAAAGATTTAGCAAAACTCAAGTATACATCTGATTACATCGTTTAACAATTCAGTAATGATCATCCAAAGCTTCACAGCAAAACCAAATAGGAATCACAGAGAAGCAACAGCTCACATTACTAAACCCTCGCTGAAAAAACAAGGTTCTCTCTCTCTCTCTCTCTCTCTCTCTCTCTCTCTCTCTCTCTCTCTCTGAACTCAAAAGTTTATTTAGAGGGCATACCCCAAGCTTCGGAGAGAGAGAGATCGACAGGGAGAGAGAGAGAGAGAGAGAGAGCTGAAGTCATCAGCGGGCTGAGGGAAGTGAATGGGTCCTGCACGCAAAGCAGAAAAGCGCTGAAACTGTGGAGATTTACTTTGGTTCAGTTGTAGCTCAGCGAGAAGGAGGAGGTGTGCGCTTGGTAGCTAGAGCAACGCGAGCTGTTTAACGTAAAAACTTAATTTGGTTTTTCTGTTGTTGGTCCCGTAGTGGCTTTTACGTCAGCTGATGGTCAGATGAAGCCGAGACCCTCGGCATATTAGCGCAGTCTGTACACCGGGACGCACGGCGCATCTCTTCTGAGAAAGACTTGGAGAGGGAGGGAAAGGTTCATTTGGAGTTCTACAAATGGATTTAATCCCTCAAACTTCTCGAGAGTCACGATAAAGCTTCATCAATCATTCTATTTTTCTTTGCGACCTTCATTGATGTTTGATTCTGCTTTTCTCCTCCTCTCAACGGATGAAAATCCATCTTTTTGGCGTGGTTGTTTGGTTTTTGTTTGGGGGTTTTTTGTTGGGGGGGATGTTCTTTATTACTACAAGGATAACGGATCCCTAACTCAGTCTGGCTTTCTTGGCACATATGTGGACCTTATCCAGGATGTTACAGTCTAAGCGGCCCAGGCATCATTGGGCCACTGTACATTACCATCACCACATATCACCACATTGCTGGGGGTCCCGCTGTATCTAGGAATTACCTGCAATCCCGCCTCTGTCTTGGTCTGGGGACAGAAAACGGAATCTTATTAATAAGTGTTTTGGCGAACATTGACATTGGCTTTACGAGTCTCACCTCTGGGCTACTATGCAATTACAACTCTCCTTTGTTTTGATCATCTTGCACTGCATGGATTACATTGGTTGTCAGCAGCACAGCAGCTCCAGGCACCGGCAACATAAACGTGAGTAAAGTCCTGTTTGCTGTTCCGCGCCACAAAGTCCTATTATTAAGCTTGTATATTATTTCTTCTTGTTTTTAATTGATATTCACTTAATTTCAGCTTATGCTCAACAATATTTATTGACCGATTTCAGTCGAAGTTACCAAGATCTTCATCGTACATTCTGTTGCCATTAAAACAAATCTTCCAATATTTAGTCTTTGGTCAGATTTCTTAATCGGTGACATTAATTTTGTGCCGTGTAATAGATTGGCAGATATGAAAGTTATCAAACAATCCTCCTGATGCGCTTTTAAAGTGATCACCAAATCAAAACATCATCAAATAAAAGTTCAGGTGACATTTCATTTTTCTGTAATAAAAGCAAGAATTAAAAAATAAATAAATAGATAAAAACAAAATACTTAAAACAACAACAACACATTACCAACATCCACACTCCCAACTCTAATTTCTGCAATGGAGTTTAATGTTATGTATGTTTGCTTAATTTGGAAAACTGGTATTTCCGTTAAAAAAAAATTTAAAAAAAATGTATTTATTTCGCCCATGCATGGACTGGGTGAGCGGCTCAAGCTCTCTATTAAAACCCCGTTTCCTTAATTGGATTCATTCACCTGAAGCCTGTAGCAGCCTCTCTGTGCGCTCGGTCTCATGGTTCCCGTCGCTCTCTAGCGGTCAGCGGAGCAGATTTCATGCGCGGAGTTTGTTGTTTGTTTGGTTTCAGGGTTGGTGAATAATGAAGCTTTAGCTCATATACTTAGTGAGATTTACGTGAATTTGCTGCCTTATACTATAAAGTATTAAAAAAAAAACATTTTGGAGATTTTTTTTAATCTGTTGGTGCACATCACGCAGGGTACATCGGATTCTGGTGAATATGAATCCAAAATGTAACTCTTGTAATTGTGCAAAATGTTAGTCAATGCAAAACTGACTCCAGCAAACAGCAGAGAAGTTCCACACTGGCTGTGAAGGTATTTCAGCTCTCATATATCTCTCTGGGGTCCAACAATATGTCTCCTCTCTTGGGCAATGAGCAGCTTTTTTCCATGACACTATGAAATAATTATCAATAAAGTATTTTTTTTCTGTTCTTCCTACGCACACTTTATCATTGAGGGTCTCCAGATGTGCTCTGTGACTAACTCTGTTTGAGATGAGCGGTGATAACTGGAATATTCCATGTATCGCTTGCCAGTATGGTCAAAATTGTCTCTGATCTACAACAATGGACCTTCGGAGTGATGTTTTTATCCCTCCCACCTGGGGCTGAAAGATCTCACTACACCTGTTTCTCTTTACGTTATATTACAGAGCTCAGACCTGCACACAGGACCACATAGATGTCAAATCTATCGGGCATGTAATGAGTAGATTATTTTCCCTTAAACGTGTGTTTGTACCACACAAATGTAGACATCAGTGTTTGCTTTAGACCCCCCGCATATTTTCACTGTGTTTATTTCCCTCTAAACAATATTAAAGAGCCTCTCAGCAGAGTGTGAAAGAGATGAAAGGAGAACGTCAACAACTTCTGTGCAGGACGATACACTAAAATATGTTGTTTTACTCAAAAAGATTAAAAAAATTGTAACCCCAGCATATATTGACATATTGACCCAATGTTAATTGTTTTTTATGTTAAGGAGTAGGTTAATCTTCTTTCTTACAGACTGACTCAGTAACCATTAATTGATAGGCCCTTCTATGAATCCCAACTTCCTCTAAGAAAGCAGATATTAGGGAGGATGGAGGGATTAGTTGGTGAAAGGGTGAATGAGTACAGACATTAGAGGGAAAGCAGGGGGTAAGAGTGAGTGGGGGTGGGTCAATGACCATTCAGTTAGCAGGTCCAAATCACCACACAGAGACAGAACCCAAGCTGTGAGCATCCTGTCTGTGATGATGCACCCAGAGACGAAGGGGGCGGGCTAATAGTGGGAATTACATTAATATTAGTTATAGTTAATGAAGACGTTTCAGCTTCATGGAGGATGCTTTGATTTATGGCTAACAACAGAGTATGTGCACAGTAAAGCCAGGGTGAATTGAGAGGCATGAAGGTAATATGTAACACACTGGATGAAATTAAATGGGGGTTTTTTGCAAAAAAACAAAAAACAAACGTGTATGTGTGCAAATGTGTTTATTATATGTGTAACTCTTGCTGTTATGCAAGTTACCACTGTCCAACTGAGGTTTCGTTGGTGCAAAAGCAAGGGGAAGGCCAAATTCCTGTGTTTTAAGGCTTCTGTGAATCAGGGCAACTTGGCAGGAACACATGTGGGCAAATGGACAGCAGTTGTAAAGATAGTCAGGATATTTCAAACAAAGTATCCATGATCTATGGTAAACTGACAGCTAAACCCTGAGTTGGAAATGCTGGCCAATGAAAGCCAGTGGCATGCAATGCCAAGACTGGGGAGGAAAACCAATTCCTGACGTTCTTGCAGGGGTTGCTTTTAATTTACCTGACATATGTGATTATGGCAACACCTCTCAAAAAGGAGCAGCAGCACAGCATAGGTGAACAAGTATATAAAACATGGGAAATCTCTCAAAGCCTCTTATTGCCTATATAACTCCCACAGGAGTCACTCCTTGTATAGATTAATATGTTTCTGTCACATAGCTGTCCATGAGAGGGTTTCTCAAAACCCCCCATTAACTTACACATGCCATTATTTAAAGAAGTCTGTTAATCAATGTCTTCATGGAGACAGCAACACTGAACTACTCAGGTGCCTGGGACCTGGTGTGCATGTCAGGCTGTATTCAGTAAATCCCCTCTTTGGTTGTCCACTTTATCGCTCTTCATTGTGCTCCGATTTAAATCAGACACCAAAGAGCAAATATTATACAAGACTTTGTTATGTTTTTTCAAAGAAGTCATATTTCTACAATTTGTCACTATTAGCCTTTGTTATGATTCGTTTACTTAAAATACTATCACGCTGCTGCAAACATGTTGGAATTTGAGAGACATTAAACATGCCGGTGACAAAAGTTGCAACATACAGTTAAAATGATTAAAACCTACAACCTGTACTTTCATCCATGGAAGACAAAGTGTGGTGAATCATCTCAAACTGGTATATAGTTGGGGAGGACAGCTCTACTCTTAAATATATATCAACATAAACTAAACACTTCAGTACTTATGCACATAAACTGAGTTGCAAACATGGAATAAATTGCTGTCATTGGCACTGGGCTTTAAGTTAATGTGACATTAAGTGGTTTGTCTTCTGTAATGCAACCCTTGTAAATATATTTAATTCATGGTGGAGCTAAATTTACCTTTGGCCTCACACTTAAAGATGTGGATTTTAACCTTTTCTCCATTTTCATTTCATTCCCTGTTTTATTACCGTCACTGCAAGATTTTAAAGCTATCATAGACAGCAACTTGAGAATGCAAAACTCAGATATCAAGTGCTTGCTGTGAGTTTTGCCTCAATTATAAAAAAGATATAAAAAGTTCTGTAAGAAAAGCATTCTTCTGTAGTTTTGAAAAGCACTGGTATTCTCTCTCTTTTTGCCTTTTTAGACAGTACAATAAGGTGGAACATTGAAGGAATGAGTTATACATGCACTCAGAACTTTGAGCTGCGAGTGATGAAACAAAAGGTTGCCCTAAAATATCTGGAAAAATATGTCATATTTATTCATAAATATTCCTTTTTTAATAAGAATCCTAATATTTTGGTGTGTGAGAGCTATATCTAATGTGAAACACGTCTACTCGCTCCTCTCGACAGCGATCTCTGGTGTGAGCTCAGGGTGCCAGCAGGGTGGCTGTCTGACCTGCTCTGACTACAATGGCTGTCTCTCCTGCAAGCCGCGCTTCTTCATGCATTTGGAGAGGATTGGGATGAAGCAGATCGGGGTGTGCATGACTTCCTGTCCGCCAGGCTTTTATGGCACACGCTCTCCTGAAAGAAACACCTGTACAAGTGAGTCAAATAAACTGCAAATATAAAAATTAAAAAATAACTTATATGGATATATTAACTCACTGCATGATTCCAATGAAAAAAGAACATCCAAATTTAAATGAGCACAAGCACCGAAACAATCAGGCTAAATATGGTGTCTTTAAAGTGTAACTTGACTTTGTGTGTACCATTAAATCATATGCCCTGCCTAGTGAAGTGTAGTATGGCATTAAGTTCAGGCCTACATGTTTTTGAACAAGTGAAAAACATGAGACTGACCCTGTTAGCATGTTTCCTTTTGGTGACATTATATGAAATCAAGAGTTGCTTTGTTTAAAATCATTTATCACGATCCAGCCTGTAAAACATTAATCTCCCCGCAGTGTCCTATATTGTTTTTCCAGCCTGACACACACACACACACACACACACACACACACAGTGACACCCTGTATATTTAACGCGCAGGACACACACGATAACTTGTATGGTTTAAATAAACGCTGGCGGTGGGTCTGTGTTTCTCTGTCAGAGTGCAGGTCGGAGTGCGACTCCTGCTTCAACAAGAATTTCTGCACGCACTGCCGAGCAGGGTTCTACCTTCACCTGGGCAAGTGCCAGGAGAACTGCCCTGAGGGCATGGTCCGCAGCGACGCACAGAGGGAGTGTATTCTCAGTGAGTACTCAGAGTTTACATTAATCAGGCATGGGGATTTTTTTTAAGTTTGCCTTTTATTTCACTTTATTTGGGTTGCAGAACTAGTTTATATAGAACTACATTAAACATATTACATGCCAGATTACATTTTGTCTGTGCAGAGTGTCCTGCAGACTGTGAGTCATGTGTGAGCAGCGACACGTGTAAGCAGTGCCGGCCGGGCCTATACCAGCTCAGTGGGATGTGTTACCATGTCTGTCCAGAGGACTATGAGCCCAATGACAAACTCATGGAGTGCATACCGCAAGGTCAGTCCAGTGTGAGTGTGGATATGTTAAAGAAAAATGTCTGCTAAATACCCATTTTGAAAAAGCGAGTAACCCCATGTCAAAATTTTGCAAAATATTTATAATCCTT